>NW_026652276.1:196768571-197368571 GCF_009828535.3 Hylobates moloch
ATATATAAAGAAGCACACACTTCAAAAATCACTACGACATATTTACATTGTCTTCCAAGTGGTTTTCATTGACCTCATGAAACTCATCCAGGATTTAAAATAGAAGATGTGAACAAGAGTTAAGCAAATAACTTTCTAAAATGTCACAGGAGAATGAAAGAGAAAGGAATTTTTAAAAATGATTAAAAGATGGAGAAATAATGAAAAAAGGCGAAAGAAATGCGAGAATGTTTTGGAGGGAATTGCAGGTTGTTTTTTTCTTACTCCAAATCATATTCAAAGTATTCTAATTATCATGACTACAATGAAATCTAAAATAAACTGTATCAAATCAATTGCATTTCTTATAATTCCCTAGAAACTAATAGAAAAAAATACATAATGTTTACCTAAAGGGTTACTGAGACAAGAAATGTAATGCTATTTTTTAAAGTTTGGAAATTGCTTATAATGGGTTTTTGCCCATGATATGTTCAACATCAGGATGCCAATAATTTGTCTGAATAAAAGTGCCTTGATAAACCTACAGAAACGTAGTCATCAACTACCCTGTATATGGAGATACGTAGAAAAAGGACCTCATAAAGATGCAATATACTATTCATTTCAAGAAAAAATAAAAATGTTCCTTCATTTCTAATTTATCTTGTAGAAAATGTCAGCTTCCTTATTTTAACGACAATTTATATTACTATCTCTTTTTTCAAAATTATACTCTGAAATGCACAAGTTTGACTATGAATTAATGTCAACAAATTGTCTTGGAAAGAAAAAAAAGAAAAAGAAAAACTATCACATAAGACCATTTTCCATTGCTCTAATTTTGCTAATTTCATTGGTCTAATTGGGTGTTATTTATTGGGTCAATCCATCCTCATTAATTAGAAGATGCTGAATTAAATAAAAAAAAACTACCAGAAGCCACAAATATTAGTTCCTAAGTTAGAAACAGAAACATTAAGAAAACATACTTTAAGGAGCATAGTGTCCACTGATAGATAAAAAAAAAAAAAAAAAAAAAACCTTCTTGCATTGAATGCCTATTCTAAGAATCCATCTTTCCTAAAGATAGTACTTCTTTTTACATTCCCTTAAAATGAGACAATGAATATTCTGTAAAACATAAGTTTTTCCATAAGAAAATAACATTAGCATGTTTTTCACCCTCAAAACATTTAGAATCTACATATCTCCATGGTGTATACACTCTGGATGCAATCCTACTAAGCTGCTCTTTGTTTGTTTTTAAACAATTAGGACTTCTTCTCAACTACAAGAATAATACAGTCATTTAGGGGTCCTACAGTAGTCACTTAAGCTCTTTGAACAAGTCTCTTCAACTGTAAAATGAAAAAAAAATGGTCTCTGAGACTCCTTTTGGAACTAAAATTCCATGAGTCTGTGATGTGTACGCTATCATCTCAGCCATTTGAACTGCCCAAACATCTCACCTGAATGTGCTTTTATTGAAGCTCCTGTCACTAACATAAAGAGACCGGAACTTTGGAAAAATATCTATTCAATTTAGTCACTCCTGTAAAAAAAAAAAAAAAAAAAAAAAAAATTCTAGTCAATCCCTTTATTTGATTTCACTGATTTTTTTCATTAATTGATCAGTAATTCAGTTAAAATAGTTGAAGTGGTTACATGTGTAGATTTAATCAGCAAATACACTGATATGTCTGAATTGGTGTTGAAAGAAAAACATGTGCTTAACTGCTTAATCAATTACAATTGGAGGAGGAGGTATCAGGTAAATTCTCTGGGTAGCAGAGTAAAGTTTCAATGATGTAAATAATGCATTCTCTATTTTCTGCTCCCATTATAGTACAGTTTCTGATTCTCAAAACTGTTGTCTGACAGGTCTGTGTTCTCCTGGCCAGGTTGTGGTACATTTTGCAGCTTGTCAAATTTCCTCGCTTCCTTGTGCCCTTTTTCATTATACAGTATTGCTCTGTGCTTAGCCACTGTATCCATTCATGCAGACATACTCTACCTTCAGTATAACACCAAAATTGATTTGCTAGGTGCTCCTTTGCTTCTTCACATTTCACATCTTCCCACTGAATTTCTTGTGTCAAGAACACAGCTCTGTCTTTTTACTTCCATCCTCAAACCTGAACACTCTTTGGGTTTTCTGAATATTTTAATAGCTTTGTGACTGATGTCAGTGTGTTTTATTCTGCAGTACTTTGTTCAATGCAATTTTGTGTTACGTTTTGAGAGTATCCTACATTATTTTCATTTTAGATTCCATCTGTTTAAAAATTATTTAAATTTCCTGGTCTTTTCATGAGAGTTAATGGCAAAAGCCTTTTTTCTTTTTCTATTTTTTTTTTTGTAAAAAGCAGTTTCTAATTAGTATTTTCTTCAGAAAACACATATTAAAAACAGAAAACTCTATAATATACTATAGATTTGTCCAAAGTTAATAGTCTGTTTTCCGCACAAGGACTAGAACAGGAAATAACAAAACACTAAATAATCCTACACAAATTTTAAAAAGTGTGTGTGTGTGTGTGTGTGTGTGTGTATTTTACTGCAAAAGTGAAAGACATGAATGTAAAATGGTTCAGGCTTACAGTTACATGATCTAAGTTGACACTGGATCTTAGATGTTCTCGGGAGAGTTCAAAGCCTGACCATTTAGTGCTCCTTGATAAAGCACATTTATTTTAGCATATTGTTTTAACTGGTCGAATTTTGAGACTTTTGGAAGTGTAGGTGAAAGTTCAAACTTCTTTACTAAAGTGTAGCCATTGTGTAATAAAATACCCAAGATGATTCATTCAGTCAACCTAATATCTACTCATCAAGGAGGAGAACAAGCTAAGGAGGTATTATATCTTTCTCTAGCATAACATATTAAGTGCAGCATTCCAATCTAAAAGGTAGAATTGTTCCTTTGAGTAAAATAATTAATGAGCCCAACAAAAGGAAAGCTGTTACGAGAGAGACCTCTAGTGGAAAAAAATGTAAGTCCCTTGGAAAGAGGTTTTATTGTTCATGCTTCATCTGAAAAACGGAACTCACAAATGCTATTTAAGGCAGTGTCCACAAAGCAGAAAACTTAAATTCCTCTCGAATGCTTAGAACGTGCTGTTTGTCCAAGCAAATAACGCTTTTCAGAGTGGAGCCAACAAAGTGCTTGAGAGAGACGTAACTCCTTAGATAATAGATTTTGAAAAACAAGTTACAGATATTTAAGAAGAAAGATAAGGTTTGTAAAAGGGGGCAGCCAGAATTTGGAGACACTGCATTTTCTAGGCACTTGAGCCCTTTATTTGTTTATGGAAGCATTACTTAAATTGTAAGTAACTTTTTATGTATAAAATTCTCAAATCACTTTTCTGTGGAGGAGTTTGTGAGGCCAGGAATAGAAGGACTTTCCACTTTCCCACCAATCATAAATTTAATAATAAAACACATTAATATTAATTCAGAATTATTTATAAGGAAGATAGCAAAAAAAGTCCATGATACGCAGAATAGAGAGGAACCCACGTACAGGTTATTTCAAGAAAACCGTTGCTTCTGGATTATAGACTATTTCATTTGACTAATACTCCTTAGAAGATTAGTCCTCTCTTGTTCTCCATACAATTGCATTTAATTCATCTTCTGATGTATAATCTAATGTTAACTGCTTATTAAAAATTTTCTGCCTTAAACAACATTAATAGTAAATAAGAAAATTAAAAATGTTTTCTGACTAAAGATCTAGGCTAAATACCAGAGAAATCTGAGTCTAGTCATTGTGTTTTTAGAATAGGTAGTAATAGAACTTCTAATTTAAACGACTGTAGTTCAGAGAGACACTGTGACCCAGAGCCACATAACTTATAAAAGTGTTCCAGGCATAAGGAAGAAAGTGAAAGAAGTTAGTAAGCCAAACATACAGGGTTAACTCAGCACTGAAATATGGTCACAATTGTTAAGAAATACAGCTTTGGGAACCAGTTACAATAACAATTTCTGAAATTCTATTCTATAATAATGACAAGTGTTACATATACTTCCTTAAAAATTAACCACAATAGAGCTTTAGTGTTTATTATTGTTCAGCTTTATCATCCAAATTTAGGAAAAGAGTATTTTGTAAGGCTATTTTTATTTTCACTGTTGGTCCCTGGTTTTCTTATCCAGTTTTAATTCTGCCTATTGTATTTGATAACACGTTCTTCAATTTCTCCTCAGGATCATGAAATTTTAGGGCCTATTTGCAGGGCAGGTTATTCACAGCCCTTATATTCCTAATACTAATATATCTCAGTTAATGCTGAAGAGGTTCTATCTTTTCACTCTTACCAAAGTCTGAGCATCCTATAAAATAGGACATCATTATTCTGAAAAAGTGTAGTTCATGAATCTCTCCAAATTTGGGCCGGTGGCTGGCAGTCACTTAAATGAGAATTGGTAATAGGGTGGTGGGAGGGTGGAGAAAGGAGTTAGAGGGTGTCACACAAACTTTATTTCCCTGACTTTGTTTCTCATTTACAATGGAGCTTTATTCAGAAAAAGTAAAACAGCTTTAAATTTTGGAGGCTTTGGAAAAGATTATTTTGTTTATATTTAAAAATAAATACAATGGCTAAAAGAATTTTTCCCATGAAAGCAAAGCACAAGGAAACATATTTGTCCACCCTCCTTTCTGATTATTTCTTCTTTAAAAGAAATTGAGTCACATTCCTAGGTCTCCATGTGTTCTTTAAGTGAAACTGCACATTTCTGTTTATAACTATCTCCCCTAACCGCGTAGAACACTGACTCTATCAGCATATGCCCCGCCTGAATGGTTTCCTTGCACTCTCTCCCATCCTCGCCCTTCTTGCTCCACAAAAAGCTAATTTTTATAAGCACCTAGGGATGTGAGGGTGAAGGTAAAAACAAAGTCTTCAGAGTTTTCCAGAATTCTCAGTGGGGGAAGAAAAGTCACAGTTTGGTTTGGCCAAAGGACTGAAATGCAAATGGCTCCCCACTCACCACATTGTGCCATATTTGAGGGCCTCATTCACACACACACACACACACACACACACGAAAAAAAGAACTCTGCAAGTAGAATTTCATTCTTATTTTAGGTGAGTTGCAGACATCTGTCTTAATTATTAATATTTATATGCTTACTGTTGACTTTCATGTTTCTCTTTTGAGAGCAAATCACTGGGGAAGAAAGAAAGAAGAAAGAGAATCAGAATGCTGCACCAAATATGTGAATTATTTTTACTTTCACTTTCCACTTTGGAGCTACTGTTTTTGCACATCCTCTTATGGTTTGCAACACATTAGTTCAAAATTTATAATTCCCCTATCCTTCAATGCCATCCTCACCCTTATTCCCATTCCGACAGCGATGAACCACCAATCGCTAGCACAAAGAAGCATTCCAATGAAAAACAAACAAAAACCATTGAAGTGGCACTCAAATGACCTGAGTTCTCATCTCTGCAATGCTGGATATTTGGCTCTGATCTGCCAGTAAATAGGTCATCTTAGTAGGTCCCCAGCTTTTCTGTGCTTTAGTTTCTCTGTCTGTAACATGAAGACACCAATATTTCCCCTATCCAAATTTTGATGTCAAGATAAAATACTTTGAATAAATACAAATACAAAGTAACATCATGCATCTGAAAATGAAGACAGCAGCTGTGGGATACTATTTTAAAAATTCCTCTGCCTAATAGATTTGATAGTTACACTTGAAATTCCTCTACCTTAGATTCTGTGTCTGTTGCTTTGGGATCTTACTGTAGTCACACAAATGACTAACGCTGAAATGTGAGTTAGACTAAGCAGAACTTTCAAATGACCTATTTGTGTTTTTTTCTCTTCAACAGTAATGTATCTGTGGCCAATGTTCATAACTTCCTGCAGGTAAGTGATTTTGTGTTCCAGATGCAATTACACCAAGAGGGGTTCAGATTTCTAACTCCCGACTGTTCTAGGCTTTTTATCCTCAAAGAATTTCAGAGTGAAGAAGGTCCTATGAGGTCATCTGGTCCATTCATACAACAGTAATTATTTAAGCAACTACTAAGTAAGCATAGCTTTCTCTGGTTTTCATCAAGAACATTTCTGGGAGGAGAACACTTCCTGAGATGTAAGTTTTTATAACCACATCTTAATCAATTTAAGATTTTTCACAATAGTTAAACATTAGACTCACTTTTCTTTTCTCCTGAGAAATCACAAAGATCAGTCGCTAAGGGGTTTATGGAAGGTCATTGTTTTGGCATCAACTGTATAGAAATAGGAAACTGAGGTTTTTCACCTATCCTCCCTAAAAGAAAATATGCATAATATGGACTTACTCTCCTTACTAAGATATGTTATTTAAAAAGCATCTTCTGACTCTAAAAACCCTCACTTTTTTGTTCATATTGCAAAATTCACAGGAATTTAAAAATAACATATATTAGTGTGAGCTTGAATTTGTGTCTGCGTAGTTATGCATATGTTTGCACACAGAAAAGAAGGAACAGAGAAATTACCAGACAGGTGATTAATATAACACTGCTGAAGTTGTGCAGGTGTAATGTCAAATTGTGTTATAACATATTGCCATATATTCATCCCCTCTCCTAGATTATGAGTCTTCTAAGAGCAAAGGTCATATTCTCTATAGCTCTAGTTTCCTGAATTTTTTCATTCACGCATTCATTCAGCATTTATTGAACATTTGCTTTGTCCCAGATGTAGTGTTAAGTGCAGGAATTTTTGTACAAAAATGATTACAACGTGATCCTAGACTTAAGAGAGCTCATGGTCTAATGGAAATAAAATAATATTCTATAATTTTGGCAACTATAGAGTTTGAAAAGCACATTTACTTCTGTGATATCCTTTGAACTTTAACAACTGTGTGAGATTGGTATTATTATCCCCATTCTTACAAATGAGGAAAGTGAGTTTCACAGAGGTTAATTATGTTGCTTCAGGTCACTCAGCTAATCAATGGCAGACCATGGGCTCCAGCCTTCTTACTCCAAATTCTGTGGGTGCATAATCAACACTACTACGAATCCAACAATACAATGTAAGATCTCTTTTAGTAAAAGCATCTTACATTGTGTTGTTGGATTATTAGTTGCCTTACTGCTTTTTCTTCTGATCAAATGAAAATATTTATAAGACATCTCCCTAAACATCTGTGTTAAATCAATGCCATCAGTAAATTACAGGGAATCAAAAGTGAAACTCCTGATCTAACCAGATGAATTGTGAACATAGAGTCTTTCAAAATAAATCAAAATATTCACATACCCTCAAAAATTTAGCACCACAAATCTGATTCAGTCCATTTCAACAGCCAGAGAAACTGCTTTTGTGCATACAGCATTGCATGCAATAGAAGGATACATTAGTACTTGCCCTCATGGTTCCAGTTCAAAGAATTACTGCGCCAGAAGTTGTTTCCTCTGTTAAGGGTCCAAGAAAATCTGATTCTTGTTAGTATCACTTCCTATACATAGAGAAGGTTGGAGAATGCTGCTTTGATTCAATCCAGTCTACACATCGCACTGTGCCTGCCAGGCTGAGTTTGTATTAAAAAGAGGAAAAAAGAATAACATATTACTCAAAAAGCTTTTGTGTTGCTATCAGAGGTGGGGTGGTGTTGGGGGTAGGGTGACGATGGGATCTTGTGTGTACTGAAGAAATATTATAAAGAATTATTTAATACAATCAGACTACCTGATAAGCATGTTAATTAGGGAAAACAATAGGTCAAACCAGATAAAAATTGTCTGAGGAATTATCAATTAAGGAATCATTTAAACAAAGTGTTAAATTTTAAAAAGTCAACCTGACTGATCTTGTTTGGTAGCACATGTAGAAAGTTCTGTGAATCTCATCTTGACTTTGGGTCTATTTTATTCTCAGGCATAGCTACACTATAGGCAAGGGCATCTGTGACCCATATTTGAATCATAAGCTTCCCTTCTGCCTATTTCTTTTACATTTTCCCCAAGAAAGGTTTAGGATAAAATCATGTTTAAGTTGATTGAAAATAATGTGACATGGGGATGTTTTAGTATCCCAAGTTGAAGATCAGCAAGCTGGAGATCACAGATCAAGCATGATTCTGCTGCTATGAATGATGTTTATTAGTGTACTCATTCATTAATTTATCCATTCTAAAAATTTTTATTCAACATTTTTCCTGGGGTTATAACAAAGATGAAGCATAGTTTTTTTTCCTGTAGAAATCCACAGCTTAGTGAGGTAAGAAAGACAAAAGAAATTATCTCTTTTAGTAAAAGCATATCAGCTAATATTAAAGATGAGAGTCAAAATGAAGATAACAGAAGTCAAGTATCTGATGAGGGTATAATGGAGAGATGATTATCATGTCCTAAAAGGGAGAAGCAATATATGGCTCATCTTTATTATATACAGTGCCTAGAAGAGTTTCTGGTACATGGAAGACAATGAGTGCTGAGTGAATGAATGAATGAGTGAATCAATCAATCAAACATTGTAGGTGAAATTCTCAAAGAATCTAGAAAAGGCCAATTTTCCTGGCTCCTGTGAACAAACAATTGTTACGCTAATGATGAATGAATAAACACCACAGATCTGATGTTCAAAATGTCTAGAAAAGGCCAGTAGCTTGCATATTGCAATCCTACACTTCATTGCTTTTCTTACCAAACCACCTACTCATTTCATAAGATGAACTGAGTAAGAGAAAAGAATAAGTCGACCATGTGACAGGGAAGGTATGCCTTGGCTTTCACAGGGGCTTAGCCTGTCCAGTACAATCCACCTAGTCTCAATATAGTATTTTGGTTTTATAGGGCTCCTAGTGAGCGCTGAGGTTTTTTACCCACATACTGAAAACATCATCTGTTTTAGTGTTCCGCATGTGACATCACTCTGACATACTGTAAACATGATAGTGCATTTTATGGCAGTGGAAAAATAAGCAAGAATAGGAAATATCTTTCCTCCATGCTTTGGTCAAATATATTTTATGGTTACCTAAACTTAGCAGACATGCGGTTTTCAGAGTGTGTATAAAGGAGCTTTCTACTTTGAATAAATTTGTTCTGATGAATGTAACTATTCACAGAAAACCTTAGACATTCCTTGAAAACGTATTGTTTCCTGTTTCAAAGATGTATTATATACTTTACCAAAAAAGTCTTTATTATAATTTTAGTTCTAGGTCACTAATATTGATAAACTTATGTCTCACTTTCAAGTTCTCAGAATGCAAATAAAGTACTTCAATCTGAATGTTTTTATTGATTCTAAGGGTTCTTTCCACCCAAATCTAGCAGTTACAGCCATGAGCACAGTCTCATTTTTATTGACCAACCATCAGGAAGGAAGAAATGAAAATAAGATGAAAGGAATTAAACTCAAGCAGAAGATACATAAGGAAAAGAGGGAAAGGTAGTAAACAGAACTAAAATAAGGAACTTGGATCAGTTTTAAGCTTCCTCTTTAGCATAATGGGTCTCGAAGCTCTTAGTACTATCCTGTTGGTTTCAGAGGCAGGCCAGATACCTGAGGCCTGAAGTGCCACAGGGCAGGTAGGTTACCATGTAGGTTATTCAAAATTAGATTTAAAAAGTAGTATTTAATAATTTCTTGTGTATTACTCAATAGCTCAAGCTGCAGCATTCTAGTGTTGCTTCAAATTATTTCCTGACTTCTAATTTTCCTGAAAATATCCTTTTTATATGTACTTCTTAAACACGTAGCCCCAACTTATCCTGTAAATGTTAAGTCATCTCTGCAATGAAGATTAAGTAGAAAAATTGTTTTTCATTAGGTTTTAATTTGTGATTCATCTTACATATGCTAACAGAAGATATTTGATTGACTTGTTTTTAGAAGATAAGAAAAAAGCATGTATAAGTTCAATTAGTCTAGTAATCCTTAAGATTCAAAAAATGAGGTTCACATGTTTACATTTTGTAACAATACCGTGAGAGAAAAAAGTATCCTATTGCCTGCGGGGTGGGGGGGTGGGGAAAGCATAACTGGTTTGCTATCTTTCATCTACCTGACCCAAACAGAGAAATTATGTTCCATTATCTTCATAAAGTAAATTGCTACTTGTAATATTATAAGCATAAGTTTTCCTTTTTTCACTCTATCATTTACTAAGGATGTTTAAAATAATCTTGAGTTACTTCGGCAGCTATTTATCAATGCATTTTATGCCTTTTGTTAGCTATAATCTTAGTCATTTTAGTACATGGAGCCCTAATCTTCAAGTCTGTCAGTCCCATTTTGCATTACAAATCATTTGTAGTTTTATAACTGTCATTTCCAAGGACATCTGGAAAAGATGGATTTATGAAAGGTTACCATGCGTTCTAAGAAGGCCAAGAATTAGCATGACTTTGTAAAGGTTCTTATAAATTGAGCAGCAGCCATCACTGGCAATAAGGTGTTTTCTGCTCTTGTCAAGTATCTTTATTTAAATATTAAGGGAAAGATATGACCTTTGGCCTTGGAGATCACTGTGACATGGCAATGGTTCAATCTATTAGCTGTCAATGGAGTGCTATGGTCTGACTCTCTCAAGGCTCCTATTTGTGGACAGTGTTATAATAACCCTTCCATTAGGCATCCCCAAGGCAAATAACCTCAGCTTTAACAGAGTCAGTTTAAAACTCCTTAGAGTAACGTTTAGAGACTATCTGGTTTGTGTCAGTTTAAGATCAACTGCTCTCTGCACAGGTTCAATTCTGTAAATTTTAAGTAGCCATAGTTATTTAAGAATTATTTCCTATATGCCTGCAGGTAAATATTAGACACATAGAATGTAGAAATAACCCTATCTACTTCTTTGATTTTTTTAACAGTCTTTTTAGGGATTAATTCAATCCAAATGGGCTTGAGATTCTATTTTTTAACATGACTTTTTCTAATCTATGTATATATCTTTTGTTGATAGAAATTGTGCACAGTTGCTGCAGTGATGTGGTATGAACAGGAATTAGAGATATCAAATCCCCTTACCGTACACATAAATTATCATAAATGGAATAGACAAGATAATATTCATTAGGAAGCAGGCACACCTCTCTATGTATATACTGAAGTAAGTGATGGTTACAAGACCAAAAATTTTTGGTTTTCTCTGTCTCTTCCCCCTGATTTTGTCTGCCTCCTACACTGTTTTACCCCAGGTAAGTCATCTGGTTATGCTCAGATGAAATGTTCACATTTGAATCACAAATGATTGCTCTTATCTCTAACTACTTAAGTTCATTATTAGACTCAGACTTTGGGGGGAAAATCTAGGGTAAAAAGACATCTTTATGCAGTGAAAAATCAAGGTCAAACTATCCTAAAATGCTTTGAAAAACTCAATTGTCATTGTAAGTCCAAAACATAACAATAAAGATGATAGTAATACTTTGAATATTTGGTCATGAAATGATTTTACCGTTTCCTCTAAATTCAACTTTTGTGTTTGGATGTCTGACTTTTTTCTTGTTAGAACATAAAATCCAGATTAAATATGAACAAGTTTATTGGTGACTATAGATAGCTTCTCAAATGCAAGTTTCATTGCTTTACATTCTTTGTTAAATACCAACAGACAAATTCATTTAATTTGGGAACTTTATTTTTAAAACTAATGGAAGGTCAACAAATATTTATAAAGTGCTTACAATGTATACATGGTATTGAGTTAAATACAAACATCTATAAATATTCTTTCCATGCATACAGTAAATATCCAACCAATTTTTAAAATTAAAGACTAATTTGTAAGAAAACAAAGTATATGTTTAGTACTTGACTTTACTTATTGATGCCAAATACATTAAAGTGTAAATAATTATTGATTGTATTTTTTGTCCTGCATCAGGTTAACTTCTATAAGGGGGAAAAAAGTAAAATGATATCATGTGCTAAAATCTCAGTGCTCATAAACAACACTTAGCCTTTGATTTACAGTGAAATCACAATTCTCCATTTCTCCTTCCCTCTGTCTCTGACATTGCATGTGAGAGTATAGGGCAATACATGCCCTACAACATAATATAGGATGTAATTTAAAGAGTTCTGTTGATGCTATAAATCACAAGTAGTTCTGCTGAAGCAGTTTATGAATGGCAGTAAAACACTAAGACTGGATTATACCATTAGAATTATATACCACATGCACGTATTGTTATTTGTAATTGGGGATAAAGTATTAGAAAACACATATATGGAAGTGTTATTTTTCTTGATATTTATAAGCTTCTTTTACTCTTATGCAAGAAGATGTGTTTGGGGATAAAATAAGAAATCCAGGGTTGTAGAATACCTGTCATTCTGGAAAAAGGATTTGTGTCCTCTGAGAGTAAACCATAATAGTTACAGCATATTCTGGCAGTTCATACATTACCCAATTGTTAGAACCACAAAATACTATCTGCATATGGCTACTAGCATATGGGTTATTAATAAAGCTTATTAGTACAAAATTAAAGAGAAATAACACCACAATTACTATGTGGTATGATGCTCTAAAAATAAACTGAAGAGTGTAAAAGGTCAACCTGTTAATGCTCTCTAAAAATATTACAATAATGAAGTTATTTTTCCATTGAACTGACTGGTTTTTGTAGATACATAGCCATTCTGAAGCTCTGAAATAATGTGGACTTAAATATTTCTTTTCTGGTGGGATAAAATGATAATGGCAATTCTTCAACTATTCTGGGCACATATTTGATGATGGAGAGGAATTCCAGTCTTCTGTCTTTTTTAGCTGCATCCTTCTGTTATTATGAGTAAATTGTCTTGGTGGATGTATCTATGTAACCAAACCAGATGGCCCGATTTGATGCCAACACAGTTCTTTCATCTATTATTTTAAATGTTATTTTTTCTCAAAGAAACTAAAATAAAATAACATATAGTGGGATAACACAAGTAATTTCAGAATATTCTAAGTGGGACTTTGGGTTCTTCAGATTAATTTCCCTAAATGAGGTCAATCCTCATCAAATTCTAAAATAGGTTAAGACTTGAGCACCTCCTACCTTTCTGTCTCAGGCAATGAGCAGCAATAGCCATAAACATCCAAGCTTACCCCTAGTTTCCCATGAATAAAATCAGGCATTCCAGAATTATTTATCTGGATCATCACCTGTCAGAGTCATGTCCTTTCATTTTAGGCTTTTTGCTATTATATTTCCCTTTCCACAGAAACAAATTCATTCTAATCTCATACTTTCAAAAGAAAATAGAATAATTTACTAATAAGCTATCTGCATTTATTTACAAAGGTAGTGATTACATTTGAAATACCATTAGAATTATTTACCGCATGCAGGTATTGTGGTATAAAACAACAAATATAGATATAAAATAATATACAGATTATTTTTAAAGTCCTTTTTCTGGGAATAACTCTAGAACTGATTTATTTAAATATTAAAATGGGTAGAAATAATGTGCTATAACAGTTTAGACATGAGAAAGATGACTTCCAGCTAGAGGTTCTCTAGAAAGTTTCTAAGATGAGGTAAAATTAGCATGCAGAGATAAAAAGCATGGCCATCCTGGAGGAGCTTAGTCAAGGCACAAGAGCAGGAAAGTGAGAAATTCTGGGTACATAAAAGGGAGGAGTATGAGACGTCCATCACTGCAGAAATGTTGGGAAATGCAGTAGCATGTATAGAAGAAAATAATTTTGTATTACAGTCTTGCAGCCAAAAGTACTCAATATTAGCATTATTATGTCATTCAGTTACAATTTTAAAATAAATAATATTTTGCACTTATGATTATATGTACATATATGTTATATACATATATGTATATGTGAATATATGTATTTACAATACACATTTATAATATAATACACATAATTTTAAATATATAATACACTTAGTTTTAAAATAATTAATATTTTTTAAACTGTATCCTTTTTCAAAATAAGAATGATTAATCATTCAACTCTATAGGAAATTTATGTTGTTTCTCATATTTTGCTACTGTTGGAATAGAGGTTAGAATAACCAAACTTTCAAATCTTTGTACCTGGAACTGTTTCCTCAAGAAATATTAAGAGAAATAAAATAAGAGTCAAATGTATTAAGTATTCAAAGTTTTCTGATATACAATGCCATGTGGTTTGAGTATATACAATTTACACTTCCTAAGTAGTGATAAAAGTGCCATCTTAATACCTATTTTCGTCTTTCATATATCTTTAAATTTGAGATTTCAACAAGGATAATACATTGTTTAACCTTAATAATGGTATTTTTCTCTTTTCTGCTCTTAGAAGGGCATTCATTTTGCTTGTGAGAATGTTAGAATTGCTACCCCAGAAATAGAAAGAGGAAGAAAAGTTTTTATTTAGTTTTCAAATCCAAAATAGTATTTTTTGCAGAAGTAAAAATATTTGGAAAGTTAAGCTTTGTTGAGAGAGAAAGGATCTTTTTCAAAACACTTAAAATATGAAGGGTCAAGTCTAAAGATCAAAGACCATAGTGCAGAGAGAAAGCTTTTCTTTGTATTCATGGGGTTCACTGTGGTTCTGTGAGTTGATATCTTTCATACAATTTAGAAAAATCTTGGCCTTTATTTCTTCAAATATTATCTTCCATCAGATTTTGAAAAAACTTGGCCTTCATTTTTTTCAAATATTGTTTTGGTTTCATGATCTTTTCCTCTCCATCTGTGATTTCAATTACACATATATTGGGCCTTTTTAGAGTGTCACGTGCATCTCGAGCATTTTTTCCCTAGGTGTCTTCAACTATTTTTTCCCTATGACTTCAGTTTTAATATTGTTCTACTGGCATGTTCTTAGGCTTGCTAATCCTATATTCTGCTATAGAGGGTAAGCAATTTGACCAATTCAACATGTTTTTAAAATTAGATGTTGCATTTTGCAGTTCTATAAAACTCATTTAATCCTTATTTACAAGCTCTAATTCTTCACTGAAGTTTTTTTTATTCATTTTGGTTTTATTTTTCTCTATTTTCTTTGAAATAGGAATCTCAGTTACTTTGAAGTCTTTTTCCACTAAATCTAACATTAGGGTTATCCCTGAATTTGCTCTTACTGACTTTATAAAGAATTCCTTGGTTGCCAGCAACATTGTTTTTCGCCCCTTTACATATTTGGTGATATGGGAATATATTTCAAATTTATGAAAAATATATTAGAAAAAATCTGGATTATATTATTTTCCTCTGAAGAGTATGAAATTTTCTATTGCAAAATGTTAAATTTTTGGAGGGGAACTTGCAGCTGTCAAATGTTGCTTTTAGGATTTCTAAAAGTGAATATGATTCAGCTTTACCATTACTCCTACGACAGAACCATCATAACTCTTAGGGCATACTTCTTCCTCCTAGGGCTTAGACTTTCTCAACTACAATCCTAAGATATTTACTAAGAACTCTCCACTTTATCTGGACTTGCACTTTAATTTATTTATAATACTCTCTGCTTCTGAAATTTATGCTCAGTTCTCTGGCCTCCTAGCAAATGTGTTATGCTATGCTTCCCAGAGACTTGCTCTGTGCATGTACAGCTTAGGCATCAGCTAAGGGCCTGAGAGGGATTTTATGCAGATTTTGTAAGTATCTTTATCTGCAGTGTTCTATTCTCTGGTACTATGCTCTCCAAATCCTAGTTGTCAGTCAGTTCCAAATCCCAATCAATGTTTCCGCTTGGCCTCTATTTCCCTAATTTCTTAATGAAGGACTCACTTTTTGGACTTTCTTCTCAAAAATTGTAACCGTATCTTGGAAGCTTATCAATGCTCCAAAGCATTGTTTCATTTAATTAATTTTTTTTATTATTTACAGTGGGAAGCCAAGTCTAATCTCAGCTGCCGTATCATGTCCAGGACCAGGTATCATGAAATAAAATTTGAACAGACAGAATGTTCAAACTTTAAAAGTAGATTAATCATTGGTAGGTCTGACTGCATATGGTTCTAACAGGTGGAGGCTCGTGGTAAAGAAAAAAGGTTTTTGTGTTTGTTGTTGTGTTTGTTTGTCTGTTTTTTAAAATAGTGCAAGATTGCAGTATGTTCCCTAATCTGGTCTGAAACTCCTGGGCTCAAATGATCCTCCGTCCTTGGCATCTCAAAGTGTTGGGATTACAGGTATCAGAGCCACTGCACTCAGCAGAAAAAGCATTTATAAAAAATGAAAAAAAAATTTTCTCTGCATATATAGGAAAATGCAAATTATTTTTCAACCATGCCGCACTTTAAAAAATTATTTTTAAGACTTATTGTTTTTAACACATGTATTTCTTTTTTGAGGGCTATATGTTAATGTTCTTTCTTGTATGTGCCTTTAAAAAGCAAGTTACAGGCTTCTGTAGTTGAAATACAAGAAACTGATTTATGCACCCACTTGAAGTATTAATCATATATTTTAAGATACAGATAGAACATATGAAAAAGAAACAACTGGAAAGAGACTGGACATCAGGAAGTAAAAGTGGTCCATGCGAGATAGAATAAAAATGAAGTGAGCCTCGTAACTGCCCCAGCTCACTGCCTTGAGACGGTTTCAGCGCCATAGTACAAGGAGGGTAACCTAAGTGGAATTCAAGAGACTTCTCGAATTAAGGAGACAGAGCTAAGAATCTGGAGAGACAAAAGCAGGTCAAGTTTACAAAAATAGTACTAAAGAGGAAAGAACTGGACAAAGAGAGAAATTCAGAGATCTCATAGGGCCTCTCTTGAGTATTCAGCAGAGTATTGATTAATACATGTGCTTCAACTATCCAAGTTGAGGGAAGTACTACTGAAAGGATCAGAGAAAAAAAAAATCCGTGGAACAGACGCAAGACTGGGAATAGTGCCTATTCCACTAGCCAAACTGAAAAACAAACAAAACTTCATTCTTCACAGGCTTTGTGTATAGTACTTAGAAAGGTTTGCCTCAATAGTGGAAAACAATTAGACTAGATTGAGCACTGCCCCAGATTCCAAAAAAATTGTAAAGCAAGTCCCAAAAGGATCAAACTATTTCCAAGTAAACTAACTCCATTCCAGAACAAAACATCCATGCAAGTGAGCTACAAAATGGCTTTCCAAATTGAACCTTGAGATGACTGCAAACTTGTAGAGATTCAGTCAAAAGATAGCTTTAAGTCATGTTTGGATTTCTGGCCCACAGAAACTGTGGTATAATAAATGACATTTTAAGTCAAGAAATGTTGGTGTAATATTTAACCCAGAAGGAAATTTCCTTAACCTATTAAAGGGTATCTATGAAAGACCTACAGCAAACATATTTAATGGTGGAAGACAATATTTGTTCCCTAAAGATCAGGAATAGAAAGGATGTCTGCTCTCACTACTTTTGTTCAACTTGTACTGTAAGTTCTGGCCAACAAGCTAGCCAGAAAAGGAAAAGAAATAAAAGGCTTCCACATTTTAGGGGAATAATTAAAGCTATCTTTATTCATCAACAACATGATCATGTATGTAGAATATCTGACAAACTATTAGGACTAGTGAGTGAGATTAGCAAAGTTGCATATCTCAAAATAAATTTATAAAAAATTATTAGATTTCTATATTTTGGAAACAAAAAATGAGAAGTTGAAATAAAAATACCATTCACATTAGCATCAAATATGAAATATTCAGGGATAAATATGACAAAAAAATTATACACCAAAAAGTACAGGACTGAGGGAGACTGAAGAGAAACTAAATAAAAGAGACCTACTTTCATGGGTTGGCAGGCTCAATATTGTTAAGTTGCAACTTCTCCTGAAATTGATTTATGTATTCAAAACAATTCCAACTAAAATTCCAGTTGTCTATTTGCAAAAATTGATATTGATGTGATTCTAAAATTGATTCTAAAATTCTAAAATTGATATTGATGTAGAAATGTAAAGTATCTTAAAAAAAGAAAAAAGTTTTAGAACTTACACTATGTGCTTTCAAGGCTTGTTAATAAAATACAGAAATCAAGACAGTCTTGCATCAACATAAGTTAATTAAAGAGTTGAATAGACTAGAATAGAGGGCCTGGACATATACTCACAAATATATAGACAATTGATTTTCAACAAAGGTACAAAGATAATTCAGTACAAATATTACTGATAATTACCATTTACTAATTTTTATTTGTTTATTGCCTATCTTCCTTATTTAAATGTAAGCTAATGGAGGGCAAGATCTTGGTCTTATTAACTACCATGTCCCTGTGTCTATAGTAATGTCTAACACTGAATTCAAATACCACCTTTTGTGGCGAAAAGTGCAAATAACTTAGAGCTAGAAGCAGTTCTGGGTTATGCAATATAGTGCAATCTTATTAATCTTATGCACTTTAACTTTTTTGTAATAAAGAAGTTGTTTAGTGGATGCATAAATGGATGAATAGATAGGCAGGCAGAAAGAAATGCTGCAATGCATTATTAGAAACTACAGAAACAATGTGCCTCTGAGAATCTCACTTAAAAAATAAATAAACGTGTGATAAGAAATGGCAATAGAAAGAAGAATCTCTCCTCCTCTTTCTCCTCCTCCTCCTCCTCCTCTTTCTTCTCTTTTTTGACATGGGTTCTTGCTCTGTCACTCAGGCTGGAGTGCAGTGGTACATTCATGGTTCACTGTAGCCTCCACCTCCTGAGCTCAAGTGAGCCTCCTACCTCAGCATCCCAAGTAGCTGAGACCACAGGCATGTGCCACCACACCCAGCTAATTTTTTGAATAGTTGTAGAAACAAAGTCTCACAATGTTGCCAAGGCTGGTCTTGAACTCCTAGACTCTGACAATCCTCCCACCTTGGCCTCCCAAATCACCGAGATTATAGGTGTTAGCTACCACACCTGTCCCAGAACCTCATTTTTTATGGTAATTATAATAGCTATTATTTATGGGGTACTAAATGTATGCAGGAGATTATGCTAAATTCTTTATGCACCTTCTCTCATTTACTAATCCTCAGCAAAAATTAACTATGCTGGTTATTAAACTTGTTCCCATTTTACACATGAGGAGACTGATGCACAGAGATGAAATAAATCTTCACAGTCATATGCCCCTTAAACTGTAGAGAAAGGACTTGAACTAAGTTTGCCTTACAACAAAGACTGTAGGACTCTCAAATATTACATACTGCCTGAGAATGACATCTGACAGTCTTCAAGAAATTCATCCCAGGAAACGCTTTGCATTTTCTTACTTGTTAAGTGAATGTACTCTGTCTGAAAAAAAAAAATATTGAAAGTGAGCAAAGTTACTCAGAAAAGTTGCTGAAAACAATAATATCTAGAGTGGAGTAATACAAGTTGAAAACCAAAAAGTCATTCAAAACAACTTTTCTCGTTCCTCACTTCAGTAATTAAAGAAACCAGATAAGGTATTTTCATTGAATTTGTTTATTTTTGTCTTCACTTTTTCATCCTTTTCCTCCTGCTGCCACTCCCCTATTCGCTCTTATTCCTCCTTTTTTTCCCTTCTTTCCCCTCCTCTTAACTCCCTTTCATTCTTGGCTCCTCTAAACATCCTTTTCTGTTTTTGCCTTTTCCAAGACCATATGCATTCCCCGGTCTTCAGTACCAACTCTACTATGAGCAGTCTCCATCTGTTATAGACTAAATGGTTGTGTGCCTCCAAAATTCACATGCTGAAGCCCTATCCCCCAGGGTGATGGTATTAGGAGATAGTGCCTTTGGGAGATGATGAAGGCAAGAGAGCAGAGCCTTCCTTAATGGAATTGGTGCTTTTGTGAAAGAGGCCATAGAAAACTTGTTTGCCCTTTCTGCCAACTGAGGATGATGAAAAGATGGTGGCCTCTGGACCAGGAAGTGGGCCCACACCAGACACTAAATTTTCTGGCACCTTGATCTTGGATATCTCAGCCTCCAGAACTGTGAGAAATAAGTTTCTGTTTTGTTAAACCATCCAGTCATGTATTTTTGTTATAGCAGCCATAACAGCATCTCCTTCATGTTCTCTCCAGTGGTCTACAAAGTCTACCACGATTCCACTGCACCCTCAAATAAGCTAGGCATATTACCCCCATCACTCTATATTCAGTGCTTTAAAGCCCCAGTCTATGTAGGCCTTGTGATTTTCCTCATGTTTAGGCTGTAAAATCCTGAACTAGTTATTTACTATGCACCTCCATCTGCCATCAAACTTAAGTCATATTCATCCAAGAAACCTGCATTGAAGAAATAATTGCACTGTAAGCCCTATATCAGCTGTTTCTAGAGTGAGGCAGAGCTCCTAAAATCTGCATAATAGCACATTCGGCTGAAACCTGGATATCTGGGATTTTAGTCCTAGATCTAGTTTTGCGATGGTGACAAGTAACATAAATACTTCCCTCTCAGCTGAGTGTTGGGCATCAAGAGAATGATAAAGTCACACATTCTTATCACAGCAGGAATTATTCTCTGCTTTTAAGGTTCTATGTGATTAGATTAGGCTCTCCTGGATAATGCAGGATAACTTCTCATTTCATTTAAACACATCTGCAAAGTCTCCTTTGCAATGTAAGGTAACATATTTACATGTTCCGGGGATTAGAATGTGGCCATATTTGGGGGAACATTATTCCACCACAAGGCTGTTAAAGCTAATGTTTGTATTAGGGCGGAAATCTAGTTATTTCTAAGAATCTCCCCAAAATATAAATGTAAATACCGCCCGTCTGTTTTATTTATTTATTTTTTCTGCCTTTGCTGTCTTCAAAAAAGAAACTTAGAACTGTTACTGGCCAAACAGACTTGAAAGCCAACATTGCAGAAAATACTATGGGTGAATGAAGAGAAAGAAACAAGAGATTAGAAAAATAAACCATCATACTGAATGGGCAGAAACTGGAAGCATTCCCTTTGAAAACTGGCACAAGACAGGGATGCCCTCTCTCACCACTCCTATTCAACATAGTGTTGGAATTTATGGCCAGGGCAATCAGGCAGGAGAAGGAAATAAAGGGTATTCAATTAGGAAAAGAGGAAGTCAAATTGTCCCTGTTTGCAGATGACATGATTGTATATTTAGAAACCCCATCAGATCAGCCCAAAATCTCCTTAAGCTGATAGGCAAATTCAGCAAAGTCTCAGGATACAAAATCAATGCGCAAAAATCACAAGCATTCTTATACACCAATAACAGACAAACAGAGAGCCAAATCATGAGTGAACTCCCATTCACAATTGCTTCAAAGAGAATAAAATACCTAGGAATCCAACTTACAAGGGATGTGAAGGACCTCTTCAAGGAGAACTACAAACCACTGCTCAACAAAATAAAAGAGGATACAAAGAAATGGAAGAACATTCCATGCTCATGGATAAGAAGAATCAACATTGTGAAAATGGCCATACTGCCCAAGGTGATTTATAGATTTGATGCCATCCCCATCAAGCTACCAATGACTTTCTTCATAGAATTGGAAAAAACTACTTTAAAGTTCATATGGAACCAAAAAAGAGCCCACATAGCCAAGACAATCCTGAGCCAAAAGAACAAATTTGGAGGCATCATGCTATCTGACTTCAAACTATACTACAAGGCTACAGTAACCAAAACAGCATGGTACTGGTACCAAAACAGAGATACAGACCAATGGAACAGAGCAGAGCCGTCAGAAATAATACCACACATGTACAACCACCTGATCTTTGACAAACCTGACAAAAACAAGAAATGGGGAAAGGATTCCTTATTTAATAAATGGTGCTGGGAAAACTGGCTAGCCATATGTAGAAAGCTGAAACTGGACCCCTTCTTTATACCTTATATAAAAATTAACTCAAGATGGATTAAAGACTTAAATGTTAGACCTAAAACCATAAAAACCCTAGAAGAAAACTTAGGCAATACCATTCAGGACACAGGCATGGGCAGGAACTTCATGTCTAAAACACCAAGAGCAATGGTAACAAAAGCCAAAATTAACAAATGGGATCTAATTAAACTAAAGAGCTTCTGCACAGCAAAAGAAACTACTATCAGAGTGAACAGGCAATCTACAGAATGGGAGAAAATTGTTGCAATCTACTCATCTGACAAAGGGCTAATATCCACAATCTACAAAGAACTCAAACAAGTTTACAAGAAAAAAAAACCCATCAACAAGTGGGCGAAGGATATGAACAGACACTTCTCAAAAAAGATACTTATGCAGCCAACAGACACATGATAAAATGCTCATCATCACTGGCCAACAGACAAATTCAAATCAAAACCACAATGAGATACCATCTCACACCAGTTAGAATGGCCATCATTAAAAAGTCAGGAAACAACAGGTGCTGGAGAGGATGTGGAGAAATAGGAACATTTTTACACTGTTGGTGGGACTGTAAACTAGTTCAACCATTGTGGAAGACAGTGTGGCAATTCCTCAAGGATCTAGAACTCGAAATACCATTTGACCCAGCCATCCCATTACTGGTTATATACCCAAAGGATTATAAATCATGCTGCTATAAAGACACATGCACACGTATGTTTATTGCGGCACTATTCACAATAGCAAAGACTTGGAACCAACCCAAATGTCCATCAATGATAGAATGGATTAAGAAAACGTGGCACATATACACCATGGAATACTATGCAGCCATAAAAAAGGATGAGTTCATGTCCTTTGTAGGGACATGGATGAAGTTGGAAACCATTGTTCTCAGCAAACTATCACAAGAACAAAAAACCAAACACCGCATGTTCTCACTCATAGGTGGGAATTGAACAATGAGAACACTTGGACACAGAAAGGGGAACATCACACACCAGGGCCTGTTGTGGGGTGGGGGGAGGGGGGAGGGAAAGCATTAGGAGATATACCTAATGTAAATGACGAGTTAATGAGTGCAGTACACCAACATGGCACATGTATACATATGTAACAAACCTGTATGTTGTGCACATGTACCCTAGAACTTAAAAGTACAATAAAAAATAAAAAGAAAAAAGAAAAAGAAACCATCAATATAAGCATACTATGCATCTTAATTTTTTCTTTGAATAAATACATTTGTATGCTTCAAAAAATTTTTAAACGGTATGTAATAAGAATATTCCCACATCTTCTCCCCCAATAACATGGCTGTTAGGTTCCTATACATCTTTCCACAGTTCATTCTTGCATGTATAGCAAACATGAATGCATATCCCTATCTTTCACTCTTCACTACCAAGAAAGAAGAGAGCATTCTACATGCAACTCTACTCCATATAGTATTAAGTAAAAAATCAATCCCAGGGAACTTTTTATATCAGAACACAGGATTTTTTTTCTCCATTCCTCATTCCAAAAACATTCTACTCTATTTAATAGATGTACCATAAATCTCATGGCCATTTGATGTGATTACACACCATTTATAGAATAGTCTCGTCTATACTGATTTGTAATAATTTCCTTTATGTTTAATTCCAATATGCATTTAGGCTTATTTATGTCCTATGAACTGTTTATTCATTTCCCATTCCACAGATTTTTAATTAGTGAGACTAAGATATGTTTTAGGCCGGGCACGGTGGCTCACGTCTGTAATCCCAGCGCTTTGGGAGGCGAGGCGGGCGGATCACAAGGTCAGGAGATAGAGATCATCCTGGCTAACACGGTGAAACCCTGTCTCTACAAAAAAAAAAAAAAAATACAAAAAATTAGTCGGGCGTGGCGGCGTGCGCCTGTAGTCCCAGCTACTCGGGAGACTGAGGCAGGAGAATGGCTTGAACCTGGGAGGTGGAGCTTGCAGTGAGCCGAGATCGCGGCACTGCACTCCAGCCCGGGCGACAGAGCAAGACTCCATCTCAAAAAATAAAAAAGAAAAAAAAAAAGAAAAAAAGATATGTTTTAACGTCTGGTAGCCCTTGACTTTTCTCATTATTCTTCTTGTTCAGCTATTTCTTTTATTTCTTATTTGCTTATTTTTCTTTATAAAGTTTTATGGCAACTTGTCTTCTTTACAAACACCTATTGGCATTTCTATTTATATCCATAAAATGTATGAATTTACATAGGGAGAACTGATACCTTTATGTTGTCTTCCTATCCAATAATATAGTATAATTTTCTACTTATGTAGTTTCTTTTCATACTGGGTTTCTTAAATGATATACGTGGGCTATTAAAGAAAACAGGCAAAGTGTTATTGAGTACTATTGGGCATTCATAGACAGTGTGGGAGAGGTACTTAAAAGAGCAAACTGCTAGCTGTAAGCATATGGTTTACTACATGCTTAAAACTAACAAGAAAAACAACAACAACAACAACAACAACAAAAAACCCTTATCCCGGACAGGGACAGTAAACTAGCTGGGAAGGGTAGCAGTAAACTAGCTTGGTTCACTGATATAGTGAACCACACACACTTAGACACACACTGAAATATACACTCTCTTACTCTGCCTAGGAGAAGTGACACAAAGGTCCTCTGACCAAGTGCCCCTTTCCTGAGTTTTCCTTAGTACACAAAACAACCTGGGTTTTGTATCCTAAGAGCCTTTTTAAAGTAATAAATCAAATCTTCTGAAACCCCAGGGTATTAAAACCATTGATGAGCCCCCTGAATGAATAATTGTGAACTCATTGGATGCTTGTGCTTAAAGGACCTCTCCCCCTTCTCTCTCTCTCACCTCCCCTCTGTACCAAGCTAGCTCTTGCTCTGCCTTGAGGTATCCGTTTCCCTGAGACTGGTTTAGATGCACCAATGTTTGCTTCCATAATACCCTTAGCTCTGCTACCATCATATTTACTAAACCTTATTGGAAGATTTCAGTGAATTTTGTTTTTTATGTTCTCTTCAGCAACAACCACTGTTCCTTGGGAGATGCTCATTAAAGGAACAGTAAGTGAATCAATGAATGATTCTAGAATAGGAATATTCTCTATATCAAGTTTTGCAAAAGTTAGTGTTACTTTCATTTCTCAAAGTTATAAGCCCAAAGAACACAAAAATTCCTATCTCACTGTAATAGAGATAATTGCAAAGAAAGATTGAAAGGTAAACATTTCAATGAATGGTCACAGCCTTGAGTGAGCACCATTTCATTATCTGATTGAAGAATTTGGCACTTGCATACTTTCCTTACCTAAAATTACTCATCACTTAATTATTTATTAAGAAAATAGCATGTTAAGCATGTTAAGTGATGTAGAATAAAAGAAAGCTAAGGTGTATGTTTTGCCTCCAGTGCCCATCCATCTAGAGAGAAAGGTAATGTATGTATTGACAATACAAAGATAGAATTTAAGTACCAGCTGACTGGGATTGCCAGAAAAGACAATGGTGATGTTAACTGTTGACTGGGTTGGTGAGGGAAAGCCTTCAAAGTAGGAAAATGTTGAGTAGCCTTGTTAGATTAAAGAACAGAAGGCCAGATGAATATGGGAGTTGCCATGACTGACTTTCTTTATTGATCTGGGGACCTGTGTGGAAAAAGTAATAAATCTACATCTCGATTCTACTTTTTATATTTACCAATGAATAAATAGAAATTTAATGCTAGAATAAATAATGCCTCAGATATCTCCTATTTCCTGTCCTTAGGAATATCACAATGGATTTTACACAACTACCTACTGCTTCTAACATTAAAAGTGATTGCAAAGTCTTGAAGAACTTACAGGCCTGCTTGTTCCATATAAATATACGAAATAACTATTTCTTAAGAGATAACCAGGTAACTCAAGCAATATTTTTTCTCTACACATACGCACAACATCACTCTTCACTTGTGTAAGCAAATAAATTATAATCTCGACTATAGTATTTTTTTCAGCAATTTAATTTTTTCTGAATATAGCTTTTATTCTATTATAATGCTTGAATGACTCACATGCAGTGTTTCCAATCCACTTTTCCTGGCTTGTGAAACTTTTTAACAAAATGTTAGCATTTGCAAGCACCAGATGTTTTGACATAAGGAGAAGCAATATGTAAATTTTAATCCATGCTAGGAACAATAGCCTGCAGGCACCTTTTTCTTATTACATGAATCATATACTTAACCACAATGTGGTCGAGCCTATCAAAATCATCACCACCTCAAATGTAATACTTTTGTCTTATGGTTGCCAATTAATGAAACTGATACGTATTTAACATGATAGGCATCCATTACTTAACCAATAAGCCTTATTGTGTTTTACTACTTCACTACCACATAGCTAGAACTCTGCAGGTGACAGTAACAACTTTTTAGGGGGTTTTAATCTTCCTTTTGGTGGTCAATAAAATCAATGCTTGCATTAGATCTTAATGTTTTATAGCTGCAAATATTATTTTACTATAAATATTAAAACCTATTACAACTTTTTTCATCTTTTCTACCTTTTAACTCAACTCACGGTAAGGGGTATGATGTATGATGTGTGTGTGTGTGTGTGTGTGTGTGTGTGTGTGTGTGTCTCTAATAGGAAAGATTTGGAGATAGCTTCAGTGTTTGCTACATGTATTTTCCAATAAAGAATAACATGTTCTCTTTAGCTTAAAGATTTTTCTAGGGCCAAAAAAAAGAATAACAAAGAAGAACACATTCTTATACGCAGTCTTTTCTAATACTGAAGAATTACAAAACTTTTTAAATAAGCTCCCACATGGACACACATATGTGTGCCCAAACACACCACAGATGTACCTACACATACAATAAACAATCAAGTATCAAAACCATTCAGTCATCCATATTTTCAGCCTATATACTGTTTAAGAAAAGTCATCCTGACTTATTTTTACCTGTATTAGATTATTCTTTCTATACAAAGATTACTATAATGATCAGTATTTTGGGCACTGATAATACTTTAAGAAAAATATTCATATGATATTACTTTTTTTTTAAAAGCAAAGAACCTATATTTGAACACAGAATACCACCCTTTATGGTTAACTCTGAGCAGTCCTGTTTTAGTATTTTAAAATAAAGTATGGAGGGAAAAATTCATAAACATGGTATTAAATATTAGAAAGTCTTAACACAACTGAAATCCTTATTAATTTCATTATCAAAGGATAGGTCTAGTCAATACCAATTAGCAGCTTTAAGATGTTTTACATATTAAAATACAGTATTCTATTTATCCTAGATTGTCTGGGGACCATCTAGTATATTAAAAGGTTTTGCAGAGTTTCTTAGTGATTTCACTGCTACCATCATGCCTGTTAGCAATTTAGCAACATTCTGATAAATATTTTCCATAAATCAAAGCCATAACAGCATGGTGAAGCAGATGGCAGGAGACCATATTAAAGAATGTAACAATTACTTTCATTAATAGGGAAATATTGAATTATTGTTTTCAGCATGGACTATGTAGTGAGTAGTTGTCAGCTGTGATGTCTGGTGACTGTTTTAAATATCCTTTCAAATGATTAACCCACATTCTCTGTTTTCCAGTGCAGTCTATATACAAAGGCAGAACAAAAATTGTAAAACATTTCATGATTATAGTCTTTCATTTAATATATGCAAAGAAAATATTGGTACATTTTAAGGTATTTTTACAAAGATTCATGTATGTATTAAAGTACACCAAAGTTCTCCATTTTCTTAGAAAACAAGACACATTACTTTGTTGTTAAAAATGAAAAATAGCAATAATTACAAATTCTACAGTCTTATTATATTAACAATGTTTTCTTGATCTAACCAATGTTAGATTAAAATTATAGGAATGTTACTTCAGCTATTTGTATATGTAAAACACTATTAAAGTCAAAGATTTTTAACTACATTATAATTATTAAGATTAAATAGCAGAATCAATTTTAGCCTTGTATGCCATAAGCAACTGCTATGCTGTTAGATAAGATTCTTGAATTTAGTTTGCTTTTAAAATTCAGTATCATATTTAAAGAACAATATGTAACTTCTTGATTACGTGTAATTCTTTCAGCAAAATCAGTCTCTTCTTTTATTTGTATATTTTGTTTGCTACATAAACTACCAGCTTTAACACAAAAACAAAATTTATTTCTGTGGAAAAAAATACAGTTGAAAATATAGAATTTTTGCAATAAAACAGTAGTGCAGGGATAAAAGAGGTAGTATTACAAACACAAAAGTCTTTACTGTTATTCTTTATGCCTGTTGGATAATGTAAGAAAAAGACATTTTACAGAGAATTTCATCAGTAGAAAACACAATAGAAATCATCTGATTATGCAGAAATACACATAAAAATCCCTTTACAAGCAGATAAAAAGTTCCCTTTTATGTATAAAGCAGTAGACAATAGTATTTCATCATTAAGTTGGTTGAATCCTGGGGGATATATTTTTTAATCAAAATAGCTGTTTTCGGATAATCTCCTATACATTCAAATTCTCTATGGACCTCAGAGGGAAAATGTAGCACTGAAAATTTTAAGAAAAGCTATTTTTTCTGCTTTTGGATTGTTTCCTTGTTTTCAAATTAAAATTCATACAAACAATACAATATTGGAACATCAATGCACTATGGTTACAGGAGGCTCATGTAACATATGAGATCAGCAACACTCGAAATGTATTTTGTATTTATTAGGCAAATGTAATGAAATCTCTGTATATATGTATACTAAGTCAAACTGACATACTTATCAACATATGGGGCACTGGAGGGATAAATGATGTAATTCCATGTAGCACATAGAGACTATGCCATTATCAACACTGAAACAAAATTCAAGCCTTCAGGTGTCTTTAAGAAACCCAGATGGTTGATCTTGCACTGATAACACAGTGAAATAATTGATTCCAGTTTTATTCCACATCTTACATATCAGATGGTCAGTAAATACCTAAAATGTTTGAATACGGTCAAAGACATTGTAAAAAAAAATTGGAACACTTAGTTATGCCATTTATTTATTTGAATGTTTAAATTCCACAATATCCAAACAGGAAAAAAGTGTTTTCATGATACCTTGAAGTATAAGAAAATTCCTATATGACTCAGTTTTTCAAAATAAAATAAAAATATATTCCTTTTAAAGTTGTGAAATCTAACTATCCTCATGACATTATGGTAAATGAGCCCACCAAATCAAGACATTCTTTGTATCTATTTTTTTAAGTAAGAGCTATTAAATATTTGATTTACAGTCATGTAGGTGGGAAAAAATGAGTTGAAAAAGGAAGAGGAAGGCTATTTCTCAATGTCCCCAGCTCATCTGGCTATTTATTATTTAGAGCTTTTTAAAAACCTATATAAAGAAAGCCATGGTCACTGATATGCCTATAAACTGAGAAAATACCATCTGTACATATATTCTCCATTTGATATAGGAAAAATTCAAGAAGAAAAGACACTAAAGAAAAAAAATTGTAAAGAGCTGTATCTACTCACAGGAGGTCATCATTATTTTAAGATAATTGGAAGTTGGAAAGGGCTGTTTAATGTGAATCCATGAAAAAGCAGCCAACATTTAATAATATAAAAAATGATTGGATGGGATATTTTGTTGAAAAAAGAATGAAAAACAATAAAATGATTGTGTCTTACTTTAAAGGAAGTTTTATTATAATTGTAATTATGAATTAAATCTTTAAATGAAAACGGATAATTGTATACTATGTATTAATAGTCCCATTATAGTTGATGCTTTTTGTGACAGTATTATTTGATAAACAATATGCCTCTTTTACTATTATGAAAAATCTCATTTCTGCAAAAAATATTCTAGCCAGTCATAAATTTTTCTAGGGGTCTATCTTGTTTCTTAGATACTCAAATAATTTGCTTTTAAATTCACATTATTTTTGTTTGGAAATTTATTTGCGTCATTTCAAAATGTTATGGTCAGATGTTTATAACACTCAGTAATTATAGTGAAACTGACCCATATATAATAAATAGAAGGCATAGTTTGCTGAGTGGGGAGGACATGTTTGAAAAACGACTACTTTATAAATGAACAACTTTTTTAGTGAATAATCTAAATTTTGGTACACTATTACTTTCCTATGCAACTTCATCATTATTAGGATTGGGATAATTATATTTAGATAAGTAGGGGTCCCCCCATTGTTATACATGACATTAACTGCACACCTAAGAGACCTGATTCAGGAATTTTTTACTTGGGATCCAAGAAAACATTCAGGAGATCCCTAAGATCTCTGAATGCATGTGAATTATTGTCCATATAAACAGTTCTATACTTTTCTAGGGAGAGGGTCTATAACTCACTAGATTCTCAAGGGATCTGCCTTAAAAAGGTAAGAACTACCATCTAATTAATTTTTAATCTATTTCAGTTGACTGGGACACAGCACAACTCTTTACTCTCTTTAAAAATTCATTACCCATTTTACAGTTCCCTGACATCTCATAATCTGAATGTAGCAGCAAATATCAGTTCCCTCTCCATATCTCTTGTGTCCAGGCTCTATCATCCTGTGCCAAGTCCTTATCTCAGCCAAGATGGTGAAGGATAGGTTTCAGGGCCCAGTAGTTGTACCTTAACAGAATGGAAAATAATGACTGAGTAATGACATAATCGGTGCAAGTCTACTCAAAATATGAAGAAACGAGAAGAGTAGATAAAATGAGAACCAAAGCCAGTCTCTATCTAATAAACTGGTGTGTTTTCCATGAACTCCAAAATATATTCCTTATCTATAATTTTTAACATTTAATCAAATTATCAACTCAGATAATGAAGTGGAATTTTGTTATAAAATTAAAAGTATGTAATATCTTCTTGAAAATTATTGAGAAGATATTTCTAATAGCTGTTTCACATGGCATATTTCAGATGAATTTATCTATCAGGCTTTAATGACTGTACCCAGAAGTTAGTGATTATTTTTCCATGTCAAACAATAAAATTATTTTAATTCTCTAAAATCTGAGCAAATGATATAAGCTAAGCCTGAGATAATTATTATACCATAGGATTTACTATTTTTCTACTTTTATTAGCATTAGGGTCTCACATTTTATAGTGACATATTTTCCATGTGAGAAGTAACTAAAAGATCCTTTCGAAATTTATCCCAAAGCTTAATATTCATGAAAGATTACATCTCACTCATTAGTAATACATATTTTAGTTTTTAGCATCCCCCCTGCTACTAAAAATATTTGTTTCTATTATATTAATACTATATTATTTCACCATAGTTTTTAAGGGCCTTCACAACCTGTCGTCAGTCTTATACTTCAGATCTCCCCAACGGACATCTTCTAGGACATCCAGATCTTTCTAATGAAAGTCCTATAAAGATACTTCCCCTATTATTCTCACTTTTATCATTTGGTTGATACTATGCCTTTATATGCCCTCACTTTCACTCAATTCATGCCTTTCAAAGAGAAGTCAAATTCTGCTGTTCCCATAAACTTTGTCATTCATTTTCATTTTCTTTGACCTTCTGTATTTACAGCTTATGCTTAGATTTTTTATTCTATATGTCTTCTATCTTTTGTTTTTGTTTTCATTCATTCTCATTAACTACCTTAGGAGTAAGACCGTATCTTTCAACTCTTCTACATTTTCTCAGGACTCACTGCAGTTCTGAGTATGCCTCCATGAATACTCATTGATCAGATGATCACTCTTGGAGGTCTAGCACAGAGCAACGTGCTTGGTAACTTAATTTCCTAACCTAAGACAAGCGCAAGAGATAAAAATCTAAATGAAGCATCATAGTTATAAGTGCTGACAATAAATGCTAACAGTGCAACCAAAGATCACAGGACACTCTAAGTGCTTATAGAAATAGAACCTTACGTTCCTCTCAGAACTGAAAATAATAAGAAATAGTTTCTGCTTTAATAACTGTTTTGTCAATTGGCAATTCAATTTTTAATATTTTATCCATTTGGAGCAAAACCAAATCAACAACTAATTGATTTCTGTCCAATACTGATAAAAAGTTTTAAGTCCTGAAAACTGTTCTTTTAGGGGGACTTTTTAATATTTTATTTACTAAAATTGATGATCTGGCATCTCTTCTTAATAAGAAAAGAGAATTTGGAATGTGATTCTGATGCAGTCAGAAGAATGAAGAAAACAAAAGAACATATACTACCTGAATTATGTGCATACGTGTAGGTGTATGTTTGTGTGAAGGGATACAATTCTGGTCCATATTCCTGAGGAAAATATTCAATATGTTCCTTTTCCTGAACAGAGACTGGAGATATAAATATGCATGGATGCTTTTAGAATTGGTGTAATTGAACCAACTACAATAAAATGAGGATCTAATTTTAGTAACCAATGTTTTTATAAGTTATCCATATTTTATTGTGGAAAATTCTCACATTTATTGTAGATTTGCCTTTCAACCACAAGTGACAGATAATCTATTATACATTTATTTCTCCTATAAAGTTTGAACTTTAGACATGTCTACTAGACAATGGAGAAAGGCAATGACCACCAGATATGTTATCTTGATTCCTGGAGACTGATGTGAAAGTTGAAGAGAAGATGGAAATGAGTAACTAAGAGACTGTTTGTATATTTCAGTCATTTAACACTTTGCAGTCATTAGTTCCAGTAGTACACCACCAAGTTGCTGTTTTTAAAACATCAATAAAGAGCTATTTCTTATGCTGTACCTTTTTCCAGGAAAACAGAATTTAAGTGGATTTGGAGTCCATAGTCAAAGAAGAAAACACCTTTTTTTACCCTCAATAATTCATTAACACTATGATTTTTCTTCCTGCGAATTCTTCTGTTGCTTCTATCATTTTTTCATGAACAACACATTCCTTTAAGAAAAAAATAAGCCAAAGCAACATATGAAACACAGAACATAATTGCATAGCACCAGCATAGAATTGCTTTCCAGTTGATGAATTGGGTCTGTTTATTTCTTATAATTCATCACCATCATCTGAGCTAAAGCTACTTCTCCTACTGCTTTCTTTGGAAACTGCAGGGGAAGTGGCAGATAGCAGAGGATCTGTTCCAAATGGAGAGATTGTGTCATCCAATAGCATGCCATCCAATCTTTGTTCCTCTTTCAATGCGGCACTAAATGATAAATCTGTGAAGTATGACAAAGGATCAGAAAAGGCTACAGCTTGATCACAGAGCTCAGGGCTTGGCCCCTGAGACACAGTCAGTTGTTGGCAATAGTCTACTGAATTCTGCTCAGGATGGCTCTGCTGTTTGGTGACATGAGCACCTAAATCAACCGTGCCAAGTGAAGCCAGGGTTGGCAGACCATGAGTACGAGCCTGAATTTCTAGTTCCTGTAATTTCAAACGAGAATCATTAAATAATGTCTTTGAAATTGGATTTCACACTAGAGAATAAGCCAGACATAGAATCAAAATATTAACAAGCATTTAAAATGAAGAGTAATACAAATTATGAATAATCTTTGCAAATAATGAAATTGATACATTTCTGATGCATGAAAAATAACTCTGAGAAGATTACTCAGATTTTTTTTTAAGTTTGGTCTCATTGTTCTACAAAGGTTATGACTGATGATGGTTCCATAGTGGCTCAGACTACAATACAGCCATTTGGAGATAGCAGAAAGTCATCTATTTATTCTTCCTCATTAATTTCTCACCGTAAATGCAGGATCTTTTCATGGAAACAGTAAATGTTTTACCTGGTGCTAAGCATACTCACATTTTTAAAAAATCTTGAGAGTTATAAAAGCCCATGTTTTGATATTTTGGATTATACGAACAGATGAGAAGTGACTTAATATACACTGGCACAACATGCCTTGAGGCAATGAAATCCATAGCAATGTTGGAAAGAAACGAAAGAAGGAGGGGAGAATTTAATGTCCAATATAATCTAGATAAACAAATGTTCTACTTAGTATTATTATTTGATTAGGATAATAATGTGTGCATTTATGAAATGAGTTATATTTTATGCATTTTGTAATTTGTTGTTGTCATTATATATGTGTATATATATATATACGCACACACATACACACATATATGCACATATATGTGTATATACATGTATACATTTTCAGCTATCTCGATCCTGGATTTCTAGTCAAAACCTAATTGAAACAACCCAATTCACGAACTTCTAAAAAGCAGTAAAATTATCCTTCAAAAGGAAAAATAATTGTTAATAAGAGAAAAAATAAATGAGACCAATAAAGAAAACTGATGACAGTTGAGTCATATGTAAGCTATGTGGCTCATGGCAACATTCTTATAAAAACCTGAATCCGAAGTAGAAGTCGCCTGTTAGCCTGCTCTAATTTCTTCTGTCTGTGTTCTAATTCTCGGGCTCTCTGTTGTTCTTTTTGTAGCCACTTGATGTACTCCACTGATGCTTTTAGAATGGTTCCTTTGTTCCAGCGCATATCACTATAGAACGGAGAGATAACCTTTTCACAATTGTGCATGTCAGCGGAATTCATAAGAACTTACAAAATCTTTTACATTAATATGAAATAATGATTTACATGACTATTATTCACTCTTAGATATTATTGCTTCTGAATAGAAATTTTAATAGAATAGTTAAGAAGCCCTTATATAGTAAAATTAATCCCAGAATGAAAATAAGTGTCAAAAGAAAGTAATAAAGTGACTTTTTGTGGGAGAGCTAAATGCAATATCATGATTCTACCATTACAGTTTTTATATTTTTGGTGAAAATTGCTTTTATTATTAACTCCAAGATTAAAATCTATGTGCAGTATTTCTGCATTAATGAACTAGGAAATGTACATTACTGAGGACTTAAGCCTAAATTTTTTAAGATCATTCCAAATGTAGCAATCTTTTAACCTACTTTCTAATAAGGTTGCTTTTATGTTTCTAAGAAAAAAATAAAGTCCCTCCTGAATGGTGATCCTGAGTGACTGTGAAACAAATCAGACTCTGGCAACATCACTTTACGTAACAGAGCAAACTTTCTAAAACCATTCAGCCATTTTTTTCTGTACAAACATCATCAAAACTTTTTAAAAGCTTGATGTGAATAGCTATTTTTAAATATATTTAAGATAAGTAAATATAATTAAACATTACTGGATAACTTTTTAGGCTATAGCATAGAAGAAATCATTTCATTAAAACTTACTTTTAAGATAGGAGAAATTAAAGATATGAAATTGTGGAAGAGGCTACTGATTTTGATATCTGAAAATATACATTAATGAATGTAATACTGCACGAGAACTAATAATATGTTTGGAGAATGAGTCCAAACTAATTGCTAAATGTTAATCAGAGTTGTTGGAAAACCTGGATGCATTTTGAATTTAGATTCACAAGATGTTTTTAATATAGCATAAAGTACACAGGTAGAGAAATATAATATTTTTCTACATATATTTTTGGTGATTTGACAATGCCATTAGCAGTAAAATATTAAAAGAAGAGACATTTTTCTACCAGCAGGTGAAAATGCTTACTGGAGCCTGGATAAGAGCTCTGTTCTACTGCAATGCACCAAAACATTGTCAATGGACATCGCAAGTTTGAAAATGCTTTGTCATTTCTTTAAGGCTATAATGGCTGCTGGTCTCATTCCACTCACAGAGGGTGAGGGGAATGGGTGGGATGGTTGTGGTGGGAAGGGTGGGGAGAGACAGTCTATTTTTGGTGCTAAACCAAGTATCTGTAACTGAAACGTGTAATGGACTCTGAACTAAAATTTAAGTAGTAGCAAAAGCCTTATGGACCTTTATTTTGTGTCATTTTTTCTCATGGAAAGAAAAACTTGAGGACAGAGAAATAGATTTAAAAAAAAAAGATAACCCTAGCCAACTCTGAAGTTTAAAGTACTATCAGTTCAAAAAGAAGCCTTCAAAATGGTAGTAGAGAACACACAAAGAGCCTCCCTTCAATTTGTATCTGATGTCACTTACAATAATTTTTTTAAGTTCCTCTATTTTAAAGAAATTTTAATGTATGAGGTTCTTTCTTTTTTTATTATTTTTTATATTTACTAAAGAGACTTTTGCCTCTCTCCCAAAACAATGTCAACAAAGTAGGCATTACAAATATTATATAGGGTGGTACCATATAAACACAGACATACCAATAAAGGCATGGCTAAAGAATGAATGTTGATAGTTAATGCTGGCCTTTCATTTTCTGCACAACAATTTTTTAAGATCTTAAAATTTTGGTGGATTAAAAGCCTGAATGCATTTACAGTCAGAACAGATAATACAAATGTATAAATTAGAGTAAGGAGTGCTGCCAGGCAAAACTATGGAAAATGTACAATCTGTTGTTATCTTAGGAGTGTACAACCACTTAAAAGCATTAAAAAATAATTTAAAAAAAGATTTTAAAAAGAAAGAAAATAATACTATGACAGGTTTGAATTTTTTTTTTTCTTCAACATTTTGTGACTCCTGACTTAGAAAGCTTTGTCAGGTCTCATATTCTACGCCAACTATCATTCTTACACAAAAGCAGGAGGAATTTGGTTGTAGAAGGGAGGAAAGATAAAGTTAAAAAACTTCAAACTATTTAGAAAACTTTTTACAGTGCAAAAACAAGAGCAATAGAGTAATTAATGATCTAATAATACTTTTAACTTTCTACTCATGTAAGTTTTGTAAACATGGCTCACAAAAACACATATGGACAAAAGTGTTTCCAAGAAAGCTAAGGAGGACAACTACTACATGTTGTAGAAGCTCTTCACTCTTTGTCTTTGATTGTTATTTTTGTTTAGGTTTTGTTTTTTTAACACCGGTTAAGAGATTGTCATTGCCTGGTCATGTTTTTTTCATGTAATTTTCTCAACCTATATGTCTCAATGACAGCTGTTCTCTATATTACTTTTCCTTCTGACCTCACCATTTTGACTGCAAATAAATAGAACTTTCTGAATGTTTTGATACATAAAAATAAAAACTTCATAGAATTCAAAGTGTCTTCAGGTATTAGTTTTTATTTCCTAAGCCAACTCCAAAATATATTCCAATCATGAGCTGGGAAGGTACTCAAAGGCCAACCATGCCACAGTTGCTGCTATTTGCCCAAGAGTATATGGTGTTTAGGAGATAAGCCCCGGGTTTCCTCACTCAATGCAGTACTCTTTCTGCCAACCTGTGGCTTTCCCACCTTTCAAATGCATCTGTCATAAGAAATACGTTTTATATAGTGACTTGGCACACTCTTAGTAAATAAAACTGTGACAAATATTTCACAGGGCTTTCCTATTCTCTTTACATGTAATACTCTCATATTTTCAATGCTATTCTTCCTTTTTTGTTTAAAATGCTGCATTTGTCTCATTTGAGTGATTCCATGACTCGTTAATAGGTATGGCACATAATTTGAAATATCTCATACTAGATAATTGTATTGTCTGATGTACTTTTTATTTTTTAAAAACTGTTCTTAGTCATTTTAGTGGTTGTAGTCACCTTTCAACAAGTTATTCAAAAATTTGCTAAACTCAGACTAAAATCTTGTATGGTCTTTTTTTTTCAGATCCACTGTTTGTTAATTTCCTCATCGTCATAACATAATAATGTCATTTCTTCTTTTATTTACTCACCCTCAAAGTAAATTTGCCTACTCTATGCTACCCTTCCCTTTCCCCAGCATTCTTGTTTCCTGTGACTTTTAGATTATCCCTAATAACATTTGAAAATTCGACAAATGGATCCAGAATAATTTTGTCGCGTAGATGGGTACTCCTTAGTCCGTGGAGCCAGACCATGGTTCTCAGGTAAAGTCCATTTTAAGAGGATACACTCTGGATTCAATCACGGGACCCTCATTGCTAAACCCTAAAGAGGGACACTGGAGTAACAGGTGAGGCCACAGCAAGCCAAGAAATAAAATGTATTTAAACAGAATTAGTACTGAAATTTTTGGAATGTCACACATTTCAATGAAGTGTCTTCTCTACCTGTGATATACGGAAAAATCCATGTATAGACATAGTCAGCATCTAATTAATGTGTTTTCCATTAGACCCCAAATAAATGTTATTTGCCTACATACAACATAATAGAATTAAAACAAATAATAACCCTCCTTTCTGAGATTCATAAGGAAGAGAAAAACAATGCTTGCAATGCAGTTTTCCCAATTCTGGTCTCTTTTAGATATGAGTCTATCATAAATTGAATTTTCATATTCTAGACCAAAGGTAGACAAACTACAGCCCATAGCTTATTTTTGTCAATAAATTTCACTGGATGAGGTCAAGCTCATTCATTCCATGTTGTCTGTGTCTGCTTTCATGCTACAATGCCAGAGTTAAATAATTGTGACAAAGACTTTATGTATGGCCCACAAAGCTTGAAATATTTACTATCTGGCCCTATACAAAAAATACTAACCATCCTGTGTTCTAGAAAATGAATTAGAACTAGAAAGGAGTCTTTAGATAAAGTTTTTATTAAAATTTGGAGTAATAATCTCTCATAAAACTTTATAACTTGCAAACTATTCCCATACACCTTATTTGATTTTATTTTTATAAAAATGCAGGCATATAGGGAAGACAAGTGTTTTCTTTAGCTAACAGAATCACATGTTTAGAGACTTTAAAAGATTTGAAGAGAGGCCGGGCGCGGTGGCTCACGCTTGTAATCCCAGCACTTTGGGAGGCCGAGGCGGGCGAATCACGAGGTCAGGAGATCGAGACCACGGTGAAACTCCGTCTCTACTAAAAAAATACAAAAAATTAGCCGGGCGTGGTGGCGGGCGCCTGTAGTCCCAGCTACTCGGAGAGGCTGAGGCAGGAGAATGGCGTGAACCCGGGAGGCGGAGCTTACAGTGAGCCGAGATCGCGCCACTGCACTCCAGCCTGGGCGGCAGAGCGAGACTCCGTCTCAAAAAAAAAAAAAAAAAAAAAGATTTGAAGAGTTTGGAGTAGAGTCCAAATTAGGCCTGAGCTCTTCAGACCCTAAATGTCTTCACAATCTAGTATGTATATAAGGACAAATGTTGCATTCCTTTTTCTAAGAAATTGTTGAATTGTCCAAGTAAATGAGCAAATTCGGATTTAGAGAAAAAGTGCTTTAAAATCTCAGAAACATAACGTGTGTGTGTGTGTGTGTGTGTGTGTGTGTGTGTGTGTGTGTTTATGTGTGTATGTGTAGGGTCTTGTTCTACCACCCAGGCTGGAATGCAGTGGTGTGATCATGGCTCACTTCAGCCTTGATATCCTGGGTTCAAGTGATCCTTGTGTCTCAGCCTCCTGAGTAGCTTGGAGTACAGGTGCATGCTACCATGCCCAGCTTGCTCGCTTTCTTTCTTTCTTTCTTTCTTTCTTTCTTTCTTTCTTTCTTTCTTTCTTTCTTTCTTTCTTTCTTTCTTATCTATTCCTTTTCTCTTTCTTTTTCTTTCTTTTCTCTCTCTCTCCCTTTTTTCTTTTTCTTTCCTTCCTTCCTTCTTTTCTTTTTTCTTTTCTTTTCTTTTCTCTTCTCTTCTCTTCTCTTCTCTTCTTTTCTTTTCTCTTTTCTTTCTTTTTTTTAGAGGTGGGATCACACCCAGGCTGATCTTGAACTCCCGGCCTCAAACAATCTTCCTGTTTGGTCCTCCCAAAGTACTGGGATTACAGGCATGAGACAATGTGCCTGGCCCACAAGTATCACTTTATCAAACATGATCATTTCTGGATAATAAATAATATCCAGTATTTGGAGAAAAAAAGTTCTCAGTTTTAATGAAATATTTTCAAATCATTATTAATGCTAAAGATTCCATTTTTTTGCCTTTTTTTTTTTTTTTGAGATGGAGTCTTGCTCTGTTGCCCAGGCTGGAGTGCAGTGGCATGATCTCAGCTCACCACAACCTCTGCCCCCTGGGTTCAAGCGATTCTCCCACCTCAGCCTCCTGAGTAGCTGGGATTACAGGCATGCGCCATCACGCCTGGCTAATTTTTGTATTTTTAATAGAGACAGAGTTTCACCATGTTGGCCAAGATGGTCTTAAACTCCTGACCTCAAGTGATCTGCCTGCCTTGGTCTCCCAAAGTGCTGGGATTACAGTTGTTCGCATTTTTAAAGAAACATTCAACATTTTAAGTTGACACTTTATTTCTCAATATTTACAAGAGTAAGTAATTTGTTTGATGGACATTTTGTGCATACAGCACAAAGCCTTGTCAGCATCAATCAATATGCTTTTATAATTCCATTTGTTACTTGTGTGTCTCCAAAATTCGGGGACCTTGGAAAATCTAACAATTCTATTTTCACTTGCACACAAATTTTAAATCGGAAGAATTGTTACACTCATAAAAATTGAATATACTGGTCAGCATCATAAATAATATTTGACATTAACACTAAATTTGACAATATTGTCACCATACAGAAAGACTCACTATGAACTGAGGAGAAATAATTTATTTACTTCTTATAGCTCAAGAGGACAACTCTTAGTAACAGCCCTGATGCTCGATAACAATTAGCCTGGAATAGACATTTTAAAATGAGCCCAGCAATAGCCTTATTTTTGCCATAAGCTGCTTAGTTTCCTAGTCATTGGTTCTCTCCTCCCCTCTTCCCTCCCATTCATTTTGGGGGTCTTTAAATTATAACATTATTATAGAAATGATTGTTGAACTCACGGATCATTAGACTTTGGAATAAGAGTGCCAAGCTCCTTGATTCGGTAATTAATATTGTACCTTCTTCTTCTTTCAACTATTAAAGAAGAAATATTATTGATTATTCTCATTAACGCACAGTTCACTTTTGGTCAGCTGTAAACTTTCTTAACAATCTTTTAAAAACAATGGGCAAAAAACTTTCCATTTAGTCAAAAGATAATACTTCTCAAGAATAAAATAAAAATTCTTATTCTAAAAGTAAAGATTTCAATATTAGAATTATAAATCTATGATTTACACTGTTTTAAAAACATTTTGTCACAAAACATTTTTAAAAATTCTTTAAAATACTATAATACTCATAATGAAATGTGTATAAGTATATATTAATATGTATATCTGTTTGATTATTTCATACATTGCAATTTGTCAATCCATCAGGATGGTAATCATTTGAGGTCGTGCAACACTCTTTACTCTTCTCATATACTGTCCTCAAAGCCTAACGCAATGTTTAGCACATAGTAGGTCTGTGTATCCAATTAGACTCTGTGATCTCCTTGAGGGCAGGGACCTAACTTACTTATTTTTGTATCACCAGAGAGCTTGACATATAGGAGGTGGTAAATAAATGTATATTGATTAGACTGTAAATTTACTTTTCTATTTTAGTTTCCAATAATATATAAATAAGTGGTTTTTATACTTTGGCACTCTTTAGACACACCTGGAAAGATTGTTAAAATAGATTTGCACCACACACTTAAAGATTCTAATTTTAGTGTGTCCTGGAATTAGGGGGACAAGAGTGGGCAAGAATTTCCATTTCTAACAAGTTTCATGGTGATGCTGATACTGTTTTTGTAGGGCCAATGCTTTGAAAACTACTCATAGAAGCTCTTATTCAGAGACGGTTTTCTCTTTTTGCATTTCCATACATTCATTGCTTATGGCAATTTCTGAACATCGTAAATGTTCAACATACAATATATATCTGTCAAATTTCCTGTATTACTCTTCTCTAAGAGCAGTCTTCTACTCCATATTCCTAATATCAAGAACCGTAACATATACATGGTATCTTTTTCAACAGATATGTTTAAAGCTTTCGGGAAATAAAGGTAGAAAAGGATATGAGGAAGAAGGAAAATATATTTTTTTAAATGTTGGAAAATACTTAAACAGTTCATATTTGAGAATTATGAACTGCTACTAGAAACAAGGAAAGTCATCAAAGACTATCAATTGCCTTGATGAACTTACTCTACAAAGCAAATTACATGAATGAATTTGACCTTTAGGAATAATACATTGTGATTCCTCTAAAATGAGAATATAATTGGTTCTGGTAAGAGTTTATTTTCCCTCTTCACCAATCCTATTTCCCCTGTGCACATAATTCAAAAAACAGCAAAATGACACCACAAAAAACACTGACTAGAAAATCAAGGTAAAGCTAATAGAAACATATATACACACATATAATACATATATTTATATAGAAATGTATATATATAACATGCATATATATAAAATAGTAAGAATTTATTAATAATTTTGTGTCCACACACATTAACTCTTATAAGCCACACTTTTAAATAGAAGATGAAGAACAACTATGAAGGAAGTTCGCAGTTTTTTTTTCTCAAAATAAGGGACTGTTTTTGTCCTGTCACATTTCTTTAAGATTTTTATTTAAATCTATCTTATGTAGAATGTCAGAACCTTCTTCTCTACTCTTCTTAGATAGTAGTCTATGAATTTTTAAGTGGCTGATTATAATGAGAAATCTGGCTCCCCAATGGTGTTCATACCTAGTACTAGTTATTTGTAAAGGAGTCGTTTTAAGAAATTACTAAACTACTTCATGTCATGGTGGTTACACTCTTCACAAAGTTTTTGACATATTCACTTAATCCCTTACTTAGATCCAGGCAGGAGAAGCTCTTACTCTGATCAATATTTAGAGGAATCACTCTTGCCTTCTCTGGCCATGCCTCTCTCCCCTCAGCAAGGCAGCCACAGGGCCAAGGGAACCCTTCTAAACTATACTCTGGGTTATCGGCACAAGCAATTTCCTCCCTAATTCCCTGAGTTCACTTCCAGAGCCTGTGCAGGCCACCTCCCTAGGTCCATCCTCCTGAAGACGGAACATGACACCGGTGTGCTCACTGGAGGCCCCAGTTCTGACCAATGGGCAGTTGTTTGCAGGGCTGTATATGGAGCTTGAATGTACAGGACAGGGTGTTCACAGTCACGTTTGAGGCCACTTGTAGCACAGAATGGAATAGGGGGTGCTGAAAGAAGAATGGGGGACTGCAAGCTGAGAGCTGACATTGCCCTGCCCTGACATTTTCACGCCAAACTCCTAAGAGCTGAAAATTCTAAATTCACTCCTGGCCTCCCGGTCTTTATGAAGAATGGAACATAATTTTATGTAAACTTCTGGTAAATTGGGCTTCCTTTGTAATTTTGCTATGATTATCACAAGTTTTTAGGGTTTCTCTAGATTCATTCTATTTAAAACTTATAATTTTTTTTTTTTTTTTTTGAGACGGAGTCTCGCTCTGTCGCCGAGGCTGGAGTGCAGTGACGCGATCTCGGCTCACTGCAAGCTCCGCCTCCCGGGTTCACGCCATTCTCCTGCCTCAGCCTCTCCGAGTAGCTGGGACTACAGGCGCCCGCCACCACGCCCGGCTAATTTTTTGTATTTTTAGTAGAGACGGGGTTTCACCGTGGTCTCGATCTCCTGACCTCGTGATCCGCCCGCCTCGGCCTCCCAAAGTGCTGGGATTACAAGCGTGAGCCACCGCGCCCGGCTAAAACTTATAATTTTTTTAAGTCTTTGTTTCCTCCAAAAGCAAGACGATGTAGCAGGTGTACCTAGCTTAAGAAACACTTTGATAATGGATATACAGGACACCATGTTACTCTACATTAAATGACTTGTCTAAGCTGCAGACACAGAAGAGAGAAGGTAGGATTAAGGTCAGTAATCGTTCAGTGGCTAATTAGGAGAAAAGTCCATAGTTCCTCAATTTACTAATCCCTTCTCTCAACCATTAGTTCTCCCCACTCATAATCTGGACCAAAGTTATCTGCTCTGGCACTAAAGCCTTTGAGAATAAAATCATTTCTCGGAGGACTGTTATGACCACGTACGAGCTCTTGTCTTACAGTCACACACTCAGCAAACATCACTGTGACACAGGCAGGTGCTTTATGAACAGATGCAGGTTTCACAGGTACGTGTATACTCAATTTCAGCTAGTGATACGTAAGGAAATTAGTCATTAGTTTTAGGAATTTGCAATATTTTATTTATTTTAATTTCATTCTACTCTGTTCTCAGTTTTTGATTTGGCTTCCAGAATGAAAAGGCTTCACACTCAATTAGTCAAGCTCACTTGAGACAGTTACACACTTCAGACATGACCAAGCATTCTAAAGCTCAGCCTCGCTGCCAATCTACTTTTCTTGCCCGATTTCTCCATCTCATATGACCTGTTATCAGAGTCTAATTGACCCTTAGGAAGGCATGAGAGCTCTATTTGTTCCAGAGGTGAAATTCAGCACTGCAACACAGCAATGTCTTTCAGATAACATATCATTAAGAAGGGAGGAGCAAATTGACACAGAAAAATGAGAACCTGGAGTTATGTTTCTTATTATTTAAATGTTGTAGATTTTCAAAAGTCACTTTTATCTCTTTAAACCTTTGAGTCAGTGAGTCACAACAGAATTCAAATGTAACCAAATGCACTCATCTCAGTCACAGGCAGCCTCCTTGGAAGTGAATGATCAAGGAGGGAATTCGAGATGTTTCATTTTGTGAAAATAGATAGCTTTTCTGAGAGTTCACATTGTTAATATTTCCCAGAATAAATCAAGTTGTATGTGTAATTAATTTTGGCCATCTGACATCAAAATACTTATGGAGTATAATAAAAGACCACATACTTTAACCTCTATGCATTTCCTTTTGCATTAATTTTATATGGAAAAATATATACTCACTGAGGTTGTGGTTGTCCTTTTTTTGTCTCTCTTTTGCTAAAGCTCTAGTGTCAGTTTCTGATCGAAAGAAAAGTAATAAAAACCATGCTTAGTTCTACCTTAAAACCCCTCCAGGCAACATAATTCAGAACTCCTAGGTGAAAATAAAATACTATTTGCTCCAAAATGGTACAATAATATTTTTGATGCAAATATTCAGAAATTTGGAACACAGTACTCTTCAGTAAAAGGCAATGGCAAAGCTTTTAGGCTCTGGGATAATAAAAACTGAATTTATTTTCTGGCCTTCCATTTAATAGCCATATGATCTATTGCCACATTTCTCTGTGTTTCAGGCTCTTCATCTGTAAAATGACTGTAATACAATACCTACCTTAAAATCATTGTGATAACCAAAAGAAATATAGTACACAGAAAATATAGTATTGAATTATTATTTTCAGAATTTTGAGATTCAGAAAGAAGTTATTCCAACCTAAATATTTTATTAGTAATTATTATTTCTACATCCCAAGAGTTGCAACTCACTATATTTCTCAAATATCCATATGAAACAATTCCACACTTTCTTCCAGCAAATGGCATTTCCCTGTATGTATGGTGTGGTTGTATTTATATGACCATCAACCTCCAGGATGGCCTACAATGATTCTTAATTTGTAGTATTCACAACTTGTAATTCCCTCCCATATTAAAAAAAATAAGGCTGACCTGTGAAGCCACTAGCTTGTTGTGGAAATGACTAGTATAGTATCCAAGGCTAGATAATAGGAGAAATTTTTAACTTTCACATTGGCATCTCTTTGATCTCTAGTTGTCATGTCATGAGGACACTCAAGCAACCCTATGAAGAAGTCCAAGCAGTCAGGAACAAAGACCACTTGCCAACAGGAAGCACTATCCTACAAGACCTTGAGTGAAACACCTTGGGAGTGCATCCTCCAGCCTCAGTCAAGTCTCAGGTGTCTGTACTTCTGGCTGACATCTTGACTACAGCCTCATAAGAGATTCTGGTCTGAACGAATTCACTAGGCCACTCCTGGATTCTTGATGCTCAAAGACTGAATGAGATTATAAATGTTTATTACTTTGAGATTATAAATGTTTATTGCTTCAAGTTGCTAAATTTCAGGGGTAATTTGTTGTTATGCAACAAAAATAATACAATATTATTAGAGTTATAGTTTAAAAAGTTAATAAAATAATATATTTTATTTAAATGTATTTATTTAAAACTATAGTCATTAATTTTAGTCTGAATAATTTGGATGCATAGACATTTTTGAATTATCGATTGAGCTTTAAGAGTGGTCATGTTGTATTTATTTAAAATTTTACCATGGTGTTTGAGCTCCAAACCAAAAGTTTATTGCAGAAATCTCAAGTGAACTTATTTACTTTATTCTTATGGAGGAACTAACACAGGACTTGTAAGTCAGGAAACCCTTACGTTGATCCAGTTCCGCCTGTAAATCAGCTGTTACACCTTTAGGAAAGTAGCTCCTTTGACCCTGGGTTGATTTCCTCATTTATTTTGGAAGAATTTGACTATGCTCTTATAATTTGAGTTGTAACAATTAAAATAAACTATTGAAAACTCAGGGTTTATTTTCAATTAAGAAAATTAAATGTGAATCTATCACAAAATCCATAAAACAAGCTAAAAAGAAAAAAATCCAACATTTGTTTTTTATCAAACTCTGCATACAAAGAATAGAATCCACAAAACAAGCTAAAAAGAAAAAAAATCCAATACTTGTTTTTTATCAAATTCTGCATACAAAGAATAGACTAATTTCTCTAATTTATTATATCACTTTGTAACTATGTAAATAAATGGCATCTATTTAATATAAAAATGAGCCTATGTTAAATGAAGCTGTCTTTTATATATGTATGTATATAAGTGTATCTACATGTATATATCTATATAAAACATATATGTGCATTTGCTCAATTTCCAAAATAATGAATCAATTCAGTCAAACTATAAGTTATTTTAACTTACTGCTTGATTATCATAGAAATAAATGATGAATTTACTGTCTGCCTTCTTTTTTGTAATTGTTTTGTTATACTTTTAAAATTCTAGTTAGCACAATATATGTCACTCATAACTTATGTCATTAATAAAAATAAAAAGGGTAAAACTATGAAAGCAACATTACCTGTAATTTCTCTTTTCATTGGTAGACTACTTGGACAAGAAGCACTTGTAAGCCCCATGTTAATTGGTGAAATTCCTTGTTCACCACTATACACATCCAAAATACTTCCAGATAACTTGAGAGGAAAAAGGAGGAAAAGATTAGTAAAAATCTTCTGTGCAAATTGATTTATTTAGTTATATATATTACATTTTCCACTTTAAATGTGGCATTTTGTTAACAATAATTTCTAATTTGGAGCATTTTGTTTTTAAACAAGACAAGAGTATGCATTAACTTTTTAAAAATGCATTATAAAATGCTTACAGATAAGATGCACTGAAAAAAAGTTATATGTGTTTAAACAAAAAGAGAAATCAGTTCATGTATGAAGGAAAATTCCTATTAATATTTACAAAGTTATGGAAGTTTGATCCAGCATATGACCTGGTTATAAATGGATGTAATTAAAAATATTATTTTGGACAAAAATCAATATACATCTTTGCAAAGCTGGAAAGTTCACCACATCCCACAAATTAGGTATAACGGTTGAACATTTTGGGAGCCTTCTTAATACCATCAGTGCTACCAGCAACTCACAGTCAAGAAGTGTTTTACACTGTTAATTAAATGAGAAACTCTTCCCTTCCTGGAAGGCATACTTTTTCTCATTGTACACTTAATGTTCTAGATTATTATAAATATCCCAGCTGGTAACCAAAAGTAGTCTAAAACTACTTTTGCCTCTAGTGAATATAGGGTACATCCAATTATAGCAACACTGCAATTCTTGAACTGCTTCTTGGGAACAATTTTTCAGAAAACCTAAGTCACTTTATACACAATTCAAAACTGCACCAATTCATTATTCAAGGTGTGCTTATTGATTTGATTTCCCAAGAAAATCAAATTTAAGTAATGTTCATATTTCAGGTTAATACTCATTATTCCAGAACGAGCTGCATTCACTATGCAGGATTTGAAATTTTAAGATATTTCCATTGTGAGTATCTTTCTTCCACTTCTGTGCAATAAACCAAGAGCTGAATAAGGAGCAATTTTTTTCTTTCCTCGATGACTAGGAATAAAACATATAATAAAACAATGCTTTAACAAGTTTTCATGAAGAATCTAACTTCACAACCCACTTTTTCAAAACTCCAATTCAATTTGAGAGAACTGATAAAATCAGACTGGAAATAAATACGAAGAAAGGACATATTATGTCCAAAATTAGTTTCTGAGCTAATAATCTATTATAGTATATATAATAAATGTTGTATATACCTGAGGGGAAAAATTTGAAAATACAGTTGAAATCACGTCAGTTTATATGCATATCAATAAGGACATTTTAGACTTATATGGCTCTCAGATGTATTTTTTCATATTTTTTCATTATTAACTCTATTAGGACTCTTCACTTTTACTTTATATAAACTTAATTGTAAGAGAATTTTTGCTTTACGGGTCTTGGAAGGGAGCTATAAAAGCCAGCTATTGAAGTCATCAGCTATTTCTCCTCAATTTTCTCATCTGTAAAATAGGGACAAAGTTGAGCAAATTAGGCAGACAATGTGTGTTAGTATCAAATAAATACAATTATTCTTTGGAAGAAATCCAAAAAGCAGATGTTTTTCTAAGATGTGACTCACTTAGCCATACTTTTTAAAGTGTAAATTTTCCAAGGTCATTTTTGAAAGGCCTGTTTGTTATGAGCTGAGGCATCACCAGCTTGAATTGCACATTTCCACTGTGCCTTTGAGAAGCACAACGGAAACATTGAACAAAAAGGGAGTGAGGGGGACAGAACTAGGAAAAGGGCACTTTCCCTCTGAAGAGCTTGAATTCAGATGGATTTCAATGAAGAAGTGGCAAGTTGTAGAAATGTTAAGGAAGAAAAGGAGCCATATTACAGATACACTGCAACAATAAAGTAAGAGGTTCCTAACTATAGCATTTCCTTGCCTCCATATTACCTAGTCAGACAGCACCCAGTGCATTATTCCTTAGAAATGGGGTTTAAATTCTGATAATGAATCTAATCCTGCTGAACTGTAGCCATATTGCATATTCTTCTGATCTTGGTTATTGTCTAATTTATGCCCTAAAGCACAATAATTAATATCCTATTTAATTTTATGCTGTAGGTACTTCTCTATTTCATGTAAATGGCTAATCACTTTTTGAGTATCATTAAACAATTGAGTTCAGTTTCAAAGTATGTAATATACTTCATGTAACCTAAAGTGCATTTTCTCCATTAAAAGATGTAAGAGTCCAGTGTTAGTGAAAATGTACAGATTGCATTCACCTGTGAAAAAGCTTACAAAGAAAACTTATATCAACCTTTGTCAAAGGTATAAGTAACTTAGGTAATAAGGTCCAAGTTTTAACTTAATTTTGTAGATCAGGAGGCAAATGAATACCTATTTTATGAAGAAATATTTATTATGATATTTTTAAAAGGTTGCTTTCTCAGTAAAGCAAAATCTTTGATGTGATAATAGGCAAACATATTATTATTAACAAAAAGTTCATAAACTTTAAAGACATAAAATAAATAATTTATTATAAAATCCAGTCAACAAAGTGACAGAGAAGGTCTGATAGAGCAGAGTCTACTTCTGTATAAGGCAATACTTCTTTCTGATAGAAAAAAGTGAACTCCTGATCTGAGAAACTGCTTTGAGGTGAGGAGTGATTGACAGTAGTTTCCTGGTATCAGAGGCTCTTCGCCTTAGATTTTATTCACATCTCCACTACTGAGGTCATAGGGACTGAAACAAATAGAGTTTGACCTTTCCACATATACACTGCTATCTACAGTAACTAATATTTCCTGAAGAAAATGAGCTAGCAGGTCAAAATATCAAAACATTTGAGGAAAATGACTATTTCAAAAGTAAGGCAACAAACAACATTATAAATAACATCAAAGGTATTTGTAATAACTTGTAATATAAAATAATAAACAGTAAACATAATGACCGAAGAGACCAAGGAGAAATGAGAGATCTGAGAAATAGAATGCTTGGAAAAAAAATCCTATAGAATGGAAAAATGACATAATGGAAACAATAAAAAAGGAATAAAAGAATTGGTAAAATATAAAGCCAAATTTTTAAAGTAATCTCCCAGGAGGATAAGGAAAAGGACTAAGAAATAGAACATATGAAAGAACACCTAAACAATACAGGGAATAGAATTATTAGAACTAAATTACAGGTAACAGGAGTTTCAAAAAGAGAGAAAAATAATATTGGAAGAAAGAAAGTATTTTTTAAAGTAATGGAGACACATTTTTAAGAATTAATAATCATCAATGGACCACAGTGTTTTATTTCACCTTATCATTATTTTATTTTCATTTAAAAATCAAAGTGTTTATAGAATGCCTAATAAGAATGATAGAAAAGACCTACATTCAGATATATTATACTAAAATGAAATAATATACAATAATAAAGAGAAAAAAAATCTAAAAGCCTAGAAAGAAAGATTGTGTACAAAGAACAAAAGTCCAATTAATATAAGACTTTTCAATAGCAAAATTGAATGGAAAAATAAAACAAATCTGTATTTTAAAACACTGAAAGAAAATAAAATGAAGTTTTATAGTTTTATATCCAGCTCAAATGTCATTCACACATGAGGTCATGATAAAAAATATTCTTAGGCATACAATGCTTAAGAAAGTTTATCCCATAAAGACTAACACTGGAAAGAGTTGGGGTGAAATGCTTAAATAAGTAGAGATATTTAAAGAATATGCTCAAAAATATAAAATAAAATTGATCGAATATCTTGGTAAAGTGACTGTGGAATAAATAATGGCAGTGGATCCAAGATCAAAGATTAAGTGAAACACATAACCATGTAACTCGATCTAGATAATATCAGCATAATCGGGTTGCTGTCGCAGGGAAGCCAAAGGATGTGAAAGTGGTAAGAATGTATTAAGGAGAAACTTAAAAATGGGGCACAAAAATGAATTAAGATAAGAAGAGCAAGTGAAAACATATCAATAATAATAATTGATCTAAATAGGTCAAACTCCCTAGGCAAAGGGTTGACAGATAAAGTAAGAAAACAGGAACTAGATACAAGTACCTTACAAGAGACATATCCACACAGTAAAAGGACACATAAAGATTAAAACTTAAAGAATGGAAAAAGACATATCCAGCAAATGATATCCACGGGGAAACTGATGTAACTATATTAATATCAGAAAAAAAGGGCTTTCACGCTTAAAAAATTATTAGGGATAATGAGTCACTATTCCTAAAAGGTATAACAATTACAAGCATGTGTGCTCCTAATAAAGTAACCTCCAACTATGTGAAACAAAATGTTTAGAACTACAAGGGGAAATGAATAAATACACCAAAATAGTGGAAGACTTTAACACACATCTCCTCATTTTTGAAAAGTCAAGCAGACAAAAATAATCAGTAATGCTATAGAAGATTTGAACAATAAATGTTAAATCTCAGCCCAATAGACTTGTATATAGTTTTACATGAAGAAATAGTGAATACAGTTTTCTCAAGTACATATGGAACCTATACAAAAACTGACTAGGTGCTCAGTCAAAAGAAAACATCAACACATTTCATAGAGTATCTGATTGCCAAAATATTTTGAAATTTTAGAAAATTGTTAAAAACCTCAAAGTTTAAGATGAAATCATACTGGAATTTCAAAATACAACAAAGATAAAACACATGTAAAAAATGTCTGGAATATGGCAAAACAATGCTTTAAAGAAAATTCATAGCCTTAAATAATAAATGATAAAAATAGATTCATTTTTGAATTATATAAATTAACCATCATTCTTTAAAAAATAGGGGAAAATAACCAAATAAATCCAAAGAAACTAGAATAGATAATACAATAAGGCCATAAATCAGTGAAGAACAAAACAATACAATGATAGATTCATAAACCAAAGGTTGTTTTTGTTTGAAAAAAAATTAACAAGATTGACATGCTTCTGGCAAAACTGATTAAATGAATAACATTTCAAATGAAAGGAGAATGTAACAACAGTACGTTAGATTTAAAAGGTAGTAAGTTTCTCCTCTAAGATTAGGAGCAAGATAAGGATACCTATTTTCACTACTTCTATTCAACACAGTGTTGTAAGTTTAGGTGAGAATAACTAGGCAAGAAAAAGTAACAAAAGCTATCCATATTGGAAAAGAATAAATGAAATGATCTCTGCTAACTGTTGACACGATCTCATATTAAGAAAACTCTCCCTAAGATTCTACACTTAACACACACACATGCACACACGCACATACACCATCAAACTGTGTGCTGATTTTATGTACTGCAGCTTAGCTGAATGCATTTATTAGCTCAAAAATCAGTTGCACTTCTACACATGAACCATGAAAAAACTGAAAAAGAAATTAAGAAAACTATTCCATTTAAATAGCATCAAAAGGAATGAAATACTTAGGAATAAACTTAACCCAAGAAGCAAAAGGCTTATACACTGAAAACTAAAAAATACTGCTGAATGAAATGAAAGAAATCATAAATAAGTGGAAAGGCATTTTGTGTTCATGGATGGAAAGAAATAATATTGTAACAATGCAATACTATCTAAAGCAGTCTAAAACTCAATACAATTTTTTATCAAATTCCAACTGCATTTTTTAAAGAAATAGAAAAATGCATTTTAAATTCACATGAAACCTCTTGTGAAAGAACAAAGTTGGAGCATTCACACTTCCAGATTTCAAAACTTATTACAAAGCTGCAGTAATCTAAATCTGTGCTAATGTGAGTCTGACAATAAGATATATAGACCTAGGGAGTATAATAGCAAGTCCAGAAATAAACTCTATTTTATGGTCAAACGATTTTTGACAAAGGTGCCAAGACCACTCAGTGGGGAAAGGAATTCTTTTCAACAAATGGTGTTGGAAAAACTGGCTATCATCATGCAAAAGAACCAAGTTAGATGTTTACCTAACACCATATACAAAAATTAACTCAAAATGGATCAAATACATAAACATAAGAAAAAAATCTATAAAACAATCCTCACAACGGGAGAAGCTACTAGCAGATCATGTATTTCTGAAGAGATTAAGATCCAGAATATATACATAAAAATAAATCTTAAACTCAACAACAAAAACTAACAACCCAATTTCATTTATTTATTTTATTATACTTTAAGTTCTAGGGTACATATGCACAACGTGCAGGTTGTTACATAGGTATACATGTGCCATGTTGGTTTGCTGCACTCATAAACTCGTCATTTACATTAGGTATTTCTCCTAATGCTATCCCTCCCCCGTCCCCCTCCCCACGACCAGCCCTGGTGTGTGATATTCCCCACCCTGTGTCCATGTGACCTCATTGTTCAACTCCCACTTCTGAGTGAGAACATGCGGTGTTTGGTTTTCTGTCCTTGTGATAGTTTGCTTAGAATGATGACAACCCAATTTTCAAAATGGGCAAAAGACTTGAACAGACATTTCTCCAATAAAGATATATACAAACGCCAATAAGCACATGAAAAGATGCCCAACATCACTAGTCATTAGGAAAATGCAAATCAAAGCTACTGTGTAATACTTCAGTCTCATTAGGATGCCTAATATCAAAAGAAAATTGAGGAGTGCTGGTGGGAATGTGAAATGGTGCAGCCACTGTGGAAAGAAGTATGGAAGTTCCTCAAACGTTAAGTATAAAATTAACATATGATCCAGTAATTTCACTTCTAAGTATGTATCCAAAAGAATTGAAAGCAGGGGCTTAAACAGATAATTGTACACCAGTGTTCATATTAGCATTATTTACAATAGTCAAATGTCCATCAACAGATGAATAGATAAATAAAATGTGGTGTACACACATAATGGAATAGGCTTAAAGAGGAACGAAATTCTGATGAATGCTACAACATGGGTGAAACTTGAAAAAATTATGCTAAGTGAAATAAGCCAAACACAGTAGTACATATATTGTATTATTTTACTTATATGAGGTACCTAGAATAGTGAAATTCATAGAGACAGAAAGTGGACCAAAGGTTAGCAGGATCTGGAGATGCGGAGATAAGGGGAGCTATTGCTTAATGAGTACAGAGTTTTTGTTTGGGATAATGATAAAGTTTAGGAAATAGTGGTGATGGTTGCACATTATGAATGTACTTAATGCCTTTGAATTGTACACTTAAAAATGTTTAGAATGGTAAATTTTATGTTACATATATTTTACCCCAATATAAAATCATAATGGGATGTACTACCAACAGTAGCAAGATAAGGATGCCTATTTTCACTACTTCTATTCAACATAGTATTGTAAGTTTTAGCCAGAATAATTAGGCAAAAAAAAGTAACAAAAGCTACCCACATTGGAAATAAATAAGTGAAAGATCTATGTTCACAGCTGACAAAATTTGCCATTGATTGTAAATGCTTAGACAAAATGCAAAATTTTCTAGAAAAATATTACTTAGTAAATGTAATTACTGACTGAAGAAGTAATTAATAGTGGTAATCGTATTATGATTACTGAAGAATCAAAACAAACTTTAAATATACTTCACAAGGAAAATACCTGAACTAGATAGTTTTATGGGGAAAAGTATCATATTTTCAAGAAATATATCATACCATTTTGTAAAAATGCTTCCAAACAACTTTAAAGGCAAGTGGGAATATATCCCAATTCATAGACACCAAAATCATACAAAGACATTAGAGGAGGAAAAATTATAGGCCCATTTCACTCATTATTATAAATATTTAGCAAAATACTATTAACACTTTGAATTCACAAGCTATAAATAAAATAATTTGCCACCATCAAGTTTGGTTTCCCATAAGTGTATTTTGTAATTTAAAAGAGAAAAAGAATCTATGATCATCTCAACAAATTCGGAAAAAGCATTTGATAAAAGTTAATCCCATTTATTATAAGACTCAGTTTATTAGGAATAGAATTTTGGTAATTTGATAAATAATATGTCTGAAACTTTAAGGCAAACATCCTAATTAATTATTCCCCTCAAAATCATTCCTTTTGATGTTCAACTTTGTATTTGAAATTCTAGCCAAGGTAATAAGGTAAGAGAAGAAAAGTGACATGTTTACAGTATCAGTCTATCTCTTCATACAGAATATAGTATTAAGAGAAAACATTTAAATTACAAAACGTCACACACAGCTTGATATCCTTTATATATACAAAGTTAAAAGCAACTAAGATAAAAACAAGTCGATCATGTTTTCTTAGCCCAATGCATGGTAGACTAGCAAAGGAGAAAGAACAGACAAGGGCAATGCTGTCAAGTGTGATAACAACTGTAGAAATGACAGTAACAATTTCACAATGCTGCTAGATTTTCTTTTTAAATGCCTAACTGGAGTTTTCTGTATAGTTTTAAATTAATTAAGTTTTAACTGATGTTGATATGAAAGTAATTCTACACATAAGGTATACGTTTCATAAATTTTTTTGGATAAGACCAGTAAATAGTTTGACATAATATTTCTTATCTACAAAAATTCTACCACAGTAATAGCTTCTTAAAGGGAATTTTTCCTACCTCTTCAGGCTTAGATATTCTGATTCTATTCATCAAATTTGTTACTCTTAATCTCCTACTCTACTACTGTGTAAAGATGCTGATTTAATTACATGTAGAATGATTCCATACAAAATTGTGAAACACTGTTTACCATATATCCTTATCCTCTAAATGGAATGCTTAAGGATCAAAGTTTCCATTACACATTTGCTTACTGTTAGGATAAGGAATTGTGTGCATTTGTCTCACATTTTATCAAAATGGCGCCTTTTTTTTTTTTTTCTTTTAGTTGAAGTTACGAATGTCTCCAAATTGCAATTTTAAGTCTGGAAGAAAAGACAGTGAAACTTTTATTCAAATTTAGTGCATTGGCAACATGTTTTTGAGACAATACATGTTTTCATAACCCTAGAAAAATATAGCTTTGTCTTTGTTTAAAATCAGTGCTGCCCTATAAGAAAATAAAATCTGGGTCCAAAATTATCGTAGAAACATCTAAGTAAAATTAACCTCTGAAAATGTTTATATGTCCATCTATTCTTATCAGGACAAATACAGGACAACATAAATAATCTGACCTGAATTCCACATATGCTTTTTCTACTGTTTTGGCCCCTCCCCTCTTCATATTTAATATCTGATCTATCACTCAGATATGACTTTTTTAAGAGTTATTTCTCAGTTTGAAAATTCTTCGCTATTCTCATATTTCAAGATCCTCAAGGCCCTAAGCCTAACTTATGTTCCCCGCCACTAGTATTTCTTCATCTCTCTCAATTAACTACCACTATCCCTCCCAGACTAACTCATAGTTTAAAAGTACAACTTCCTTCTGCTTTCTCCCAGTCAAAAAATCTGAAATCTAAAATCTTTCTGCCTTAACTCATGTATTAAGCCCAAATTCTTGCGTTTAGTTTTCAAAATGTCGCTGCATGGCCCCACTTTCTCTATTCGACATTATTTCCCACTACTCTCAAGATGAAAGATTTCTTACCACCACTTGTAAACATACTGTGCCCATGGTTCTCAACAATAGACTTCAAACCCTAGCGGGAGGGAGGGCGTGAGGGGGAAGAATGTTACTGCAAGGAATCTGTGAATTTATATATGGGGAATATTTTTAAGAAGATAATAAAATACAAGCATGATCCTAACATATGTGCTATGTCATAGACAGCTGAGTATTTATTACATGCCAGGTATAAAACCAAGCATGTTTCATAATAATAATTTAAATAACTATATCTCAAGTAATCTTTATAACAACTCTAGTATTACAATTGTCATTTTAAACATAAAATAATTAAAGCTCTAAGAAATGAAATCATCATTTCATGATCATATAGCTTTATAAAGAAGTAGAGAGCTTGGATTCAAACCAAGGAATGTCTAACACAATGTCTGGATTCTTTATCATCTACCCTATAGGTAGAAGGGCCTTGCCTTTAAAATTTTTACTCTAAAGTGTTTTGAGTACTAAAAAAAGTTACAAGGCATTGGATTTAATTTTTCTCAGTTTTTCCCACTGCTGTTTTCTGCACTACCAATGTCCCCAATCCTTCAATAAGCATCCAAATCTAAGGCTCAACTTTGGGTAAGCCCTCTTCAGCACTCCTCCTCAGGCCAGCCTGGTTTATTTTTCCTTTCACCTTAATAATATGGGGCTAACAAACTTGCAATACATTTTCTAATTGAATTTAAATTAATTGTTTTATCTTTCTCCATTTTTATTCACTCAGCAAGAGAAAAGGCATTATAGTATACATTTACCATGTTCCTGAAAATGGATTATATATGTAAAGCTAAGAATCTTTGGCATATATATGTGTATATACATATACATATACATATACATATACATATACATATACGTATAGGTATACATATACATAATGTCCTAGATAATTTCATCATAAATACAAAAATGTAAAAAAGTCTCATATATAGTCACATATTATATTTCCAGATAATTTATTAGTAGAGATAACAAAAGGAAAAAAATACCTTACATATATGTGTCTGTGCACTATCATATATTTAATATGAGTGTCAAGGGAAACTGAGGGAGTATTTTGAGTTGTTTGGATCCTATATTGTGTTTTTTGTGAAAAAATTCATTGTGACCCTAACATGGTAAAAGATTAGATAGAATAACTGTAGACATAAAAGGAAAACAAACTTCACGTATAAAGAGGATCACTGTAGGAGAGCCTAGAGTGCACAATGCACGCAAAAAATTGGCGTTTGACAGATTATTGTCTTTCCTTTTGGGTGTTTATTAATGTAGATGCAATAAACAAGGTCTTTATAGTTTCAGGACACACACCATTAATATTCCTCTAAATTTGTTTTCTTTGCTACTAAAGCAGAGGTATACAGTTTAAATGACATGCACTGAATAGAGAAATCCCACTGTGTTATTGCTGTTATTATTTTTGTCCTGTTATGACATATGTAAATATAATGTGTTGAGCTGGAGTAGGAGATCCCTTGTCCTTGGTGAGCTGGTTTATACATATAGTGGCAGATTATCCGGAAATACAATATGTGACTATATGCAATAATAGAAAAGATAAAGTACAAAACAAAGAATGATAATTTATAAATACTTTTGCATCATGCCTATTACATACATATGATCTCTTTAGTAATAAATAAAAACAATTAATTTAATGTAAACACTGCAACAATTAGTTTGAAACCCTCATCTTTTGATTAAAAAGTAATAATAAACCAGAGTTTTAATATTTTTTACTAAATATACTGTTATAATTTTTTACTATAGTCCAGAGCACTAAAAATAATCTTGTAAGTAAACACGCTTGTCAATACAGCAGAATATATTTTATGCGTTTCAAAGCTTAATGTTTACATACCTTATTTTATTGACTATAAGTTTATAAAGTTTAAATTCAGTATTTCAGGTGGTTTCATCTCCAAACACTGAAAGAATTCCAAAATATACTTGCTCACCAGTTTTAACTTTGAAGTGTCTATAACCTTCACAATAGCAATGGTTTTCTCTTTCTCCTTCATCATTTTCTTTTCCTTAAACTTGCAAACAATAACCAAGAGAACTGTGCAGAAACCTCTACACTAAAGTGAACTTCGGTTCTTCTTTGGACTTTAAGACTAATCTTGTCTAGATCGTGATTGACAAAAGCTTGCTCACTGATGTTATGCAGTCCTTTCAAGTTCCAACCAAGCACAGGGGGTTGTTAATATTTACTCATTCCTCATCTCTGGAATGATCTTGAACTATAACAGTTTACTTAGATTACCAAATGCCACCAGCATTTACAGACACTCGATTGAAAAAATACCTATACATGTTAAAAGAAATGAGTTACTATGTACAACCACGTCTCTGAAAGAAAGGGGTGAAACTAAGACCAATGGGTGTAAATAATACACACATCTAAACTCAGAGGCTAAGCAATCATTCAGCTGGAGTGTGCCAGATGATAAGATCTGTCTCAGACCCCTTCAAATCATAGGATTCTGTAGTTCTATGAAATGGCTACTTCCCTGAGACCGCTGGCACAGCAGAATGGTAGGATAGTTGCACTGGTTTCATCCAGGGCTGGATTCAAGGCCTTACTTTGCCATTCATTAACTATATGAACTTGGGCAAGTTACTGAACTTCTCTAAGCTTCTTTCCTCACTTGTAAAATTTTAATAGGCAATAACAATCTCATAGGTTTGTTGTGAAATTAAATGCAGTTTTTCACTAAAGGTATTTTGCATAATTCTTGTCGCCTAGTAAGTAACCAATGCATGGTAGCTATTATTATTGTTGTCTTTATTCTTGTTGCAGTAGTACCATGCTACTGCAACAAGAATAAAGTATTCCTGAATAGGAATTATAATGAAAACAATTATTTCAATACTATGTGTGAATTTTAGCCATTTATTTAACATGCATTTGTTGAGCACCTGTGATGTGTTAGTCACTATGCTGGGTACTAACAACAAAAAAACAGGCTACTGTTTTAGGCTCCAGAGACACAGCTAAATGAGACAGACAAAATCCCTGTCTTCAAGGGGTTTGCATTCTACAGGGGGAAGCACAGAATAAACAGGTAAATGCAGTAATAAATAAGATCATTTGTGTTACACTACTCATAAGTCAGAGGGTAAATAAAATAAGACATTGATTTGAGGAGTCACGGAGTAGGGTCTTATAGTTAGGGTAATTGTGAAAGGCTCCTTTGACAAGCTGACATTGACTAAAGATCTGAATCATAAAGAGGTAACCATGTAAAGATTTGAGACAAAAGCATTCCAAACTAAGAAAAGGCAGTGCAATGGTTGTAAGATGATAATATTCCTGTCATGTTTAAGGAGGAGAAAGGATGCCAATGAATCCAGACCCTGAAGTCAAAGGGAAGTGCTGACTATATGCTGGATTATATTCTGAGTATTTCAGAAAGTTAATAAAATGGTAAGTTAGGAGAAACAGGATGTGATTAATGGTAATGTTAATAAAATGGTAAGCAAGGATAAACAGGATGTGATTATTTCTTTAGGAAGATTATTCTGGCTGCTCTGTGAAGAACAGCTGTAAGGGAACAAAATGTGGCAGGAAAGCTGGGTCAGAGCCTGTGGCTGTAGTGAGAGATGATGGAACGTGTTTTACAAGAGGACATGATAGGAAGCTGTGAGATTCTGGAAATCTTGGATGTGGATTACAAAAACATATTGATAGATGTGGGTATGGGAGTAAGAGAGAGAAAAGCAAAGAATGACCATTTTTGTTTCTTTCACATGAACTAAAAGCACATTTTGGAGGGAGGACTTCTTTTCAGTCATGTTATGCTTAAGATATCTGTTAGAACCACAAAAGATATCAAGTAAGCAGTAGAATATATAAGTCTGGCATATAGGGGATTGATCCAGGCTAGAGATGTGTTGGTGTTACCTATAGGACATGTACTGATATATGAGAAAAGAGGACCAAAGACTGAGCCTTAGGACACTCCAGAATTTAGACATCTGTGACAGGAAAAAGAACCAGTAAAATGAGTGAAAAATCAGAGAATCCACGGAATCCCAGATAGCTCTTCAAGAAGAAGGAAGTGGTCAACCATGTCAAATGCCACTGAGAAGCCAAGTCAAGTGACAATGGAGAATTTGCTACTGGATTAGTTTGCTATTGATTGCTATTGATTGGCTTGCTATTGGTTTGCTATTGATTGGTTTTCAGAGCCCTTTTAGAATTGTGAGGACAAAAGCCCTATTGGAGAGGAGAGAATGAGAGGGAAGGAAGGCGAGGTGGGGAGAAAATGGGGGCAGTGAGTATTTTTGTGTGTGTATGTAAAGGAGTCATGAAATAGCCTGGTAGCCAGAGAGGAAATGTGTTTAAAGGGTGCTGTTTGGTTTGGTTTGCTTTTAGTGAGTGTTATTAAAGACTGATAAATGCTGATATTTATAATCCAGCAGATCAGCTGAAGATCTAGAAGGAGGAGCTAGAGAAGAAAAGTCCTTTGGAAGGGATCCCAGACACGAATGGTAGGGCTAGCTTTAGATAATGAACTAGGACAATTATTCACATGGGAGCTAGTTATTTAAAAGAGCATGGCAACTTCTCCCCTCTCTCTTGCTCCCTCTCTCACCATGTGACACTCTGGCTCCCCTTCCTTTCTGCCATGACTAAAAGCTTCCTGAGACCCTCACCAGAAGCAGAGACCAGGGTAACGCTTCACGTATACAGCCCACAGAGCCATGAGCCAAATAATCCCCTTTTCTTTAAAAAGTACCCAGCCTCAGGTATTCCTTTATAGAAATGTAAAATGGACTAACGCAGACAACCCATGTCATATAGTAGGTAAACATAATAATAATTATTGGTAAATATTCTCATTTTTGAAGCTTATTTTAATAAACATCTGTTAATTTAGCCTGACTAGAATCCATTCACATTTGCTTGGGTAACAACTACTGTTTTCTTGGTTCTCATTCTTAGTCTGGGCAATTTGTTGTGGAGGGCTGTTCAAGCCACAGCTCTAGGGTAGGCCCAAGACCCAGAAACATTGGCTTAGAAATAGATATGTGACAGAAGCTGCTCTATTATCCCAGAGCTTTAACTGGAACTAAGAAGAAAAACACTTCTTCTTAGGTATCCCATACTAACTGAATGTTTCCATTAGGATGCATTTGTTTTTGAGAATCAGAAAATCCTGACATATTTGGCTTATAAAATGAAGAAAAAAAACCTTACATATCCATAGGCAAAATAATTCTCCAGGGGCATATAAGCAGCATTTCTTTCCATATCTGTTGATTTTCTCTTTCCCTTTGTTTCTTTTGTTTTTCCTCACTTTATCTACCTTTTGGGGGAAAAAAAAAGGCTACAGAAGCCCCATAAATCATGGAGAAGCAAAAAGCCTTCTCTTTCTTGAAATTATAGACTGAAGAAAACTTCCAAGCAGGTCTCAGTATCCTGCTCAACTTGCCAGAATTGCAGCACAAGCCCATTCTTAAAACAATCTCTGGCAAGGGAAATGGGGCCACCAGAATTGGTTTAAATTAATCAGAAACTTCCTCTTTCTTGTGAAGGAATGGATGTCTGAAAAAAAACTAGGTTAGCAAGAAAAAAGTGTATGCATGGCTGGGAATAGGCTATGACAGTGTCTGTTCAATGGCTGAGAATAAAGCCAGCACAGAAGAAAACAGAGACAAATTTACAAAGGGATGCCCACATACAATATTACTTAGGGATTTTTAGATGGCATGAACCAATAAATTCCTTTCATGCTTAAGCCCCTTATGAGTCAGGTTAACCACCTGCAACCAAAAGTTCACTGGCTAATATACTTACTCAAAGCTTTTTTCTGAATCTAACAAGTCTTTGCTTTTATCTACATAAACTATAAAAATCCTTCAGAGTTTCCTACCCCTATTCTACCAGCTATTCTTGTACATTCCCTTTTTTCTCACTTCTTGCCTTATGTTGTTCTCTTAACTTGCTACTTTTCTGCCTTCATGTCTATCTCTTAAAATCTTAACTATACAGTACTTCATAACTATATTTCAAACATCACCTCTTTCTAAAGGACTTCCAAAAATTCTCACTTTCGCATGGTTTCTCCTTCATTTGAGCTGCAGAGCAAATCTCTAACTAGCATTCAAAATGAACACATGTAGTCTATATCAATTAAAACAGCCTTCGGAGACCAATATTTTTAATTATTCCCATAATACAGAAATAGATACCAAAGCAAAGGCAGGTTACGTGATTTGCACAATGTCTGGACTAGAAAGGGGTTTGACCCAAGTTCCGCATTCCTTCCCGCCCTGACTCTCAGGCACAACTCATTGTGCTACCCCATTATATTGTCATCTCTTGACACGTGAATTGTGCCTTACTCGACTTGCAGTCTCATATTGTGTGAATATTATGTTTTACATATAATAAGTATTCAGTAAATATTTGGTTAATTGAACTGCTTTGTTTTATATGTGGATCTAAATTATCAATAATCTTTGGTTAGTTAACAGCAGATATTTCTTTATGTAAATACACTTAGGCCAGTAGTATCCATCTATTTAAAAGTACGTTCTGTATATCAAAAGCATATTCCCAACGAAATTCATCACCAATTTTTTACTGAGTAAGCCATTCTACAAAGACTCTACAAAACAAGTAGATAATTTGACAGAGAATGTTTCAGTATACAATTTCAATGAAGTAAGTACCACGTACAAAGAAGAGAAGACTGCAGGAAATTAATATCATTTCCTCAAACTCAGAAGTTGAATATTGGTTAGGAAAATAGGATCCTCATGCTATGAAATTAGAAAGGGAGATATTAGCGTTAATATCAAATGTATCTAGAGAATTAGTTTTCATGTCACTATGCTACTTGAAATCTGAAGAGAAAAAAGGTAGAGTCATCATTCTATATTTAAAAAAATGAAAACTGAAAAAAAATCCTACAACAGAAAACAGATTTGAAACCTCATCTGATATTTAGCAGGTAGAGTTAGTATTGGTGACTTGACTAGCACTATGTGGAGGTCCTGCATACTAGAGAAAAGGAGAAAGAGACGCCTCTCATTAGATAGTCTACTAAGAATTGATACAGAAAAAAGGGATGCTTCCACCAACATTTTTTTGTAGGCCCTAAATTGAAAACATTCATCATAATGTAGTCTAGCTTATTGACTTATTGATGAATAGTCCACAACTCAATATAGTCAGAATTCACTTTTTTTAAATTAAAAATTTAAAGTAACAATACAATTGCGATCTTTGAGATACTTTTTTCTCTTGTTCTCTAAAAGATTGTAAACTGTAAACAAACGAACAATAATCCTTCAAAATATGTTGAAAGAACTTATACACCCTTTACAGATAACATTTTTATGATTCATAAATGAACAATCAGAAGGCGCATAGCAAGCAAATAGGAGATAAGACACTATCCCTTCATATTGCAGGAATTTGTACTGATTTCAACGTAGAAGTCTTCCTACATACTTTAAAGGAGGGTGAGGCCTGTTCTATCTTTTTCAATTTGACTTTAACCTCTGGCTATTGGCTTAGAAGTAAATTTATATTTTTCATTGTTGTAATGTTTTCTTTCTTCTACGAAGGTATAGAGCCTCTAAATCTGAAAGCTGTATTAGTCATGGTAAAATAGTTAAAATTTAGTCATGACCTTATAAGAGTGTTTGATTACTTGCTGTGCTTAAAATAGAAAATCTAAAGATTAAATTCCTTACAGAAAATGCTAGCAAATTAGATATATAGTTAGATGCATGTATATAGGATTAGATAGATAGACACAGAGACAGAGAGAGAGATTAGTACAAGCACTATATTCTTCTTCAACCATTAGATAACCTTTTTTTCTGCACCAATAAATATTTTCTAGTATTCATCTTTTATCTTGTCTGTTTAAAAGTGCAGAAAAAGGCATCAGTTGCTAATCAAATTTTTTTATTATCAGAGTGTATTCATTTCCGTTTCAATGACCTTCTTGGGTCTGAAAGCACTTACTGTTCTTTGCATTAGCAGAGGAGAGTCTGCTCCTTCCTCTTTAAAACTTGACTCCATACCGATTATATCCTCAATAACGTCCTCCATCTAGCAAAATATAATACATTTAGAATATTGTACATAATGATAAAAGTTGTGCTTCAGTCTGAAATCAGAGAGAAAAATTCTAGCAATCTTTATAAGTTTTTTAGACAATTTAAATTGAGGTTATATATACATATATATAAAACCTCAATATAACATATATATACACAGATATCTTTAGCATTGAAAATGCAGGAATCCTGACAATCTTTAGTCTGTTGCTTTTTCTTGCATTTGTGTCCAAAGGCTGACAGGTGACAACTTGGCAAATCACCCTTGGCAAGTCTGTTGAAAATCAGTATCTACATAAATAGAGTGGTTATCATGAAATATCTCAAGGCAGATAGGGTCCCTACAGTTAATATGTACAGAGATTACTTTCTACAAACTTTATTTTTCTTTTAAAATGTTCTGATTGCATCTTACATGTGGATATCTAAATATTCATGGTTAAATATTACCCAGTACATTCCTGTAGATATAGAATAGATAGAAACATTTCATCCTGCCTTCTCTAAAGACCAATAATAATAGGTAATAGCAATAGCAATAAAAAAACAATAATAATGAACATTTTAAATAGTAACAATAAAAATCATTTTTATAGTGCATGAGATGTACCAGGCATGCTTCTAAGTGCTTTACACACATCATTCATTTAATACTTATAATAACCCTATGAAATGAGTACTTTGCTATATAGAAAAGGAAACTGAGAGAAAAAAATTCAATAATTTGTCCCAGATTATATAGTGAGTGAGTGGTGGAGGATGGACTGACATCCTAGAAATCTGGCTCTATAGTCCAAATCTCATTGGCTTTCTATTTCCTTTCTCAGTTCTTTTCTAAAATAGAAACTTTCCTTCCCTTCTGTACTTTAGCTGGGGGAGATTTTAAAAGTTTATATGTTTAAAAAAATGGTTGTTTCTCTCTCTCTCTTTCTCTCTCTCTGCTCTAGCTCTAGCTCTCTTTGCTTCCATCATATTCCATTTAGTTAAATTTTTAAATGTGATACAAACTCAAAGATATTGTGAATGTTTTATTTATATAACTATAGTACTGTGAATTTCCCATCATATATGCAGATACAGTCAGGAGTACACTCTAATAGATATGGAAAAATATCTTATAATTCTATTGATGTTATCTTCAAAGCAAGATATCTAGGAACTTAAGAGAATTAAGTGTTCGGAGAATTCTACTAAGATACTCCAAAAAATACGGAACACTATTCATATCTTAACAAATATTAATTAAGCAATGTTTACTGTGAGATCTTGTGGTTAGAACTGGAGCTACCATAGCCAACAGCAGGAAATTCTTACTCTTATGCAGCTCAAAGTCTTAAGGAAACAGACCCATAAACAGCTTAATAACAAATAGTGGGCTGAGGAAATGAAAGCAGGTAGAGGATACAGCTTGATGAAAATGGTTGTTATTTTATAAAGTGCATCAGAGAAGATTTACTGACATTTGAACAGAGATAAGATTAACATGGGAAAAGGTGATCCTTGGGAAAGGAATAAGAAACACCTAAAGTAGGAACAAGTTCAACATGTTTGAGAAAGAATGAGCACTAACGGGAATAGAGCAGAGTGCGCAAAGGCAAGAGTGGTTAGAGATGAAGTGGAAAAGTACGCAAGAAACTGACATCACAGAATCCTCAAGGCCAGTGGTATCCAATAGAAATTTCTGCAATGATGGGAATGTCCTATATCTGAAATGACCAATGTATTAATAGTAATAACTAACCACATACCCACATATGACTACTAAGCACATGAAATGTGGTTAGTGTAACTGAGAAACTGAAATTTTAATTTCATTTAATTTTTTAAAATGTTACTGAATTTGGCGGGGTGCAGTGGCTCACACTTGCAATCCCAGCACTTTGGGATGCTGAGGCATGCAGATCACTTGAGGTCAGGAGTTCTAGACCAGCCTGGCCAACATGATGAAACCCTGTCTCTACTGAAAAATACAAAAATTAGCTGGGCGTGGTGGTGTGTGCCTGTAGTCCAGCTACTTGGGAGGCTGAGGTGGGAGAATCACTTGAACCCGGGAGGCAGAGTCTATAGTGAGCAGAGATTGCACCACTGCACTCCAGCCTGGGTGACACAGTGAGACCCCATCTCCAAAAAATAAAAATAAATAAGTTACTGAATTTGGACTAACTTTAAATTCAAATAGCCACATGTGGTTCATGGGTACTACAGTGGAGGGTGTAGCTCTAGCCATGGTCAGATGTTAAATCCTTGTGCACAGAGAGATCTTTAAAGAAACTAGGTTAATACATGTGCATATTTTGTTTCTTTTGTTTGGTCCAGTCTCTGAAATTCTTTAAGTAAATTCTTGATTGTTATTAAACTTGAATTTTTATTTTGTGATATTTTACTCATATTCTACCACTAAATGGGCAAAAACCTTATACTGAACAGATGTGAAGAAGACTTGAGGAAAGATTGCTAAACATAATTTACGGGGAGTGCTTTTCATTTGGATACTTGGAGTGGATTCAGTAAAAGTTACACATAAGTCATTCATCTATTTTCTCTTTGGAAACTTATGTCATAAATGACGCGGTCTGTTTAATTTTTCATGTTGACTATAAAGCATGCTTAGGTTTCCCTTATTCCAGAAAGAAACTTTTCTTTGTTACATGTGAAACATCCTCCTTTGGAGGCTGTGCCTTTGCCTTTAACACTACTATCCCTCATTTCTGTCACCTACCTACATGACTACTTTTTTCCCTAATTTCAGTTTTACCGTTATCTTAATGGATGTTAAAATCTAAAATCCAGCCTAAAACCTTCACAACTTCTAAGTATCTCCATAATTAAAAACCTAAGAATCCATTTGTTATTTTAAAAAGACAACAAACACACCATTTTGTATCAGATGAAACAGAATTAATAGATCAGACAAAATAAGAATTACAAACCCACAAGTAAGCATCCTCAGAATAATAAATTAAGATCATAAGAATACAAAGAAAGAGCAAATTGCTTGACAAAAGTAAAAATGGAGATTTTTTACATTCAAGGACAAGGACAAAGGAAAACATTTATACTTTTTCAGATATGTGAAAATAGAGGTTTACAAAAGAACAAGAATAAAACTTTTTAACAACACTGAGTACAAGAAGAAAATGGGATAATACTAGAAATATTAAAGGTGAAGAACTTTGAACCTACACATTTATAGCCAACAAAGTATCTTTTAAGTATGTGGATGAAATTAAATTCTTTTTGGAAATAAAAACTCAGAAACTTTAAGGCGAAAATACTTTTTAAAAACAGTTTAAGGAGTACTCCAGTCAGAAGATAAATAAAACCATGAAATTGATACAAAAAAAAAGAATGAGTAAAGAACAGTAAAATTTTTGTGATCTAAGTAACTCTATATATATGTAGAGACATACACGCATAATAATTATATATGTATTTCTATAGATAAGTACACATATATACATGAATTCTATACATACATAAATTCTATAAATATCAATTCAGAAAGGTAGGTGGCAACAAGGAGATGAGACCATATTAAGGTAGATTTTTACTTAAGAGTATGACATATATAATGTTAAACAAGGATATAGATGTAGAAAAAAACATAATGATGACTCTTAAAATATTAGGAGTAACAAACAGAAAAGAAGATAAAAACTGACCAATGGAAGACAGAAAAAAGAGGGCAAAGAAACAGAAAGCATAGTAACTTAAAACATAAGAAATTATAACTGTTAAATCCTAATAGTAAAGTAAGTACAAGAATGCAAATGAGTTAACATACTGATTGAGAAACTCTCTCTTGAATTAAGATTTTTAAAAGGTTTTGTAATATTTTGTCTATAAGAGACACACTTAAAAGCAAACAACAGAAAAAGCTGAAACAAGGTTTAAAAAGGTATCATAAATATAACCAACAGGAAATCCACAGTAGTGGTATTCATATTAAGCAATATAAAATTTAAGGTTAAAATCTGAAGGAAAAATAATACCAAGTGATCATGAACACGTATGCACCTAAAAATATATACAACTGTCAGAATTCTGTGGAAAAGTAAATCAACACTTGTAGTTGAATATTTTAACTCAGCACTCTCTAAATCCGATAGTTCAGCACATAAACCTAAGTTTAGACTTCTCTTTACATATACTTAAAGCCATGCCTTGGGTCTTCATTGCTTCATTTCTGAAATCTTAAAATCCATGATCTTACTCATCAAATGCAGCCTTTGTTGTAGATCCAGTCTAAACACTGGCAGATCACCTGAACAATTTTTATTTTGTGACCCTTCATGCTTTGCTCTGTTACCTTTCTGTCCAACTATCCCAAACATCCCAGGTAGTCAATCTCTCCACCTTCTATTAACTCTGAATTCAAAGTAGAATGGCTTCTGCTCACCATCCTACTGACATCCCTTTTGTTGTTATTTTTATTCATTCTTTGCCAAGTTCAACAGATATTGATCAGTTCTTATTTTACTAGACTCATCTGCTATATTTGGGTGTGTGAATCACTCCCTCCTTCTTTAAACTAATTCTTTCTTTGGCATCAATGACATCGCACTCTCCCAGTTATCTTTTTACTTTACTTTTATGGGCCTTCTCATCTGACCATCCCTTAAATGTTGGTCATCTTCAAAACAGTATCTTTAGCTATCACTCTCCTCACTGTATTCAGGTTCTGAAAGGGATTTATTTCTCATTCAAGCTTTCAAAGACCATCCGTATTCTGACAACTCTCAAATCTCTTCCTCCAGTCCAGCAAATTTGGATATCTAGCTGTCACCAACATCTCCATGTGATGATCTCACTGATACCACAGTTCAACATGTTTTAAGGGAGAGTCTCACTTTCTCGCACCGCACAATAGAAATAGACTCCCAGCTGTTCCCTATCCCTGACTCCAGACTTCTCCCTCTATATAGTTAACAAAGTGATCTAGAGTCAAATCTGATTACGTCACCCTAGCTCCCAAGTTTCAACCCTACAGTGACTTGATACTGTTTAACATGGAGTACTAGCCTCTCTGTAATTTGCTGATTACTTACTTCTTTGATGTCATCCTTTACCACCATCTGCCTTCTTTTCTATTCATTTCACACTGTTTCCCATCTCTATTCTGCACTCATGGTATCCCATCTGGCTAAATGCCCTACTAGTCATTTTCCTCTAAGTCTTTTTACATAATATTATAATTATTTGTTAACGTTTTCTCTTGCCCTCAACCTGAAGCTCCTATATGGTATAAATTATATAGGATGTGCAATTTGTTCCCTGAGCATGTGGCAATGACAGCTGTCTGAACGAAGAAACAAATGAAATCTTATTGACCGTTCTAAGTTCTTTTTTGAGAAATAGATTTTTTATTTTCATTTGTCTTTTGAACCTCTTCTCCTGGTTGTCTTCTAAGTTAACTCATTGTCACTTTCATGCCAAACTCTACACTTCTTCTAACTACCATACTTCTCTTAACAGTCCCTTCATCTATGTATGTTATTCATCCTGTAAAGGCTCAAAAATCTCAAAATTGCACCAAACTCATCTTCCACCTTCACTTTTGTATATAATACGACACTGAGACGCATCAACATTACCCCCGAGTTCATTTCTTTTATTCTCTCTACCACCAATTTTCCTGATTCAGGCTATAACTAAATTGCACTGTAATATTCCGTCATCTGTTCATGTAGAAGGAAACTTAACCTCAAATCTTTCCCTCTCAACTGACATTTAAATGTTTCTGAAGCATTGCTTTGATTATGATACTTCTGTACTCAAAAACTTGCTCTCACAGCAGATCCATTGAGAGTTGTGTAGTAAATATCAATTTTCTTCTTCTTTCTTACTAATGTTTTTGATGAAACAATATGCTCAGAAGAAAAATGCATTTTTCTCAGCTTCACATCAGCTAGATGTGGCCATGTGACACAGTTTTGACTAAGTCATAAACATAAGTCCCTTGTGAATTTCTGCAAAATTTTTCCTTTCCTCATGGAGGCATTCTCCTTGCTTCTCTCTCTACCGTTCATCTGGTTTGAGGGCCTGAGAGGTGAAGCAGCCTTCTTGTGATCACATGAGGCCCATTAAGATAAAAGTCACATAGTAAAGAAGAAAGATAGAGGAAGAACTGATCTATGTTGACATCACAGAGAACTACAACAGCCTCTGACTACTTACTTCTGGCCTACTTTTCATGAGAGTTGCCCTGTTTTAAAAATGGAGATAATAGAGGCTGGGCATGGTGGCTCATGCCTGCAATCCCAGCACTTTGGGAGGCCGAGACAGGTGAATCACTTGAGGTCAGGAGTTCAAGACCACCCTGGCCAATATGGTGAAACTCCGTCTCTACAAAAAACACACAAAAAAATAGCTGAGCGTGGTGGCTTGTGCCTGTAGTCCCAGCTACTTGGGAGGGTGAGGCAAGACAATCTCTTGAACCCAGGTGGTGGAAGTTACAGTGAGCCAAGATCGTGCCACTGCAGGCCAGCCTGGGCGACAGAGGGAGACTTGTCTCAAAAAAAAAAAAAAAAAAGGACATAATAGTAAACCATAGTGCTGTTTAAAAATTAATTTAAACTACCACCTGACATAAAATAAAGACTAAATGACTAAATGAATACTCTCTTATTTTTATTGTTAATATCACTGTTAATATTCTATGTTGTTAATAATTATAAGATATAACTGTATATTATATGAGATAATATAAGATTATTATGGGAGAAAAATTTGTAACTCTCATTTAGTTAAATTACGGGAAGTGATTTTCTCTTGCATGTTCCTAATGCAGATCTAATTGATACAGTCCCCCACTACCTTGGAATCATGGTCTAAGTTCCCAGATCTGCATTTAAGTCCTGTAGCCCCACTCTAATCCTCCTTTCTAACCTCAGTCACTTATTTGTACTGAATTGTATCACTCTGAAACCCACTTATGCTTGTCTACTCTGCCCTTAGCTTACAGCATTCTCTACTCAAAAAATTATCTTCTGTCATCTTTGCTGTTGATGTACCTGTCTTTCAACACCCAACTCAAGTATTACCACTTCCAGAATTTCCTGAGACCTCACACTGAAAAAGTTTATCTTCCTTCTGATTTTCTAGAATACTTTGATTTCACTTTGCTAATGGTTCTTCTCAAATTATACCATATTACTTAAAGTATCACTGTACCAATAACAGCAAGTAGAAAAATATTATTGAAATAAGGGTACTCATTATTAATTAACTTACAAATTTGCCAAAAATATGCACTGATTATTAATTGGCAGAAATTTGTCTTAGGAGCTAGATATTAAAATGTGAATAAGGTATGGTATTTTCATCAAGGAATTAACAGATAGAAGATAAGAAAAACAAAAAAGGCATAATTAAAATGTAGCATGTGCTGTGAGAATGTCGTGAAAAGTGCAATTGTTATCCATATGATATCAGCATTGCTATGAAAACTCAGATAACAGGTGCTAAGCCCAGACAGAGCATCACCAGGGAAAGCACCTTAGACAAGAAACCTGAAATGAATTTCGAAGGACGAGCTAGAATTATGCAGACAAATGGTCGTGATCAAATAAGCAGGAGGTAAAGAAAAAGATAAGGAGAACCCGGCCACCATGACAACCAGCGGTGAACCCATAAAGCTGAAACATGAAGCTCTATGGGGATACTAAAGGATAAGTCTGAGCCAGGTGGAAGGGTTAAGTGCAGAAGGGTCCATGTGCTATGGGCAGAAGTTTGAATTGTATCTTAGAAAGACACATGTTACAAAATGCTTCTTTTGATTTTATATTTCATCTTAAAGATTTTCAGTCTTCAAGTTACTCCTAATTCCAGTTACCAAATCCTGAATCTAAAGCTGTTCTCAGACTTATCCTGTGGTAGCTATGATTTCTGGGGTCTTCTTTGAATTGATAAAATGCTCCCTGATGTCACAGGTGGAAAAGTCTTGGGAGAAAAAGAAAAAAAAAAAAGATGGCAACAGATCCCATCTCCTGAGCTCCCACTCTGCCCTTGTGTTAAAAATTTAAAATTCAAGTATCAAAACAATTCTACAACATGTACACATATGGGTGAGAGAAATTAAGGATTGAAACCACACAGGTATACTATAGTGACTATATCCAAAGACTATACACTTTCTGCCTTGAGTCACAGACTCCAAGCACCAGTAAAAGTATTAGACTGTTGCAACAGCACGGGGTATATCCTAGCTATCAAAGATAGTAAGTCTGTGAATGATGGCAGTATGTGAAAATGTATAAACATACCAAATTCAAAGAGACCACACACTGATTGAAACTATTACAGACTCAGTAAAACTGTGATTAAATGGACATTAATGATGGTTGGGAGATACTTTTGTATACATAATTTAAAATATGATGGTTTAAAAAAATAGAAAAAAAAATTGTCTATAGCCATTGTTCGTTCACATTGCCCCAAGGCCAGAGCAATTCTTGGGACTTTTAACCCTTCTGAGCCATGAGATTCTTTGATTGAGAGCACACAAAGACCACTAAAACCATGTGAATTTTCCATATATATATAAACTCAGGATAAAAGCAAAGGTAAGATGTGTGCTTAAAGAATAAAAATAAAAGGCAGAAAGCTGATCTATGTTGCTTACCCATTCTCATTTTTTAGAGTACATATTTTATAAAATATATAATAAAATCATTTCTAGGTTTTACCTAGAATTAACTGGCATATGCATATCCTTCAAGATTTGTTTTTCTCTTTAGAAATCAATATTTCACACAAGAAAATGAACTTTGGGAGAAGTAGTTGTAGGATAAATTGTACTGTGTGTAGATCTAACATTTACTGAACAGATTATTTCATCTGATATATATTTTTACAGTCTTCATAGACTGAATAGAGAACCTCGTTCTACATTCATTTTTTAGGAAAGTTTTTATATATCCACTACTGTAAAGTTTGAGTAAATATACACGTAGGTATTTACATTCGGTTTTAGATTTCAAAAAGTCCCATTTTTTATTGTTTTATTTTTTATTAACAATCTACCAGATCCTTATTTTTTTCTCTTTTCCAGGTTAACATGAAATTTGCTAAAAAAAAAAATTCTCTATCATTTGGAATTTAAATAATGGGATTCTGAGCATTATCCTTTTGTGCCTGGAGGCTACAGGCTTAATAGATGGTAAGCATTGACCTGAAATCAGCAATAATCACCAGGAATGTAGATTGGGAGATTAAACCTGGGAGATCATAGGACCATAGCTTTATCTAACAAATCTAATGGAAAAAAGAAAAGAAAGCTCAGTTATTAATGTAGTTTTTTATACTGAAACATTAAAGGAAGTCTTTTTTCTAGTACCAGTGTTTCCCAGTTCTATTCATACTTCGATATTTTCTGAAGGTTCATTACAAGCAAGTCACAATAAATATAAACTCCATGAAGCTAAATACTCATTTATTTTGTATGATCAGCACCTCTAAATTTCAGTTATTTAGTAAATAGTAGCCAACTATTTATTAAAAATAGAATTGAATGTATAGAAAAGCAAAAGTTAGAAGATCCATATGTAATTTCATATAAGTGCAATAAAATTATTAGTCTTATTCTAATGGTCGATTTCTACAGCAAAAATTTACTGCTATTTAAGTAATTTCTGCCTGTTTTATTTTAATGGATATTTAAGACAATTTAACTACTGATAAATATTTCAACTGAATTTATCAGAAAACATTTACAATTAGAGCTAAATCTTCTAAACACATAACACTATTAGTGTCTTTTAATTCACATTAATACATAAGTGAAGTGCATATTAAAAAATGAATTTTTATAATTTATTATGCATAGGAATTTATATGCATATCGTTAATAGAGAATAATTAATTAATTAAAAGCACATTTCTTTTGTTACATTTGCAGTTGGAATGTTTACTGTAAAAATGTTGACTTCAATTACTTTAACAGAGTTTTCCTTCAAAAACTGATGATATATTTTTATAACCAGCCATTAGACATACATGCCATTGCGCATTGTCATCTTCTTTCCCAATAGTTAGTAACTTGGTGAGTGGGTTTTCTGTGAGGCCAGCATCACTGTCCAGAGTTGTGTGTGCATGCTGCACAAGAGGCCCACCACTTGGCACTGCAGGTTGTGACCATTTAAGAGTCGGATTGATGATCTGATGATCAAAAGTCATGAAAGAGTTTACTTGCTGTCTCTGGGCTTTCTGTAGCTGAGGCCTTGCAGAACATTCCAGGTGTGCTGGGACCTACAAGATCAAAATCAAGCAAATACAATGTGCAGCATCAGCTGTGAAATTAGAGTTCTCCTTTCCACAATTGCACTAGGATAATAAACACACTATACTATAGCACCTAGTTTCTCTCAAATCTATCGTCCATACTTCTGTCATAAGTTACATACAATTTTAATGGGTTATGACTATTAAGAAGTAATTTAAACTTTAATAAAATATTTTGAATGCTAACCAGTTTTTTTTAAATGAGTAGCCCTAAAAATTAGGAATAAATATATAAACCACAATATTTTTCAAGGGTCTAAAAAATGGGGGCCTAAAATAAGGAAAATACAGATGATTCACTATTATAAGTAATTTGTATATAACATGTATTATTTGGATTCCTTTATATTACACATAAATATTCTATGGAATATGATCAAAACTTTGTTCTTAAGAAAACTAAAAATTATAAGAGAGCAGGAACTAGAAATATATATACAAAATATTAAGTGTGAAACTGTATGGGTAGTGAAAATCTAGGTGATTTTTTTCTACTTTTCTGTACTTCCCTATTTCTATCCTGAGCCCAGTTTTATTTTTTAATCTTATTTTTAAACCCTTTCATATTTTCACCTTATAATAACGAGAAAGTGGTATAGTCATTATTATGAATTGACAGGGTCATTCAGAAAAAAATCTAACAATTGTCATGTGTCAACTAAACAACCGTCCAGTCTGCCAAAATCCCCTTTTCAAAATATACCACATACTTTCAAAATTTTACACCTTCAGTCTAGTTATCATAGTTAATATTGTACTACCATTTGTGTAAGGACAACTTTAAGCATTTCAAATCTGCCCTTTAAAAGCCTATGAACGTAGTTTTGCCTGGCAGTAGTCTTTCTATTTACTGTGCTATTCTGTGGCTTCTAATACATTTTCCTCAAGTGGCCTATATATAAACTGATTTAATATTTCCCTCATGTTAAACAATAGTAAAGATTGCTGTACAGTGCTTATTTTTCCTTTCATTTCAGTTACACAAACTACTCCTTAAATCCCTTAACATGCATTAGCCCAGATAAATAGCCTCTACGAAGTATTTTGCATTTAAATTAGCTGGTTTGGGGTACAATATTGTAGTAGTTACTTAAGTTTAATTCTGTTATGCTGACATTTTTAGCATTATTTTAATTGTACTACCATAAAATAATTTTTCAGTCATATAAAAAAGATTAAGATTGGTAATAAAGATTACACATATTACTAATTATATTGCTATGAGCTTTAAAGTTGTAAAATAACATTTCATTAAAATGCTGGTGGTAATTTTTTTAGGGTAGCTGTTTAGATTATCCTACTGTTCTAAATTAATCCTTTTTAATCTGTATACATTTATGAAATATACATTATGAAGAACACTTTGTTTCACAAATCTGAATGATATTTCACACTATGCAACTGAATGCCAAAGAACATTGTATACCTACAATTGGGAAATATCTTTTGTTCTAAGAATTGTATGTTGAATCAGAATTTACAACATGCATTAACTAATTCATTTTTTACTTTTCATCCATTCATTCCAAAAGCCTCATTGAAGCACTTACTCTTGTGTTATATCAAGAATACAAAAGAAGTCATAGATGTGATCCCAAGGTTATAGGAGTTTACCATCTATTGGGCAGTATTAATATCAATTATAGCAACAACAACAATGATAATATTAAGCAACAGATACTAGGCACTATGATAAACAATTTACATATATTATTTTATTCCATTCTTGTTATAAACTTAGGAGATAGGTACCATTAGTTAGTATCCCCATTGCATATATAGATGAAGCCACTAAAATTTAGAGAATTTAAATGGCATACCTATTACCATTCAGCTAGTGAGAGAAAGAAGTGGAATACAGAGCCTGTCTTCCTCAGCATTACAATGTCGGTTCCTGAGTAAATAACTGAAATGTTTACAATGCAAAGCAAAAGCTCCAGAACATATGCAATGAAATTACAAAGCAGTGGTTTTAAAAAAAACATATTGAAAGAGAAAGTGATTTTAAGTCAGCTGTTGGAATGAGAGATAGTCCTACACAGCAGGCAAAGGAAAGAAAATCTCAAATATTCTCAGCAAACTATCGCAAGGACAAAAAAACTAAACACTGCATGTTCTCACTCATAGGTGGGAGCTGAACAATGAGAACACTTGGACACAGGAAGGGGAACATCACACACCAGGGCCTGTTGTGGGGTGGGGGGAAGGGGGAAGGGGGAAGGATAGCATTAGGAGATATACCTAATGTAAATGACGAGCTAATGGGTGCAGCACACCAACATGGCACATGTATACATATGTAACAAACCTGCACGTTGTGCACATGTACCCTAGAACTTAAAGTATAATAAATATATAAAAAAAAGAAAAGGAAAATCTCAAATAGAAAAGACCAAGATGAAACAAGACAAGAAGTTGTGAGACAGTCACAAATGTTACTCGTGCAAAAGAAGTCACAGATACTTTTCTCAAAGCAAGAATACCATCTCCTCTTCAGGCCACTCTATATAGAGTTAGAATAAAATATAGCAGGGGACTAACTCTAATTCTCCCTAAATTATTGATTATCTGTGAGGAATTACAAAAGTTTAGCAGGCAAGATTGAGGACTGTGTTGGAAGCTATCTGTACAACATCTGTAAACTAAGCAGAAGAGTCTAAAAACTTGGTGTAGCATAGAAAGATTCAATGAAATGTGATTATATTGTTCCCCAGAAAAAAATCTCTGACTTTACTAACCATGAACTAATATCAGAACAACGGGATAACTCATTGTAAAACACTAGTTTAACTATGTACCACTAATTTTAAAATAGCTTAAAAATTGCCTAGGTTATAAAGACATAAAATTATCTTGTGAATTTCTCTAACTGGATGTGCCAATATTTTGTGGGATAAAGTAAATGAAATTATAGGTTGCCATTGTTCATTTGTTCACTTATTCAAGTAACAGTTTTTGAGTATCAAGCATGTGTGGGCACTAAGTGGTACACTGAAGGTAGAAGGCAGATTAACACAGTGTCTGCCCTCAAATAGTATAAAGTATAGTCACAATCTAGACAGGGTAGTAAAAAATGAGTTCTTCATGGGCAAGGACTGTATTTATCTTGCTGGCTGCTCAACTGCTATGCTTCTTGTACATAGCCCAGAGAATGACACACAGCAGGCACACAAAAATATGTGTTCCTATAAACACATATAAAATGTGTTCTTTATATATACATATAAACATATAAACACATATAAAAATGAAAGAATGAGTCATTAGAGTAAATCTTGGGAATCCACTAGAAGACCATATAAACCATAATCAGGATATCAAAGTATTTGCTAGGAAGTCAGAGCAGCTATAGATTGTGATTTGTTTCATTGAATTCTCAAAGAGATAAGACCATCAAAATGAAGAGAAATTTTTAGTTTTTAAAACAATAAGTAAATCACATCTTCAGAACTCAAAATTATGTTTCAATATTATCACCCTAACATGCTGCTATTGCAAATTAACCTATATATAGAATATTTTCCTTTACCCAAAACCTTCCCACCACATTACTAACAGCTTATTTATAATAGTTTCTTTTACATCCAGTACATCCTGCCTATCAAAAAAAATTACAAGACATACTAAAAGGCTAAAAAACATGGTTTGAAGAAGCAGAACAAGCATTATAACCAGACTCAGATATGGCAGGGAAGTTAAAATTATCAGACCAGGATGAATTTTTTAAAAACTATGATTAATATGCTAATAGATAAAGTAGGCATCATGCAAGAGCAGATGGGCAATGCAAACGGGGAGATAGAAATTCCAAAGAAAAAAACAAAAAGGAATACAAAAAATCAAAAACACTGTAGTGAAATGAAGAATGCTTTTGATGAGTTTATTAATACATTGAAGATGACTGAGAAAAGGATCTCTGAGATTAAGGATTTCACAACAGGAAACTACAGAACTGAAAAGCAAAAAGAAAAAGGTTAAAAACAAAAAAGAATATCTAAGAACTGTGGGACAATGACAAAAGATGTAACATGTGCACAATGTGAAAACCCAAGGGAAGAGAAGGGAGAAAGAAACAGAAACAATATTTAAAGCAATAATGACTTAGAATTTCTTCAATTAATATAACATACCAAACCACAGATCCAGGAAGCTCAGAGAACACCAAGCAGAATAAATGCCCAAATGAAAACAAAACAAGAACAAAAACAATCTATACCTGGGCACAATATATCTGAAGCACAGAAAATCAAAGATAAAGAAAAAAACTCTGGAAAAAAAATCTGGAAGAAAAAACACCCTACCCATAGAGAAGCAAAGATAAAAATTACATCTGACTCTCCCTTAGAAACCATGCAAGCAAGAAGAGAGGAATTAAATACTTAAGGGTGAGGGGGAAAAAAACCCACCAACCTAGAATTCTGTACGTTGTGAAATTTCCCTTCAAAGGTAAAGGAGAAATAAAGACTTTCATAGACAAGCAAATATTGAGGAAATTTGTTTTCAGTAGCCCTGCCTTACAAGAAATGCTTTTAAAAATTCCTAGGAGGGAAAGAAAATAATGTAGGTCAAAAAATCAGACCTACATAGAGAGACAAAGAGCATCAGAAACAGAATAAATTAAGGTAAAATAAAATTGCTTATTTTCTTATTCTTCATTGATCTATATTAATGTATTTAAAATAATAAGGCAATCATGGGAGGAGGTTCCAAGATGGCCAAATAGGAACAGCTCCAGTCTACAACTCCCAGCGTGAGTGATGCAGAAGACAGGTGATTTCTGCATTTCCAACTGAGGTACCAGGTTCATCTCACTGGGGCTTGTCAGACAGTGGGTGCAGCCCACGGAGCGTGAGCTGAAGCAGGGTGGGGCATTGCCTCACTCGGGAAGCACAAGGGGTCAGGGAATTCTTTTTCCTAGCCAAGGAAAGCCGTGACAGATGGTACCTGGAAAATCAGGACACTCCCACCCTAACACTGCGCTTTTCCAATGGTCTTAGCAAACGGCACACCAGGAGATTATATCCCGTGCCTGGCTTAGAGGGTCCCATGCCCACGGAGCCTCACTCATGCTAGCACAGCAGTCTGAGATTGAACTGCAAGGCAGCAGCGAGGCTTGGGGTGGGCTGTCCACCATTACTGAAGCTTGAGTAGATAAACAAAGCTGCCGGGAAGCTCAAACGGGATGGAGCACACCGCAGCTCAAGGTGGCCTGCCTGCCTCTGTAGACTCCACCTCTGGGGGCAGGGCATAGCTGAACAAAAGGCAGCAGAAACATCTGCAGACTTAAACATCCCTGTCTGACAGCTTTGAAGAGAGTACTGGTTCTCCCAGCATGGAATCTAAGATCTGAGAACGGACAGACTGCCTCCTCAAGTGGGTCCCTGACCCCCAAGTAGCCTATCTGGCAGGCACCTCCTAGTAGGGGCTGACTGACACCTCATACAGCCGGGTGCCCCTCTGAGATAAAGCTACCAGAGGAAGGATCAGGCAGCAACATTTTCCATTCTGCAATATTTGCTGTTCTGCAGCCTCCACTGGTGATACCAAGGAAAACAGAGTCTGCAGTGGACCTCCAGCAAACTCCAACAGACCTGCAGCTGAAGGTCCTGACTATTAGAAGGAAAACAAACAAGAGAAAGGACATCCACACCAAAACCCCATCTGTATGCCACCATCATCAAAGACAACAGGTAGATAAATCCACAAAGATTGGGAGAAACCAAAGCAGAAAAGCTGAAAATTCTAAAAATCAGAACGCCTCTTCTCCACCAAAGGAGCGCAGCTCCTCATCAGCAACGGAACAAACCTGGATGGAGAATGACTTTGACAAGTAGAGAGAAGGCTTCAAAAGATCGGTAATAACACAATTCTCTGAGCTAAAGGAGGATGTTCAAAACCATCACAAAAAAGCTAAAAACCTTGAAGAAAGATTAGATGAATGGCCAGCTAGAAAGAAAAAGCATAGAGAAGACCTTAAAAGACCTGATGGAGCTGAAAACCATGGCATGAGAACTACGTGATGAATGCACAAGCTTCAGTAGCTAATTTGATCAAGTGGAAGAAAGGGTATCAGTGATTGAATATCAAATGAAAGAAATGAAGCGAGAAGTTTAGAAAAAAGAGTAAAAAGAAATGAACAAAGCCTCCAAGAAATATGGGACTGTGTGAAAAGACCAAATCTAAATCTGATTGGTGTACTTGAAAGTGATGGGGAGAAAGGAACCAAGTTGGAAAACACTCTTCAGGATATTATCCAGGAGAACTTCCCCAACCTAGAAAGGCAGGCCAACATTCAAATTCAGGAAATACAGAGAACGCCGCAAAGATACTCCTCGAGAAGAGCAACTCTAAGACACATAATTGTCAGATTCACCAAAGTGGAAATGAAGGAAAAAATGTTAAGGGGAGCCAGAGAGAAAGGTCAGGTTACCCACAAAGGGAAGCCCATCAGACTAACAGCTGATCTCTCCGCAGAAACTCTACAAGCTAGAAGAGAGGGGGGCCAATACTCAAAATTCTTAAAGAAAAGAATTTTCAACCAAGAATTTCATATCCAGCCAAACTAAGCTTCAAAGTGAAGGAGAAATAAAATCCTTTACAGACAAGCAAATGCTGAAGATTTTGTCACCACCAGGTCTGCCTTACAAGAGCTCCTAAAGGAAGCACTAAACATAGAAAGGAACAACCAGTACCAGCCACTGTAAGAACATGCCAAATTGTAAAGACCATTGATGCTAGGAAGAAACAGCATCAACTAACGAGCAAAATAACTAGCTAACATCATAATGACAGGATCAAATTCACATATAACAATATTAACCTTAAATGTAAATGGGCTAAATGCTCCCATTAAAAGACACAGACTGGCAAATTGGATAAAGAGTCAAGACCCATCACTGTTCTATATTCAGGAGACCCATCTCATGTGCAGAGACACACATAGGCTCAAAATAAAGGGATGGAGGAATATCTACCAAGCAAATGGAAAACAAAAAAAGGCAGGGGTTGCAATCCTAGTCTCTGATAAAACAGACTTTAAACCAACAAAGATCAAAAGAGACAAAGAAGGCCATTACATAATGGTAAAGGGATCAATTTAACAAGAAGAGCTAACTACCCTAAATATATATGCACCCAATACAAGAGCACCCAGATTCATAAAGCAAAGAGACTTAGACTCGACACAATAATAATGGGAGACTTTAACACCCCACTGTCAACATTAGACAGATCAACGAGACAGAAAGTTAACAAGGATATCCAGGAATTCAACTCAGCTCTGCATCAAGTGGACCTAATAGATATCTACAGAACTCTCCACCCTAAATCAACGAAATATACATTCTTCTCAGCACCACATTAACCTTATTCCAAAATTGACCACATATTAGAAGCAAAGCACTCCTCAGCAAATGTAAAACAACAGAAAATATAACAAACTGTCTCTCAGACCACAGTGCAATCAAACTAGAACTCAGGATTAAGAAACTCACTCAAAATCGCACAACTACATGGCAACTGAACAACCTGCTCCTGAATGACTACTGGGTACATAATGAAATGAAGGCAGAAATAAAGATGGTCTTTGAAACCAACTAGAACAAAGACACAACATACCAGAATCTCTGGGACACATTTAAAGCAGTGTGTAGAGGGAAATTTATAGCACTAAATGCCCACAAGAGAAAGCAGGAAAGATCTAAAATTGACACCCTAACATCACAATTAAAAGAACTAGAGAAGCAAGAGCAAACACATTCAAAAGTTAGCAGAAGGCAAGAAATAACTAAGATCAGAACAGAACTGAAGGAAATAGAGACACAAAAAATCCTTCAAAAAATCAATGAATCCAGGAGCTGGTGTTTTGAAAAGATCAACAAAATTGATAGACTGCTAGCAAGACTATTACAGAAGAAAAGAGAGAAGAATCAAATAGATGCAATAAAAAATGATAAAGGGGATATCACCACTGATCCCACAGAAATACAAACTACCATCAGAGAATACTATAAACACTATGCAAATAAACTAGAAAATCTAGAAGAAATGGATAAATTCCTGGACACACACACCCTCCCAAGACTAAACCAGGAAGAAGTTGAATCCCTGAATAGGCCAGTAACAGGCTCTGAAATTGAGGCAATAATGAATAGCCTACCAACCAAATAAAGTCCAGGACCAGACAGCTTCACAGCCGAATTCTACCAGAGGTACAAAGAGGAGCTGGTACCATTCCTTCTGAAACTATTCCAATCAATAGAAAAAGAGAGAATCATCCCTAACTCATTTTATGAGGCCAGCATCATCCTGATACCAAAGCCTGGCAGAGATACAACCAAAAAAGAGAATTTTAGACCAATATCCTTAACGAACATTGATGCAAAAATCCTCAGTAAAATACTGGCAAACCAAATCCAGCAGCACATCAAAAAGCTTATCCGCCATGATCAAGTGGGCTTCATCCCTGGGATGCAAGGCTGGTTCAACATATGCAAATCAATAAATGTAATCCAGCATATAAACAGAACCAAAGACAAAAACCACATGATTATCTCAATAGATGCAGAAAAGGCCTTTGACAAAATTCAACTGCCCTTCATGCTGAGAACTCTCAATAAACTAGATATTGATGGGACGTATCTCAAAATAATAACAGCTATTTATGACAAACCCACAGCCAATATCATACTGAATGGGCAAAAACTGGAAGCATTCCCTTTTGAAAACTGGCACAAGACAGGGATGCCCTCTCTCACCACTCCTATTCAACATAGTGTTGGAAGTTGTGGCCAGGGCAATTAGGCAGGAGAAAGAAATAAAGGGTATTCAATTAGGAAAAGAGGAAGTCAAATTGTCCCTGTTTGCAGATGACATGATTGTATATTTAGAAAACCCCATCATCTCAGCCCAAAATCTCCTTAAGCTGATAAGCAACTTCAGCAAAGTCACAAGATACAAAATCAATGTGCAAAAATCACAAGCATTCTTATACACCAATAACAGACAAACAGAGAGCCAAACCATGAGTGAAATCCCATTCACAATTGATTCAAAGAGAATAAAATACCTAGGAATCCAACTTACAAGTGTTGTGAAGGACCTCTTTAAGGAGAACTACAAACCACTGCTCAACGAAATAAAAGAGGACACAAACAAATGGAAAAACATTCCATGCTCATGGACAGAAGAATCAATATCGTGAAAATGGCCATACTGCCCAAGGTAATTTATAGATTCAATACCATCCCCGTCAAGCTACCAATGACTTTCTTCACAGAATTGGAAAAAACTACTTTAAAATTCATATGGAACCAAAAAAGAGCCCATATTGCCAAGACAACCCTAAGCCAAAAGAACAAAGTTGGAGGCATCACGCTATCTGACTTCAAACTATACTACAAGGCTACAGTAACCAAAACAGCATGGTACTGGTACCAAAACAGAGATATAGACAAATGGAACAGAACAGAGCCCTCAGAAATAATACCACACATCTACAACCATCTGACCATTGACAAAACTGACAAAAACCAGAAATGGGGAAAGGATTCCCTATTTAATAAATGGTGCTGGGAAAACTGGCCTGCCATATGTAGAAAGCTGAAACTGGATCCCTTCCTTACACCTTATACAAAAATTAATTCAAGATGGATTAAAGACTTACATGTTAGACCTAAAACCGTAAAAAGCCTAGAAGAATACCTAGGCATTACCATTCAGAACATAGGCATGGGCAAGGACTTCATGTCTAAAACACCAAAAGCAATGGCAACAAAAGCCAAAATTGATGAATGGGATCTAATTAAACTAAAGAGCTTCTGCACAGCAAAAGAAACTACCCTCAGAGTGAACAGGCAACCTACAAAATGGGAGAAAATTTTCGCAACCTACTCATCTGACAAAGGACTAATATCCAGAATCTACAATGAACTCAAACAAATTTACAAGAAAAAAATCAAACAACCCCATCAAAAACTGGGCGAAGGACATGAACAGACACTTCTCAAAAGAAGACATTTATGCAGCCAAAAAACACATGAAAAAATGCTCATCATCACTGGCCATCAGAGAAATGCAAATCAAAACCACGATGAGATACCATCTCACACCAGTTAGAATGGCCATCATTAAAAAGTCAGGAAATAACAGGTGCTGGAGAGGATGTGGAGAAATAGGAACACTTTTACACTGTTGGTGGGACTGTAAACTAGTTCAACCATTGTGGAGGACAGTGTGGTGATTCCTCAAGGATCTAGAACTAGAAATACCATTTGACCCAGCCATCCCATTGCTGGGTATATACCCAAAGGATTATAAATCCTGCTGCTATAAAGACACATGCACATGTATGTTTATTGCAGCACTATTCACAATAGCAAAGACTTGGAACCAACCCAAATGTCCATCAATGATAGACTGGATTAAGAAAATGTGGCACATATACATCATGGAATACTATGCAGCCATAAAAAAGGATGAGTTCATGTCCTTTGTAGGGGCATGGATGAAGCTGGAAACCATCATTCTCAGCAAACTATCACAAGAACAAAAAACCAAACACCGCATGTTCTCACTCATAGGTGGGAATTGAAAAATAAGAACACTTGGACACAGAAAGGGGAATATCACACACCAGGGCCTGTTGTGGGGTGGGGGCAGGGGGAGGGATAGCATTAGGAGATATACCTAATGTAAATGACGAGTTAATGGGTGCCGCACACCAACACGGCACATGTATACATATGTAACAAACCTGTATGTTGTGCACATGTACCCTAGAACTTAAAGTATATTAAAAAAAACAAAAATAAAATAACAAGGCATTTGACCATGTATAGGTATGCTTATATAATAATTAAAATTAATGACAGCAATTATACAAGTGGCAAGAGGGAGAAATTAGGAATATTATTTGGTTGTTACAAGATATTTCCCAGAAGAGATGGGGGAAGATGGCCGAATAGAAACCTCCTGCAATCGTCCTCCATGCAGGAACAACAAATTGAACAACTATCCACACAAAAAAACACCTTCATAATAACCAAAAATCAGGTGAGCAATCACAGTATCTTGTTTTAACTCCATATCTCTGAGAGAGACACTGGAGAAGGTAGGAAAGACAGTCTTGAATTGCCAACATCTTCCCTCCCCCAACCCTGGCATGGCTCGGAGAGAGTATCTGTGCTCTTGGGGGAGAAAGAGTGCAGTGATTATGGAACTTTGCTTTGGAACTCAGTGCTGTCCTGACACAGTGGAAAGCAACATAGGGCAGAACACAGCTGGCACCCACAGAGGGAGCATTTAAACCAGCCCTACCTGGAGGGGAATTGTCCATTCCAGTGGTCAGAAGTTTAGTTCTTGCAAGTCTCAACACCGTGGGTAAAGCTCTCTGGGTTTCTGAATAAACTTGAAAGGCAGTTTAGGCCACAAAATCATCAATTCCCAAGCAAGTCCTGGTGCTGTGCTTAGCTTACAGCCAGTGGACTTGGGGAACATAAGACCTAGTGAGATACCAGCTGGGGTGGCAAAGGGAGTGCTTGTGCCACCTATCCCCCAACCTAAGGCAGCACAGCTCACAGCATCAGGAAAGACTCTTTCCTTATGCTTGAGGAGGGCAGGGGAAAGAATAAGGAAGACTTTGTCTTGCAACATGGCTACCAGCTCAGCCACAATAGGATAAGGAACAAGGCAGAGTCTTGAGGCCCTCATTGCAGAGCCTAGCTCATGGCCATTTCTAGATACATCCTGGGCCAGAAGGGAACCTACTTCATTGCAGGGAATGATCCAGTCATGGCAGGATCTTTAAAATGCTAATTAGACCCTGGGCCCTGAATAATCAGCAGTACTACCCAGGCAGTACTTGTGATGGGCCTTGAGTGAGACTCAGAGACATGCTGGCTTAGGTGTGATCCAACGTATTCCCAGCTATGGTGGGTTTGGGGAGAGACTCCTTATGCTTGAGAAAAGGAGAGGGAAGAGTAAAGAAGACTTTGTCTTGCATCTTAAGTAAAAGCTAGCTACACTGGGGTAGAGCACCCAGTGAGCTCTTAGGGTCCTCAATTCCAGAACTTGTCTATCAGACAGCATTGCTGGACATTCTCTTGGCCAGAGAGAAGCCCACTGCACTAATGGGAGAGTCCTGGAGCTGGCAGCATTCACCAAAAGCTGACTGAAGAGACCTTGGGTCTTGAGTGAACGTTGGAAGTAACCAACCAGATAGTACTCACCACAGGCCTGGGGCAGTATTAGCTTTGGGAGAGCCCGTAGCTTGTGAAAAGGAAAAGAAAGAGTGGGAAGGACTTTGTCTTGTGGATTGGGTGCCAGCTCAGCTGCAGTAGAAAAGAGAACCAGGTAGTTTCCTAAGGTTTTCAAATACAGTCCCTGGCTCCCAGCTGGTATCTCTGGACTAGCATGGGGAGGGGGATCTCATCACCCTGAGGGTGAGGACACAAGTCTGGCTGACTTTACTACCTGCTGATTGTAGGGAATTAGGGCCTTGAGAGAAACATAAACAGTAGTCAAGCAATGGTTACCATGGGCCTTGGGCAAAACCCAGTGCTGTGCTGGCTTCAGTTCTGACACAGCATAGTCCCATTGGTGGTGGCCAGAGGGGTGCTTGTGTCGCTCCTCCCCAAGATCCAGGTAGCTCAGCACACAGAGAGAGACTCCATTTGATTGAGAGAAGGTAAGGGAAAAGAACAAGAGTCCCTGCCAGACAACACAGAGAATTCTTCTGGATCTTATCTAAGACCACCAAAGTGGTACATGTATGAGTCTGCAAGAGCCACAGCATTACTAAGCTTTGGCTGCCTCCTAATGCAGGTACCACTGCAGTGACCAAGAACTTAGATTACAACATCCAAGTCCCTTTAAATACCTGGAATGCCTTCCCCAGATGGACAGATACAAACCAGCCCAGACTGAAAAGAATAAAATGAATACCTAACTCTTCAGTGCCCAGACACTAACAAACATCCACAAGCATAAAAACCTTACAGGAAAATATGACCTCACCAAATAAACTAAATAAGTCACCAGGAACAAATCTCGGAGAAACAGAGATATATGACCTTTCAGACAAAGAATTCAAACTAGATGTTTTGAGGAAATTCAATGAAATTCAAGACAAAATGGAGAAGCAATTCAGAATACTATCATGTAAATTTAACAAAGAGATTGAAATAATTTAAAGCAAAAATTCTGGAGGTTAAAAGTTCAATAGGCATGCTGAAGAACGCATCAGTCTCTTACCAGCAGAATTCATCAAGCAGAAGAAAGAATTATTGAACTTGAAGACAGAATATTTGAAAATACATGGTCAGAGGGGACAAAAGGAAAAAGAATAAAAAAGAATTAAGCATGCCTACAAGATCCACAAAATAACCTCCAAAGGGAAAATCTAAGAGTTATTGGCCTTAAAAAGGAGGTAGAGGAAGAGACAGGGATAGAAAGTTTATTCAAGTGGGTAATAATACAGAACTTCCCAAGCCTAGAGAAAGATATCAATATTCAAGCACAAGAAGGTACTAAAACACCAAATAGATCTAACTCAAAGAAGGCTACCTCAAGACATTTAATAATCAAACTACCAAAGGTCAAGAATAAAGAAAGGATCCTAAAATGAGAAAAACAAAATTTTTATGCGATCAGTGATAAGTTGTCATCAGTTTAAAACAATGGGTTATAAGATGGTATTTGCCAGCCTTATGGTAATTCAAATGAAAAAACATTCAGCAGATACACAAGAAAGAAAAAGTAAGAAATTAAAACATACCACCAGAGAAAACTACCTTCTCTAAAAAGAAGATAGAAATAAAGGAAAGAAGGAAGAGAAGACCACATAACAAACAGAAAAAAATAAGAAAATGCAAGAGTAATTTCTTCCTTATTAATAATAACATTGAATGTAAATGGACTAAACTCTCCAATCAAAAAAACATAGAATGGCTGAATGGATAAGTAAAAAAAAAAAAACATGCAACAATCTGTAGTCTATAAGAAACACACATTGGCTATAAAGATACACATAGAATGAAAAGAAAGGGATTGAAAAAGATATTCTATGCAAATGGAAACCAAAAATAGCAAGAGTCATTATACTAATATCAGACAAAGTAGATTTCAAGAAAAAAGGTGTAAGAAGAGACAAAGAAGGTCATTATATAATGATAACATAGCCAATCAGTAAGAAGATATAACAATTATAAATATATATGCGTCCCAAAGCTAGAGCATCCAGATATATGAAAAAAAATTATTAGCACTAAAGAGAGAGAGCAACCCCAATGCAATAATAGCTAGAAACTTCAACACTCCACTTTCAGCATTGAACAGATCATCCACACAGAAAATCAATAAAGAAACATCAGACTTAATCTGAACTATAAGCCAAAGAAACCTAACAGATATTTACAGAACATTTCATTCAATGGCTGCAGTATACAGATTCTTCTCCTCAACACATTGATCATTCTCAAGGAGAGACCACATAACAAGTCTTAAAAATTCACATAAGTCTTAAAAATTTTTTAAATATTGATATTATGTCAAATATTTTCTCTGACCACAATGAAATAAAACTACAAATCAACAACAAAAGGAATCTTGGAAACTACACAAACACATGGAAATATAAAAATATGCTCCTGAATGACCAGTGGGTAAATTAAGAAATTAAGAAGGAAATTTAAAAATTTCTTGAAACAAATGATAATGAAAACACAATATACCAAAATGTATGAAATACAGTAAAAGCAGCACTAAGATGAAAGTTCATAGGTATAAGCACCTAAACGAGAAAAGTAGAAACATTTCAAATAACCTAACAATGCATCTTAAAGAAATAGAAAAGCAAGAGAAAGTAAACCTCAAATTAGTGCAAGATCAGAACAGAAATAAATAAAGTTGAAATGAAAGAAACCATACAAAAGATCAACAAAATGAAAAGTTGTTTTCTTGAAAAGATAAACAAAATCAACAAACCTTTAGCCAGGCTAACTAAGAAAAAAGAAGAGAAGACACAAATAAATGAAATGAGAGATGAAAAAGGACACATTACAAGTGATATCACAGACATTCAAATGATTATTAGGGCTACTGTGATATGAGCAAGTATATGCCAATAAATTGGAAACATCTAGGAGAAATGGACAAATTCCTAGACATGTACAATGTACCAAGATTGAACCATGAAGAAATCCAAAATCTGAACAAATAATAAGTAGCAAGATCAAAGCCATAATAAGTCTCCTAGCCAAAAAAAAAAAAAAAGTCGATGGCTTCGCTGCTTAATTTTACTAAACATTTAAAGAATTAATACCAATACTACTCAAACTTTCTGAAAAGGGAGGAGGGAAAACTTCTAAACCCATTCTACAAGATCAGTGTTACCCTGATCTCAAAACCAGACAAAGACATATCAATAAAAGAAAACTACAGGCCACTATCCCCAATGAACATTGATGCAAAAATCCTCAACAAAATACTAGCAAACCAATTCAACAACACATTAAAAATATACTTCATTATGACCAAATGGGATTTATCCCAAGGATATAAAAAGATGGTCAAACATATGCAAAATAATGTGATACATCATATCAACAGAATGAAGAACAAAAACCACATGATCATTTCAATTGATATGGAAAAAAGCATTTGATAATATTGAACACTTCAAGATAAAAACTCTCAAAAAACTGAATATAGAAGCAACTTACCTCAATACAATAAAAGCCACATAGGACAGACCCACAGATAATATCATACTGAGCAGGAAAAAACTGAAATCCTTTCCTCTCAGATCTGGAACACAAGGTGCCCACTTTCACCACTATTATTCAACACGGTACTGGAAGTCCTAGCTAGAGCAATCAGACAAGAGAAAGAAATAAATGGCATCCAAATTGGAAAGGAAGAAGTAGATTTATTTGTGTTTGCAGATTAAATGATCCTACATTTGGAAAAACCTAATGACTCCACACAAAAAAACTATTAGAACTGATAAATAAATTCAGTAAAGTTGCAGGATACAGAATCAGCATACGAATATCAGTAGCATTTCTAATTTCAATGTATGCCAACAGTGAACAATCTGAAAAAGAAATCAAGAAGTAATCCCATTTGCAACGGCTACAAATAAAATAAAATACCTAGGCATTAACCAAAGAAGTGAAAGATCTCTACAATGTGAACTATAAAACTTTAATGCAAGAAATTGAAGAGGACACAAAAAAATGGGAAGATATTCCATGTTAATGATTTGGAAGACTCAATATTGTTAAAATGTCCATATTACCTAAATCTACAGATCCAATGCAATCCCTATCAAAATACCAATGACATTCTTCACAGAAATAGAAAAAAAAAGAAAACAGTCCTAAAACTGATACGGAAACACAAAACACCCAGGATATATCCAAAGCTATCCAGAGCAAAAATAACAAACTGGAGGAATCACATCACCTGACTTCGAATTATACTTCAGAGCTATAGTAAAAAAAACAGCATTGTACTGACACATAAACCAATGAAACAGAATAAAGAACCCAGAAACAAATCCATAAATGTAAAGTGAATTCATTTTAGACAAAGGTGCCAATAACACATATTGGGGAAATGATAGTCTCTTCAATAAATGATGCTGGGAAAATTAGATATTCATATACAGAAAAAAAATGACAATATGACCCTATCTCTTACCATATACAAAAATCAAATCAAAATGGATTAAGACTTAAACCTATGAAACTACTGAAAAAAAATTAACCAGATGCGGCAGTGTGTGCCTGTAGTGCCAGCGAATCAGGAGGCTGAGGCAGGAAAATTGCTAGAACCCTGGAGGCGGAAGTTGCAGTGAGCTGAGATCATGACACTGCACTCCAGCCTGGGCGACAGAGCGAGACTCAGTCTCAGGGGAAAAAAAAAAAAAAAAAAAAAAAAACATTGGGGAAACTCTCCAGGACATTGGACTGGGCAAATATTTTTTGAGTAATACCCCACAAGCACAGGCCACCAAAGCAAAAATGGACAAATGGGATCACATCAAGTTAAGAAGCTTCTGCACAGCAAAGGAAACAATCAACAAAGTGAACAGACAACCCCATGAATGGGAGAAAATATTTGCAAATTAGTCATCTGACATGGGATTAATAAACAGAATACATAAGGAGCTCAAAAACTCTATAGAAAAAATCTAATAATTCAAATAAAAATGGGCAAAAGGTCCAAACAGACATTTCTCAAAAGAAGACATACAAACAGGTATATAAAAAGGTGCTCAACATCACTGATCATCAGAGAAATGCAAATCCCAAACTACAATGAGACATAATCTCACCCTAGTTAAAATGGCTTTTAATCCAAAAGACAGATAATAACAAATGCTGGTGAGAATGTGGAGAAAAAAGAACCCTTGTGCCCTCTTCATGGGAATGTAAGTTAGTACAACTACTATGGAGAAAAGTTTGGAGGCTTTTCAACCAACTAAAAATAGAGTCACCATATGATCCAGCAACCCCCTGCAAGGTATATACCCAAAAGAAAGGAAATCAGTATATCAAAGAGATATCTGCACTCCCATGTTTACTCCAGCACTAATCACACCAGCTAAGATTTGGAAGCAACCTGAGGATCTATCAACATATGAATGGATGAAGAAAATGTGGTATATATACACAATGGAGTACTATTTAGCCATAAAAATGAATGAGATCCTGTCATTTGCAACAGCATGGACAGTGTTGGAAGTCATTTTGTTAGGTGAAATAAGTCAGGCACAGAAAGACAATCTTCCCATGTTCTCATTTATTTGTGGGAGTTAAAAATTAAAATAATTGAACTCATTGAGCTATATAATAGAACAATGGTTGCCTGAGGCTAGGAAGAGTAGGGGGGGTACTGGAGATGGTTAATGGATACCAACATATCATTAGATATAATGAATAAGATCTAGTGTTTTATGGCACAACAGGGTGACTATGGTCAACAATAATTTATTGTGCATTTAAAAATAAGTAAAGAGTATAATTGGATTGTTTGTAACACAAGGATAAATGCTTGAGGTGATAGATACCCAATTTACCCTCATGTGATTATTATTCATTTTATGCTTATATCAAAATATTTTATGTACCTCATAAATATACACCTGTTACATACTCACAAACATTAAAAATTTAAAAAAGAAAGTAGACTTGGATTAGCTGTAAATGTATACTGCAAACTCTAGGGCAACCACTAAATTTTCTTTTAAAGTATAGTATAACTGACATGTTAAGAAAGAAGAGCAAATGAAATCATATAAAATGCTCAATTAAAACCACAAAAGGCAAAAAAAGAGTGGGAGACAAAAATAGGAGCAAGAACAAGGGTAACAAATAGAAAATAGTAACACATAGAATAGATATTAATCCAAATAAATTAATAACCACTTTTAACATCAATGGACATCAATGATTTAAATGCATCAACTAAAAGACAGATAACAAGAAATCTACTTTAGATGGAATGACACATATATAAATTAAAAGTAGGGCTAGGCTGGGCCAGCACCCTTCAGCCTCACACTCCTCTCTCACATTACCATCTTTTAACTTTAAATTTAAAAAAAAATAAATAAGTAAAAGTAAATGGATGGAAAAATATTTATTATGGTAACAGTAATCAAGGAAAAGCAAGAATTACTATGTTAACTTTAGACAGAGCAGGCCTCACAGCAAGGTAAGTTATTAGGGATAAAGAGGGCCATTAGATGATTTTTAAAAAAATCGATATTCTAAAAAACATAACAATCCTTAATATTTATATGCCCAAAAACAGAAGGTCAAAACACATGATCCAAAAACACATAGAACAGCAAGGAGATAGAAATGAGTCCACTATTACAGTTGGATACTTCCACACACTTCTGTCAGAAATGATTGAATCCAGCAGGCAGAAAATCAGTATAGAGATAGTTAAAGACAACAAAAGTATCAATCAAACAGACATAATTAATATATAATAGACTATTTACCACCAACAACAGGATACACATTTTTCTCAAGCTCTCATGGAATGTGTACCAAGATAGACCACATTCCGAACCATAAAAGACACTATACAAATTAAAAAAAAAAAAACAAATCATAACAACATCTGCACTCAGATAATTGAGTTAAGCTACAAATCAATAACAAAAAGATAGCTAAAAAAACCCTTAAAATATTTGGAGATTAAACCACACACTTTTACATTACATAAGTGAAAGAAGAAATCTCAAAGAAAGTTTTAAAATATTTTGAGTTAACTAAAAATAAAAACACAACATTCTAAAATTTGTGAGCTGCAATGAAAACAGTGCTTAGAGAAAAATTAATGGCATTTTATGTACATGTTAAAAGAAAAATCTAAAATTTAAAACCTGAGCTTCCAACTTAGGAAACAAGAAAAAGAAGAACAAATCAAATCCAGAGTAAGTAGAAGAAAAGGAATAATAACAACTAAAGCAGAAATCAATAAAGTTGAAAACAGGAAATCAATAGAGAAAGTCAACTAAACCTAAATTTGATTTTTTGAAAAGATCAATAAAATTAATAAGCCTCTACCTAAGAAAGTTAACTAAAAATGAGGGAGGACACAAATTATTATCAAAAATAAAAGAATAAATATCTATACAGATCCTATGAACATTAAAGGGGTAATAAGTGAATACTATGAACAACTCTATGTTCACTATAATGAGGAATACATATCTTTATGCATTTGTCCAAACCCATAGAATGTACAATGCCAAGAGTGACCTCTAATGTAAACTATGGTCTTTGGGTGATAGTGAAGTATCAATGTAGGTCCATCAGTATTCACAAATGAACCACTCTGGTGAGGGTTATTGATAAAAGAGAAGGGTATGCATGTGTCAGGCAGGGTGTATGTGGAAAATCTCAGTACCTTCTGCTCAATTTTGCTATGAATCTAAAATTTCCCTAAAAAATAAAGTCCAGTATTAAAATAATGCTTAGATCCATTAACCAAAGAACCAGGGGCAGTATGCTTAATGAGTAAACCAAAATTTTTAAGAAAAGTTAGAATCACACAAATTCATGCAAGTACAATGAAGATAATAGTTGGTAAGGAAGAGAAAAAGCCATCTCCCGGTTGGAAAAAAAAAAACATAATCATAGGGAGGTCAATATTACTGATATGATTTGGCTGTGTCCCCACCCAAATCTCATCTTGAATTCCCACACGTTGTGGGAGGGAGCTGGTGGGAAGTAACTGAATCATGGAGGCAGGTCTTTCCCATGCTGTTCTCATGATAGTGAATAAGTCTAATGAGATCTGATGGTTTCATAAGGGGGAGATTCCCTGCACAAGTTCTATTCTCTTGTCTGCTGCCACGTGAGACATGCCTTTCACCTTCCACTATGATTGTGAGGCCTCCCCAGCCATGCAAAACTGTAAGTTGATAAAACCTCTTTCTTTTGCAAATTGCCCAGTCTGAGGTATGTTTTTATCAGCAGCATGAAAATGGACTAATACAGTGAATTGGTACCAGTAAAGTGGGACACTGCTGAAAAGATACCCAAAAATGTGGAAGCGACTTTGGAACTGGGTGACAGGCATAGGCAGAACAGTTTGGAGGGCTCAGAAGAAGACAGGAAAATGTGGGAAAGTTTGGAACTTCCTAGAGACTTGTTGAATGGCTTTGACCAAAAGCCTGAGAGTGATATGAATAATAAAGTCCAGGATGAGGTGGTTTCGGAGATGAGGAACTTGTTGGGAACTGGAGCAAAGGCAACTCTTATTACGTTTTAGCAAAGAGACTGGCAGCATTTTGCCCCTGCCCTAGAGATTTGTGGAACTTTGAACTTGAGAGAGATGACAGGGTATCTGGTGGAAGAAATTTCTAAGCAGCAAAGCATTCAAGAGGTGAATTGGGTGCTGTTAAAGGCATTCAGTTTTATAAGGGAAACAGAGCATAAAAGTTTGGAAAATTTGCAGCCTGACAATGCAATAGAAAAGTAAATGCCATTTTCTAAGAAGAAATCCAAGTGGGCTGTAGAAATTTGCATAACTAATGAGGAGCTGAATGTTAATCACCAAGACAATGGGGAAAATGTTTCCAGGGCCTGCCAGGAACCTTTGAAGCAGGCTCTCCTGTCACAAGCTCAAAGGTTTCTGAGGAAAAAATGGTTTCCTGGGCCGGGCCCAGGGTCCCCATTGCTGTATGCAACCTAGAAATTTGGTGTCCTGTGTCCCAGCTGCTCCAGCTGTGACTAAAAGGGGCCAAGGTACAGCTAGGGCTGTTGCTTCAGAGGGTGGAAGCCCCAAGCCTTGGCAGCTTCCATGAGGTGTTGAGCCTACGGTGCACAGAAGTCAAGAATTGAGGTTTGAGAACCTCTGCCTCGATTTCAGAGGACGTATGGAAATGCCTGAATGCCCAGGAAGAAATTTGCTGCAGGGCAGGGCCCTCATAGAGAACCTCTGCAAGGGCAGTACAGAAGGGAAATGTGGGGTCAGAGCCTCCACAGAGAGTCCCTACTGGAGCACTGCTTAGTGGAGCTGTGAGAAGAGGGCCACCATCTTCTGAACCCCAGAATGGTAGATCCACCAACAGCTTGCACCGTGCACCTGGAAAAGCTTCAGACACCTCAACACCAGCCCATGAAAGCAGCCAGGAGAGGGGCTACATTCTGCAAAGCAACAGGGGTGGAGCTGCCCAAGACCATGAGAATCCACCACTTGTATCTGTGTGACCTGGATGTGAGACATGGAATCAAAGGAGGTCATTTTGGAAATTTAAGGATTGACTGCCCTGCCAGATTTCAGATTTGCATAGGGACAAACTTTTTTTGGCCAGTTTCTCCCATTTGGAATGGCTGTATTTACCCAATGCCTGCACCCTCACTGTATCTAGGAAGTAACTAACTTGCTTTTGATTTTACAGGCCCATAGGTGAAGGGACTTGGCTTGTTTCAGACGGGACTTTGGACTTTTGAGTTAATGCTGAAATGGGTTAAGACTTTGGGGGACTGTTGGAAAGTCATGACTGGCTTTGAAATATGAAGACATGAGATTTGGGAGGGATGAGGGGCAGAATGATATGATTTGGCTGTGTCCCCACCCAAATCTTATCTTGAATTCCCACACGTTGTGGGAGGAACCTGGTGGGAGGTAATTGAATCATGGGGCAGGTCTTTCCTATGCTGTTCTCATGATAGTAAGTCTCATGAGATCTGATGGTATCATAAGGGAGAGTTTCTCTGCACAAGCTCTCTTGTCTGCCGCCATGTGAGACGTGTCTTTCACCTTCTGCCATGATTGTGAGGCCTCCCCAGCCATGTGGAACTGTAAGTCGATTAAACCTCTTTCTTTTGTAAATTTCCCAGTGTTGAGTGTGTAATTATCAGCAGCATGAGAATGGACCAATACAATTACATATACAAAATATATGTATCTACGGTTTTACCTTTTTGTGTTTTTCTATCTTTTTTTAGACAGGAAATTAATGCAGGAGTTCTGACTACTGAGAGAACTGATAGAGATACATGGGAAAGCAGCCTAGGCCATAGAAAAAAGTCAGATATCACTCTCCGATAATAGCAGGTAAACTAACATAAAGATGATTTTAGGATATTTGGTATCTGATTTGACATCCCCAAGTTTGGATCAGTCTCAGAGGGTTCAACTCTACAAATCACCAAAGATTTAGTCAGAAATTAATTAAGGTTAACTAAATGTTATTAACTTACCTATTTGTGTTTGAATTTTAAAATCTCCTGGTAGTGGGGAGAGTTGTGGAATAATGTGGGCCAGCCAAGTAATGCTGGCTAGAAAGGCTCTTCATGCCCCTACATGGAGATATGCTTATTTTCACAAAATGGTTTACAAATTATGCTCCTAAATACATGACTTATTCCCACAATTTACTTTCTAGTGTTCTATGCTGTAGTCTTTTGACTTAGTTCTTGTATGTGTTTCAGATCCTGCTAGGTGAATAACAATAGAGACAGCATATTGTATAAGAAATTTAAAAAACAAGTGGGCAGTTGCACCAAAAAATTTTGAAGGATGCCATCAACCCCATGATTCTCTATTGTATAAGATTGTCTACTTGCATCATAGCTCCTTAAATATTGTGATAATATCATACAAATGCTTTTAAATGTAATTCATATTTATGTAGGCTTATAGTCATTTTAGCTTCTTTTAAAATGTTATCTTTCTATACAGAAAGCATACAATAATGGTAAAAGCCCTCAGCTAATTCTTTCAACATTCACTCAGCAAACATTTAATGAGAGTTTGTGCTTTGTTAAAGCCAGTCCCAAGGGAAATTGATTCCTCTCCAGAAAGCAGGGCTGTGACCTATATGTCACCACCCACCTGGAGACCACTTATCTAAACTGAGGGCAAAGAACCTGGGAGGAGATGAATCCGCTTCTTGGGTACTGGCCTTTTGAAACTCAAAACTAAAAAGTGATAGCAAACATCAGACAAGCAATTATCTCAATAACAAGATTTTTTATCACTATTATTATGACTAGCCAATCAAATTACCAAAGCAAACATGGGTGCCTACCTAATAAGCCTGTTTAAATCATCAGCAAGAATACGACCAGAAATATTTATAGGCAGAAATAGATTTATTCTACGTAATTACCTGGTGATAGTAAATAAAAACATATACAACATCACCAAATACATACACACATGCATGCACATAGGCACATACACATATCAAAAAGCAAGACCATTCCATTCACTATAATATGACAGCCCTTATTTAATTTTGTTAATTTCATACTAAGCTTGAATTTAATAAATGAACTAAAACTTTGGGCTTCACAAGTGAGTAATAGGTAACTATTAATTATGTTCTTGGTATCAGAGGTATATAAGAGGAAATCTATTTTGGGGGGCTTATGAAACTACTACCTCCTAGGTACCAACTCATAAAAGCCACATGACATTTGTTAATGTTCTGCAGTAAAGATTAATAACTCATTTCTTCAAATCTTTCTTTCCTCACAGCAGTCTGTGGATATGATATACCCATAAATCTCATCTTGACTAAAACTTAAATTATACAGTCGAGCTTGTCTGACTGAGATATAACTACTGAACTAAAGTAGAGCCCGGTTCATCAAAAGTTTTACTTAGGTTTCTGAATAACTGTCAGCATATTTCAGCTGAGTATTATATAATCCAAAGCTATTTAATGGATAATAATATAAAATGTGATTGTAACATATTCCTTCAGTCCCAATCATTTGAATTTGGATAATTCCAGTGGTGTGTCTTTGAGAAAAGATCCACACTTAAAAGACTAAAAAGACATGAATATTATTAAGCAGAGTTTTTCTAATTCAATAGTGTTCTAGCAGTAAAATTCTTGCACTCGACGAACACTTGAATTTGGTCTATAAAATCTAAGTTTCCCTTACAATTTCATCTACCTCCATTTATACATGCATTGATTTGTTTTGTTTATAATAGTTTCTCAGTAAAATTACCATGTTATACCTTTAAAATAAATAAAACAAATACCAGCAATAACCATAGTTTGCTTAGGCTGATCCATTTTTTAAGAGTATGAGTAATTTTTTAAGACATAAACTTGAATTAAGACAGAGACTGTCAACTTCATTTTGGCCTCAAAACAATACAACAGCAACGTACATACTAAAGTCAACTGTTCCCATCATCAATAACCAAAACAAGTTAACGTGAAACACTCAGAAAATGTAAGCAATGATACTTAAAATACACTTGACATTGTGCTCACAGTATAGCATTAATTGAATCTGCAAATATTTTTGAGTGTCTACTACATATAATGTTTCATATGACTGCAACGGACTCTGGAGATATAATGAAACAAAACAGATATAACCCACTCTTCAAAGAATTCACAGTATATTAGGGGAGATAAATATTTAAACATATAACTATAACACAATGTGGCAAACCCTTGAAAGTAAAAGATGTCATAAAACAAAGCAGAAACTAGATAAAATAGGAACAAGTCATTCAAATGAAAGTCAGTTCTTGCTAGTAATTTCACTGATTGATTCATTTAACAAATATATGCATGCCTATATACGATAGGCACTTGAGTGGGCAGAGTGTTAGGCACAGTCAAACATGGTCTGTCTCCTCATGTAGCTTATGGGCAGGTGGAAAAGACGGAGTTTAATCAATCACAGAAATTACTATAAATGGTTAAGTGCTATAAATGATAGGATGGAGAAATGCACATGACTTTGAGCACCTAGGAAAAGGACATTAGCTACACAGAGGTCAGGGAAGACTTCCCTAAGGATGGGATGATAGGGCTCAAACAGGATGGGTGAACAGGAAGTAACTACATCAAGAGTATAGTAAAAAGCATTTCGGAGAGATGGAGCAGTATATTTAAAGATCCTGTGGTGAAAGGAAGCAAGGTGAGAAAAACACACTGAAAGGATAATGGAGCTAGAGCAGAAAAATGAGGACATGGTCCGAAGGGGCTGTAGAGGCTAGTAGGGCCAGCCCATGCAATCCTTTAGGTATATAAAGGTGTCTTATTTTCTTTAATAAAGGGAGGGGCAAATAAAATTTAGTCAGATAAATGCTGAAGAGTAAATGAGGGAGTCCAAGAAAGAAAAAAGCATTACTTGAATGAGGGTCATGTGGTGAGGGTAAAGTGATGTGGAGACAAATAGCTGGATTCAAGAGATGTTTAGAAATAGATTAAGGAATGACACCTGAGTTCCTGGCTTAAGTAACTGAATGGATAATGATGTCCTTTACTGAGAAGACTGGTGTTCAGGAAAGAATAGAGAATCATGAATTTGGTTTTAAACATATTGAATTTTTGAAGCCTTGAAGATGTCCAGGAGGGGAAATGAAATAGGTAGCTAGACGTATGTGTCTGGAACTTGGAAGTGATGTATGGTCCATTATAATTTACATGACATCCACACTTAAGTGACAGGCGAGATGGACACCGAAGGAAGAACCTACTTAGAAGACAAGAAGGCTTAGAACTAAATATGATGGTTTCCTAACTTCTAATTACATATAGGAAAATCTATTCTGATATTAAACTTTATTTTTCCCCCTTCTCCTTATTGAATTTTTTTTGCATGTTTTGCAAGATTGTTGTTTAAAGTCTGTGTGTGTTATGCTGTCAGGTAAGTTATCCTTAATTAAATAATTATTAGTTTGCCCTATTTCAGAAATTAGGCGTTCAACCCTTTGATATAGATATACCTTTATTTTCCTAATCCAACACTATTATAACTTTCATATTAGCAGTCCTCAACCCCTTATCTGCAGCTCTAAAATCCAAAAAGCTCTGAAAACCAGAAGGATTTTTTAAATTGGCACAAGCCCATTAGGTGATAAAATCATCCAGGAAATAAAGAAAGGCTATTAACAGTCTTTCTTTATTCCAGTTAGAGTAAATACTCATATGCTTTGCTGCAGATGTATTAATATGTTAGATTATGGGATGCTGCCTTAGGCCCTTCTGGGGGTGTCAAGTAATAAATAATGTTGCACCACATTACTTTTCTAAATCTAAAATATTGAGAACTCTGAAACACATCTAACCCTAGGATTTTGGATAACACATTTTGCACCTCTTTTTGCTTATTGAGTAAATACCACGTGGAAAAGACTATCCTGCATGCTTTGAATATATATTATCTCATTTAATTTCATGACCTCATAAGGTGTCATGATATCATAAAACTCAAATAGGTCTCCACAGTTATTTTTTAAGACTTCCCTGTATATAAAATTGTTTATTCTTTTTATTAATTATAGTATATCAAAAATTAAAATTCAAATTGATTGTATGCTAGCTATTGAAGAAATAGTATGAAGAACTGTCCTTTCGAATTCAACAAACCAACTGAATGAATGAAATATATATTCTTTTAATAAGAATTAATTGTCCAGGTATTAACAATATTATATGGTTATATTACTAAGCATATTTATATTTAGAACTTATGGATTGATGTGGTTTTGACAATTGCCCCTCCAATCTCATGCTGAAACGTGACCTCCAGTGTTGGAGGAGGACCTAGTGGGAGGTGTTTTGGTCAGGGAGTGGATCCCTCATCAATGGCTTGGTGCTATTCTCCTGGCGATGAGTGAGTTCTCACTAGATCACTTCACAACAGAGCTAGTTGTTTAAAAGAGCTTGGAAACTCCTTCTCTCTCTCTTTCTCTCTCTTGCCATGTGACACACCTGCTCCCTCTTCCCCTTCTTGTAAGCTCCCTGCAGCCTCAGCCAAAGCAGGTGCTGGCACTATGCTTCTTGTATGATCTGCAGAACCATGAGCCAAAATAAACCTCTTTTCTTCATAAATGACCCAGCCTTAGGTATTCCTTTATAGAAATGCAAATTAGACTCACACATAACTGTTTTTAAATAAGTTAATATTACAGTTTATATGCTTTTTAGAAGCTTAAGGCCGTCTACAATTCAATAGTTTCCTGTAAAGGTGGAAATGTACAAGTTAATTACTTCAACTAGATTCAGTAAAATTTCTTTAAATTTCTATTCAAAAAAGTTTATCTGATTGCATTAGAGCTTAAACATTAATATTTATTAAGAAGGTTTTTATAAAGCAAAAGACATTTTGCTTCAGAAATCAACAATTGTGTTTAGATGATGTTTTACACTTCACAGTTACTTTTAAGTTAAAACAAAGCTCTCATGTCATGCTTAAATGTACTGTTTTTCATCCTCGGTATAGTGACCTTTTGATATCATTTTCATTATGAAGTTGTGAATGTTCTTTCAAGGATGCAGAGAATAAAGGAGAAACAAGACTGATTTCTTTAAAAGGTCATATTTCAAATATCTGGAAAGTCATCAATGCACTTTTTAAAAAAATCTACATGCTATAAAATAGATCTGAAGCCATAAATGGGAACATCTGGGATAAAAACCCAAAAATTACTATAGTGTTTGCCATCTCTTATAAAATTCTGTTGCAAATATACTATATTTACTGTTGTATTATATCCTAATGCTGGATATGGAATATCAATGTATTTTCAGCCTATTCAGATATTAAAAAATTAATTCATTGGCTACAAAATATAGTTGAATTTATACGAAAGAAACTTATACATTTTCATAAGAATAAAAGGATTATACAGGTTTATTTCTGAAAAAAAAAAAAAAAACCAAACAATTCAAATGGTCTTATACTATCTTAGGCTGGAAAACTTTTTATATCCTTATTTTATGGGTTGATATATGATCATCAATTAATGAAGTCATTTTTATCATAATAAAATGTCATGATTAGAACTGCAGTATTCTAGTCTAACCATTTTCTAAAGAATATGATTGGGGAATTTTAGGTAGTTAAATATTAAAATAATCTAATTGAAAATGAGACTTTTAGATTATTCATTTTGATTGACAAACTGCAGAAAATGGGTTTCTTTCCTAAGTACATTTCTATCACTCAATTTTGGTAGATAAAACCAGTATTTCTGAGTAAAAGGTAAAATATACCTTGTCTTTGTTTTACTTAACTAATAAATGCAATTATTCTTGAATTTTTGTGTTTTAAATGCACCTGTTATTATGGCATCTACATCAATCAAATTCCTCAAGTAATGTGCTTCTGTGTAGGAAAGGTATTCAGTTACATGGTTGTCATAGCTGCATTTTCTCCTTGTAACTAAACAACAATGTTCTTTGGAATTAAAGAAGCACACTTTTGATTTAAATTATTTATAGTTATAAAAAGAACATTAAAATGGAGCAGCAATTCTTTGAGAAGACTGATCACAGGACCTCATGGACTAACTGAAAGCCTCAGAATGCAAAACAATAGCCACAGTCATGAGGTGAGCATTCCAATGACTTAACTTGTACTTCCATTTCATCTATTAAAAAATACTGGACCTCAGATGAATTATCAGATTTGTTCACAATCACACAAGCAACAAGTGAACTAAATTGCATGTATTTTGATTGCAATAGGGCATTCTTTCAACTGTAAGTTCCTTATTATCAGTTAATAAGTATAATGAAATTTAAAACCAGTCCTCATAACTAGGGAAAAAATGTGTTCTATATAAATAAACACATATGAATCAACTGACCTCACTTTCTGGTAGAAAAATCATTTGAAGTTGCTTTCCAAATATAGGTGGAACTTGATGTAGTCACTCATGACTTTTTGTTGTGTCTTGTGTTTCACTTTGTTTTGTAATCACCATATGCTGCAAGATCTGGGTTCTTCACACAGTACAGGACAATGTTACAATTGAAATCTACCATCAGAAAATATTAACTTTAGATGAGTGTTTTATTTCTTTTAGGTGCTTTTCTTCCACTTTAGTCTCTAGATTATGTAATAAAAATACACTGAAGAGACCCAGCCTTCTTCTCCAGGATAAATATTAGTTTCTTGAGACCATCTTTACTGTTATCTTAATGTTTGATTTCCTGAAAAACCTCTAACTCCCTTTCACAAGAAAGAAGAATGAACAAGGAGAGAGGGAGGAGGAGGCAGAAAATAATATTATTTTCAGCTTGGCTTCTCCTGCATAAATATCATGATCATGCTATTTAGTATCTGTAAACTACTTTCTTTGAGAGATAATTTTAAGAAATGAACAAGTGCATGTAAAATGTTGGAAAGAACTAAAATAATAGAAAATTTCTTTGTAAGATTTTCCCTTTGTGTCAAATACTTTTGAGAGATACAGAGAAAATAAAAATGCTAGATAATATTGTAGCTTTGGAATATATGGAAAATATTTTACTGTAACTTCATAGAGGAGAACCCAAAATTCCGTTTTACATACTAATTTGAGCTTACAAATCAACTTAAAAATAGAAAAAAATTCATTGAAAATTTACAAATTAAAACAAAAATATTTTTGAAAATATATGTGTTTTAGCCTTTTTAATCTTTTTTCCAGTTACTTGCAATTTATCTGTAGCAGGTAAAATAATACCTCCCCACCAAAGATGTCCACATCTTACCCTAGAACCTGTGGATAAGTAAATTTATATTATACAAGGAGTTTTGTATGTGTGATTAAATTACAGACCTTGAGATGGATAGATTATCCTGGATTATTGTGCATGGCCTAATATAATCTCAAGGGTTCTGATAAGAGGATGACAGGAGGACCAGAATCAAACAGAAGGTGTGACTGTGGAAGTAGGTATCAGAGTGATGTGGAGCACTGAATCAGTGTGGGCAGCCTCTAGACGCTGGAAAAGGCAGGCAAGCACATATTTCTCTAGAGCCTCCAACAAGGATCTAAACCCTCCTGATACTTTGATTTTAGCCCAGTGAAACGCATTTCAAACTTCTGTTCTCTAGAACTGTAAGGTAATAAATTTGCATTGTTTTAACCACTAAGTTTGTAGTAATTTTGTTACAGCAGCAATAGAAAACTAATATATACTTATTATATATCATTATCAATATTATATTTATAATATAATTATAAATTATTAGAATTATATAATTCTGAGTTTTATTTTTCTCATTCTTATAGCATCTGAAATTTTGCTGACGGCTTCTAACAAACACGTTTCCTGGAAATGCTGGTGCCATGGTATTTCCCCATCATAACTGAAGTAACTTGAGGAAAATTCTGACAAAGGTCAGTTTCCTAAATCTAACGCCTTTAATCAATCCCTCAATGTTATTAAATGCTCTAGTAGTAGAAGTTATAAAGGAAAAAAGTTATCTCTTTTTCTCCCTTTCTTTCTCAGCATGATCTGAAGAAAGTGTAGATGAGAACAAATTACAATAGAAAATAAAGCAGAAGCTATCCATAAGGAAGTACAAGCACTACCGTAAGCTTTGTTCTTAAAGCCCCGATGACACACTTGAGGCTTTTAGTAGGATAATAATGTGATCAATTAGCATTTCAGAAATATCCCTCAGGCAATAATATAAAGGGGGAGTTATTGAAAGACCTTACTGGGTAAAAGGACAAAAAAAAAAGAAGATTTGTGAGCCAAATATTACCGATAATATATAGGAATTAAAGGAAAATGTGTATAAGACTTCTGATTGATTTATACATCATGATGAAGGGAAAGGAAGATTCACTTATTATGCATTCATATGAAATGGGAAATAGTGAAGAAGATGGCACCAAAATAAGGGATAAAAGTGAAAGCAAAATGTTGAAGGAAAGAAGGAGAACTCAGTATTGGGCTTAATGAAATGAGAGCCTGTGGAACATGTAAGGGGAAGTTCTAGTTCACAGCTAAGACGTGCAGATTTAGAGACACAAACTTGGTGGCCAGTTTAGAAGCCACTGCATCAGAGTTTTAGATAAAGTCATTCAGGATGAAGAATTAGAATTAGAAGGACAGAATGTTAAGTAAAGGACTTGAGGAACATCAATATCCAAGCGGTAAGAGAGACTAAAAGAATCTCAAAAAAGTATTACACAAGGAAAGTCAAGACAGAACACTATCACAAAGCTAATGTAGGATAGAGTTTCAAGAAAAAAGTGGTTAACAAAATCAAATGCCTCAGGGATGAGGGAAGAGAAGGAGCAGAAGATATCCCCAGCAGGCTGAGAAATAACTGGGTCACTGGCAACTCTCAGGAGAATTAGTTCAGGAACTTGGCGAGAACAGAAATCAGCCTGCAGGGATTGGAGGAACTTTGTGAACTGTCAGTGAGGAGACCTCAGGGCTCAGACTAGGCACCTTCTCCTCTCTCTCCACATTCTTCCCATGGAGGATCTCATCGGTGCTCACGGTATTAAATACCACTTATATGCTAATGACTCCCAAATTTGCATTTCTGTTCCCTATCTCTGTGTGACGATGGAAGCTCAAATGCAGTGACTTGAACAGTGAATTGGAGGTGCCACAGGTACAGCACTAGGCACCTCCTCCTCCCTCTATTCACTTCCTATGTGAATGACACCCCCTACCCCCACAGATAAAATACTACGTACATGCTAATATAACAAATTCCAAAGTTATGTTTCTGCTCTGGAATTTTCACATTTTTTTCTAGGAGGCCCAGCTATGTAGTATATATAATATATTGTATATTGAATATATATAGTTATAGTATATACATACAGTATATAATATTCTATATGTACAAAGTACATCTTATATAAGACACCCAGCTTTATATATGATATACTATCTGTATTATATACTACTATGCACTATATCTATCTACCTGTCTCTCTATATAATCACAAACATCTTAAAATTTAAAATTTATATGTCCCAAGCACTTATTATTATTTCTCCTAAAACCTGCTCCTCCTTAGTCTTGTCCAATTCAGAAACTAGATAGACTTCTTTTATTCCTTCATTTTTCTTACCCCCAACATACAACTCCACCATCCACTCTAACCTGCAACTATCTCTCAAATAGAACGATCCTTGCCTCTGCTACCAGAGCTCTAGTCCAAGCCACCATCATTGTATATTGTGAATCCTTCATCACTAATCTTCCAGTTTCCTCCAACCCTCTCCAACTATTCTTCTTACAGCCTTCAATATGTACTTTTAAAATCACAGAATGGATTACCCATTCTCCCATCTAAAATCTTTCAGTTGCCTTCCATGTTTTTGTGTTGGTTTATTTGTTTAGACGGAGTCTCGCTCTGTCACCCAGGCTGGCGTGCAGTGGCACAATCTCCACTCACTGCAACCTCCGCCTCCCAGGTTCAAGTGATTCTCCTGCCTCAGCTTCCCGAGTAGCTGGGACTACAGGCACGCACCACTGCTCCTGGCTAATTTTTGTAATTTTAGTAAAGATGGAGTTTCACCATATTGGCCAGGCTGGTCTTAAACTCCTGACCTCGTGATTTGCCCACCTCGGCCTCCCAAAGTGCTGGGATTACAGGCATGAGCCACCACACCTGGCGCTTTCCATTTTATCTGGAATGAAATCCAGCTTCCGTACCATGACCTTCATGTTGAATAGGTGATCACCCAACTATCTATCCAACTTCTTCCTATACCACTCTCTCTCTCCTATGCCTACTGTGGTCTAGCCATAGTGGACTTTTACAGTTACTGCAATAAGACAAACACTATCCCCCAATAGAACTTCCAAATATGCTTTTCCCTACTGCTTGGAATGCTCTTTCTTGGGTTCTACAAAGGCATGGCTTCTCTCTTTTCAGGAATAGGTTACAATGTCTTCTAACCACTGTTTAAATAGGTCCTTCCCTAATATATTTTTATTTCTGAACTCTCATAGTATTGGCATTTTGTAATTAGTTATTCATTTTTTTTAATGTATTACCTGCCCTACTGACTACATTCTAAGCTGCTTTAGGACAAGCAATTTGTCTCTCTTTATTTATTATTGGACATCCAGTGTTGGCACAGTGTTTGGCAAATATTAGGTTCTTAATAAATATTTATTAAATGAACAAACCAGTGGATGAGGAAAAAAGCCAATAATAATAATATAATAACGACCACATATTAAGTGCTTATATATGTCAAGACCTATTGCACATGTTTTACCTGTATTAATCTTTTAATCTCCCCAACAGCCCTATGAGGTAGGAACTATTACTATCCCATTTCAGCGATGAGTTTACTAAGATAAAGAGAAGTTAAGTAATATGCCAAAGGACGCATAGCTAGTAGAGCCAGGATTTGAATGCAGGAAGTCTGATTCCAGAGTTCATACTCTTCACCTGCTTTAAAGATTTCAGAATGCCTGATCATAATCAGAAAGAGAAATCTTGGGGACTTCAGTTATTACAGATGGCTCCAGGGTTAATGGATGAAGGTGAGTGTGTGTGTGTGTTTATAAATGGAGAAACTTTACCAACTTTATATGCACAGGCTAACATGTTACTGGAGAGAAGTAGAAGATACAAGCAAGAAAGGGCGACTAAGTAAGTGACTGAAAAAACAGGTGTAAATGAGACCTAACACAAGGAACCTAGCTTTGGGAGGATCATTCTTTTTCTGTGAAAGAGGAGAAAAATAGAGTTGAGGCTGATAAAGACATTTTAGATTTCTGGGGAGGAAGTTGAAGATTTTAAGTTTTTATTAGATTTTCTCAATAAAGTCATAGACAAATTCATCTATTGAGTGTATGGGGAGAAATGATGAAGTATGAGGTTGAATGAGAGAAGTTAAATGTACCAAATATACTAAATGGAATGGAAGATAATGGGCTAAAACAATGCCAGCTGGATAAGGCAGAGGCCCCAACTGAGATGGAAGACCACTCACTGGTTTGTAAAAGCAAGAATCTGCATGTTGTTGTGGGACTATCTTCCACCACAGCAGTCTGGAGGCTGAGCTAATAGGCTGCACTGGTCATGGATGGTTAGGTAAAACAGAACAACAGGGCAAGAAGTGACTCTAATTAAGAGAACTGATTTAATCATCACCAGAAAAGGTAAAGGCTGGATGTGGAAGGGAGTAATGGCTAGGCCAAAGAGTGAGGAAAAAAAATAGCCAATGGATTAGGAGACTCCATCAGACCAAAGAGAATGTATAGAGAGTGAGAGAGCAAGAGAGCTGGAAGGCAGAGAGCTGGAAGGCTGAGAGCTATGGTCCAGCCAAAAACATTGGATCACTCTGAAAGCTCCTGGGCCTAGGAAACAAGGCACCCCTCAATCTATCCTTGTTAACTTTTACAACAATTTCATCTTTCCCTTCAATTGCTCACTAACTCTCTAAAGGAATGACTCAACATTCTCGTAAGTGTCCATGCTTGTATATTCTATCATAAAAGATTTATTGGTAAACTTGTCCACCAACCATACTTCCTCTTCTCAATGGGAAATTATTCCCAAAGGTTGCAGCATCCAACATGGTTTTAGTCCTCTTTCTTAAGGCTTATAGACTATCTTACAATGACAAAATGGCAGCCATCTTCTTAACTTTAAGCATAATGTTTTCATCAGACTAAATAAAAAATCATTGATGTATTGCACAGAAAATTTGGTTTCTAAATGTTTCCATCATTTAATAACTTTCACCATCGGTGACACATTTATGTGAGTGTTCTCTATTATTGAAACTGAATATTTTAATACACAGCCACAAGATTATAAAATAAGCAGACAACTGGAATAGAATCCAAAGAGAACAGTGAAAAGAACAAATAAGACACCCATACAGTATTTTGCTATTTACAGAGCACTTTCTTAACCATTGGCTTATCTAATCCCTTCTATAATCTCTTATCTGATCCCTTATGATTAGGATTCCTTATTTGATGCATTTTATTGATGAGCTAACTAAGGCTCAGAAAGATTAAGCAACTTGTGTGCTAACTTCAATAATCTGCTTAATCTAAAAATCAAACCAAGTCTACTTCTATTCTGGTGAACTCTTCAATTTTAAAAAATATATTAATAATAATGATAGCATAAATTGCTAATAATTACTGAAAGTTTGCTGTGTGTCAGGCATGTTATTTAGAGCTCTGCTTGCCTTGCTTCATTTAATCCTCACAGCAAGCCAGTGAGGTGAGCCACCTTATTCTCTACATACTACATAATGCCTGAGAAAGTGGGAACAGAGGATAGGTTAAGGACTTCTGAAGCAAAGCAATAATTCAAATCCACACTCACTACTCACTACTGAGTCTTTGTTCCTAATCATTTAGTAATTACGAAAACAGAGCTTTTGCCTTTCAAATTAACATTTTTTTTCTAAATGAGAATACCTCGTGCAGAAGAGGGAGCAATCCAATAGGCTCTGTGAGTTGCTGGTAGGGAGATAAATTTGGACAGTACATTTTTACAGCTTAAGAAAATAGCTCTGAATGTGTAAAAGATTTGAAGCATCAGGATGATCGCTGAAACATTATTAATAATGATTCTATAATGTAAATAACATACAAAATTTAAATATATACCCCAGTGTTCTCCCTATAGCATTCTTTAAACTGTGGGATTGGATTTAGTTCTCTCTTTTATTCAGGTCAAAGGGCTTCTTTGCTAAAAACAATCATAATATAATTAGAAAGCATAAACCTGCAAAGCAAAGCTAACATGTTTCCTTTCCTTGTCATAATCACACAACAAAAATTTTAAATAGAATACATAAAGTGACTCTAAGAGAAAATATTACTGCTTAGCAATTTTAAGAAAAATGTCATTATTTTAAAGTTATTACTGACACTGTAGCCCTAAAATCTATCTAATCATACCGTTGGATTTTTTTTTTTTAAGTACAGGAGATAGTATCCAAGACCTGAACATTTAGAAAACATATTCACAGGAAAAGTTAAAATTTTAGGCAAATTAAGGAGCAGCACATGAATAAGACTCAAACAATAACAGGATCTTTCAAACTCTCAATATGAATACATTAGAATATTCAGCCAACATAAAACAGACTTTATAAAAATGTGCTTACAACAGACAATAACCTCATTATGTTCTCCTCATAAAATCCAACACTAAAATAGGAGAATAAATCATTCCTTCCATCCTTATGGTGTTATTTTTGTCTTGCCCAAACCTGGGAACTTATATGAAAGTAAATTTTCTAAAGGAACATAAGAATTGATATATAAAAGCATTTCCTTTTAAAAAGCCATGCAAATAATAATTCCAACCAAATTCTCTTTCCTCTCATAAAAGGTTTTGTTTGGGATTTGTTTTTGTTTTCTTTCATAGCTTCTTCTTAAAAAGAACTACCATTAAAGGCAAGGTCAACTTTGCTTACCACAAGTTACAAATGACTGAATTGGTAACCCAATATCTGAGAAGTCATTTGCTGTTATATATCTATTATCAGTGCTTCAGAAGAGTAAGAGGATAACGCCTTATTAGGACTTGGCCACATTAGGGTAGAGTTTCAAACTTCTTGAACTCTGTATGTGCACAGGGGAAAAATGTGATGGTGTTGTAGCCTATAAATACATTGTCAGCTCTAGCAAGCAATGAGACATCTCACTCCAGAAAGTCAAATGCTGCAATGTGTCACTTTCAAACTTCTCTCACTGGTCCCAAGAAAATAGGTGTAGATTGCAAATACAGTTATTTAAAGTAGATTCTGGTATACAGACACCCACGTCCTCCAAAGTTAAATTTTCCAGTTAAACTGTCTCCAGTCAATCTGACCACTTCAACCTGACAGGCAAGCCAGTCAGATAAGCAGTCAGTGGGCCAAAATCTGTCAAAATGGTTTTCTTAACTGGTGATTACTTTTTGACTGACTTGAGCAGTCAAGTTAATCAGAACAGTCAAACCAGGTTTCCAACGTGTACAGTTTCAGCTCTTCCTGTTTTAGTAGGTGTGCCCTGTTTATATATTTGAAGGGAGATTAATTAAGTCATATTGTTTAAGAAAAACAAGTCAAGAAAGTTGTGAGCAACTAGTTTGACAATAAGGGCTCCCCCCAGAGTTGGTCCTCAGATTCAGCACTGGGGAGAACACGCTTATCGGCCCTGCCTGAGAGCTATGAAAGGCGCAAGGGGAAGCGGTGGCCAGGAGAAAAGCACTGTGGAAGTACCCGTGTGCCCACCTCTTGATATGTCCTGGTTAGAGGTCTGAGACATGTGTCCCCTAACAAGGGAGAGATAAGGGAACGGACTCACCATATTTTTGGAGATTTATAAAAAGACACTTAGAAAGAACTCAGTGGACGGTTTGATGACATTGATGCCATTGTTGACAGTGGTTTTCCATTCTTAAATAGCCATTTTTGTCAAGAGAAATTTTAAGAATCCCCTTAACTTAAAAATGAGGGTGAGCGCAATTTAATTTCTCAGCTTTCACAAATGACAACCTAATGCCTGTTAAAAAGCATTGTTTGAGCAGCATTTAAGATTGCAGATTTTGGAATTAGCCCATCTAGTTTCAAACCTGGGCTCCCACTGACAAGCTATATGTCTTGGAGCCACATATTTCCTTCCCTGGATGTCAAGTAGCCTTACCTTTATAACGAATAAAATTAAACCACTCAATTCTCAGAGTTATTTTGATTACTAAGTGATTAAATGTTAGTAAAATATTTTCAACAGGGCAGGGTAAGGAACACTAGCTATGTAGAGGCATGGCCCAGTTCAAGTTCACTATAACTATGAGAGCATCTTGTTCAAATACAGTATTTTGTAATGTACTCGACTTCTTTTTTACTGGTCTCTTATGTTTAAGTTTTGCTTTAATTGTTTTGTCTTTAATATGTTCATAATTTATTTAAAAGCAGCACTAAAGAGCATAAAGGCTAAAGTTGTCAGGTTACCATTCTATACAGGCATTGAACTGTATACTTTACCCTCCCTTTCTCATTTAATAACCATGAAACCCCGTGAGGTAGATCAGGTTTACAAATGAAGATACTGAGTTTCAATCAAATTATATGACCTGTCTGTGATCAAACAGCTGATTATGGCAGAGCTGGTTTCAAAATTAAAATGTAACCAGCTTGCTTTAAAATATACTAAGAGCCCGTAATATAACAAATACCTAACTAACAATAACAAATTTCTGGTTCTTCCAGCAAAAAAAAAAAAAAAAGAGTGGTTTATATTGTAAGTTCATGACTTCCTAAAGAGAGACACTTGTCTATTAGGACTCTGAAGTTATTGTAAGTAAATCATAAGAACTAGAATTATTCAGCACTTATCTATCACATCCAGAAACCAATCTTATTTCCACTTTCTGCAGTGCCACTTTGGATTTCAAAACAATAAAACAAAATATCTGAAAGATAAGACTCATGTATTCCAAAGTACTTAGAGGTATACAAGAATTCAAAGACTGATTAATTCAGCAAATAAAGATAGAATGTCTTGTTACTTGAAAATGGTTCAAGCATCAGTTAGTATCCTGAAAACTGAGAAATTATTGTGACATCAAACTGATTTCATAGTGTTTTCTTCGGTGATTTTTTGGTCATTGGTAGAGATAGAACTCTTTTCCAATATTGTGCAAAAAAACTAAAGACTCTGAAGAAGCATGAATGAATTGAACCTCTGGAAAGAACTTAGGCTTCCCGCTAAAACTCACCCTCAGAGGGTGTAATCTAACATACAGCATGAACATCTCAAGAGACTTGCCCTAGGTCAGTTCATCTCTCTGTGATGCCATATCCTCTAGATGGAAATAAAAACAGTGAACTCTTTTAAATGTGCCCTATGGTCTGATTAAAGATTGAAAAGGGCTCTAAAAATCCACAGCACTCCCAGGGAAAAATGCTAAATATCATTATCATTATTACACCAAATGCCATAATTTGGTCTCCTCAGATTCCCTTTTCATGTAGATTCCATCACACTCTGACTTTTGACTTTTCGCCTCTCTGACCAAATCTCCAATGACAAAGCAAAGGGAAATATTGAGGCAATTAGTGGGAAATGGAAGCAATTAATTCCCTTTCTTAGTGGAGACCTGGCCTCTGTGAACCAGTTTAACCAAAAATAATCAATGACCTTTCTCTGACCAAACTGAAGCAAATCTACTTGATATTTGTCACTGGTTATCCATCTACTGCTTCGACATTAATGAGTCTCTTCACTTTGCCCCTTTCTTTTACGAAATAGAGCCATCTTTTCTGGTCCCATGTTACCTCTGCAACTACTATTTTTGCAAATCTAATACAGTCAAAGGCCTCATTATCCATGTGTAAGCCTAGCAACCATTTGTAGCAAAACCATGGTTTCTGATTTTCTTCTACCCTTCTCCCTTGAACTGTTTCCCTTTCTCTGCTATAGAGATGCGAGCTTGTTCAAAATGAATGAAAGAGAACAACAAAGACAAAGTTTAAATTTAAAAGGGTCCTAGAAAAGACTGTATAATCCATCTGGGCCTAAACAGCATCCAGACCTAGATCTAAGTCTTTGGCCAATCATTGCTCACTGTTCAGCTTTCACCATGGGAAATTTACTTATCCTTCACAAATCTCACTTTTCTTTTCTGAACATTGGAGACAACATTACTTGCCCCAAGTGTCTTGTCAGACTCAAATTAGATGATACACGTAAAGCCTTTAGCACATAAGGAGAGCCTAATCAATGTTTCCCATTACCACCTGTTTCAAAGAAGAGGAGACTATTTCATAAAATATACTGGTTTTGATACTCAATACAACTCTTCTAAAATGATTGCTACTCGAGCAATTGTACTCAGCATTCAGGGTCTCTCTTTTATCCCCCTGTTAAGAAGAGTACTTCATGTTTTAGCTTATCCATTTATTTTATACATTATTTCCATCTCCTATCATATTCCAGAATATCTTTGCTTGCTATTTTGTTTTAGCTTATCCATTTATTTTATACATTTTTTCCATCTCCTATCATATTCCAGAATATCTTTGTTTGCTATTTTGTTGTTGTTGTTGTTGCTGCTATGGTTTTGTTTGTTTCATCTTTAGACAAACACCCCTTAAGCAACTGTTCATCAGCTGTCATATATCTCACTAAGTGTGGTCCATTAGGCCTGAATCCAAGTGAATTTAGAGACAGCTCGGTATAACCAGTGTTTCATATAAAAACAAATGGAGATGCAAATGAATTGGCAATACATTTTGAGAAAATATGGAACACTAGAGATGTCCTGTGAAGAAAAAGCAAATTAACAGTTACTTCTCAAATTATGCAAGGAGCTGCTTTTTTCTCTATTTCATTTTGTTCTAAAAAGCTCTGTCCTAAGGCAGACTTCCCTAAGGCTGTTTGAATAGGAGAGAATATTAACGAAAACAAGACCAGACGTATGAGACATTGGTCCATTGTTATGTTCTGTACTCTGAAAACCTTTCAGAAATGTGGGATCAAGGGCCTCAAAGGAAAAAGGACAGAGGTCCTTCCTTTGCACTCTGAACTACATTTCCAATCTCAGAGCTCCTATATCCAACCCAAGTTTGATTTCTCAGGAGCAAATTCAGAGGTGCTCTTCAGGTGCAAGAGACCTAGATTTAAGCACCACCAGACACTTCAACCTTCACCCTCAGGCCCAGCCCCAGCCTTTCACTCTCCACACTAGATATTAATTCAATGAGAAATCTTCAGGAAATACACACACACACACACACACACACACACACAGACTTATTCATAGTCACATGTCAAGTTGGTAGCAAGCTAAAAATGCTGAACTTCTGACTTCCCATTTCACAGTGTGTTCTATCAAACCAAGCAAGCAACCACAAAGAAATCACTGGATCACTTGTAAATATTTGCTCAGTCCACTGGTTTGCTAATCCATGTTCAGTTTAAGTGAGAATTGCTACAGTAAAAAATGTAGTAGTACATCACCTTCAATTTTCTCATGAAGTACATTCTACCATCTTTTCAGCCTCTCTGTTCTTGCCAAAGGTACAATTATTTTGAACGTATTACCCATAGTCACCACATACAGTCATTTTTGCTCTCTTAAATCGGATACAGAAACACTCTATCAACAAAAATTTAAAACTAATAACTCCAGTCTTTCACCCTCTAATGTGTCTTCCAAATGGCCAGAGCTGGAGAACATAAAACTAAACATAATCAAAATATGCCAAAACATAATCAAATCAAGCTCCTCCTCTGGGTAAACCCAACAACTCTTAAAAGCATAGCTGTTCATGGTCTGCCCCCACCTTAACTCTTCAGCCCCACTTCATGTTATTTCATGCAATGGTTCCACTTCTCATCAAAGACCCCTGAATATGCTGTGCTTTTCACAACTCTGCACACGCTAGTCTTTCAATCCACTGGACCTTTTGGCCCAATGCCTTCGCCTGCCTAAAGAATAGCTAATTCATTTTAAAGATATGCTTCTGCCATCTTCTCTTTGAACCCTTTCCAGATTGGCAGATAATTCATATATACTTTTATTGTAACATTTGTCTCTGTAATTAATTGTTGAAATGCCTGAACTGCTCACTGGCAGGTACCATACCTTATCCATCTTAGCATCCTCAGAACCTAGTACTGCACCAGGTACACTCCTCCTCTACTTATACACCTCCATCTTAACTAACTTTACATAGATATTAATTAAATCACTGAATGAGGTAAAATCACATATTCTCTTTCCTCTCCAGAAAATGGTGTCATCAGTCATGTCATTGGGCAGATTCATCCACTGGCTTATTCCTACTCTAAGAGTGGATATGCTCAGAGTTTTTCAACCACTATTAGAAGGGCTAATAGAGAAAAATGGTTGTTTGCAACAAAAGCAATAGATGTTTTAAAATTTGAAAGCAATGACAAAGTAAAGAAGGTTGAATATGCCTACAGAAAAATCTTTAACAGTAGGTGCAATTCTGATGAAAAGAGCAGATCATCCATCACATAAAAATTGCCTTGCACATGTGAAGGACAATCATAAGCTATAGAAGAGGAAAAGTGATTGGCTAAGTGGGGAGAAACACTAGAGAGTATTACTAAAATATCAGATGCCTCTTAGCCAAATGTTAATTAAGAAGAAGCCTAGAATTTTACCAGAATTTAAAGTCTGGGGGTGAAAATGCTGCTGACAAACTTTCTTTTGCAGATCTCAGATAGTTCAGTAGGTTCAAATCCATTTGAGTCTGCACAGGGTCAAAGGGAACACAGTGTAAACATATTAGCCCCTGAGAAGTTCTCTGCAGACATTGGCAGGGATAAATACCTTCTATAGACAGATTGTCAATAATACAGTAGGTACTAGTCTAGATTTTGGGAGCATGGGGAAAGATGCTGCATAGAATGAGTGCTGCAAGTGGAAAAGAAGATATAGCCAAACATTTGATTGAACAGATAGAAAGTCCAGGCTTGGCAGGGTGTGGTGGCTCATGCCTGTAATCCTAGCATTTTGAGAGGACAAAGCAACCACCTGAGTCCAGGGGTTTGAGACCAGCCTGGGCAACATGGCGAGACCCCTATCTCTACAAAAAATACAAAAAAAAAAAAAAAGAAATTAGCTGAACATTATGGTGCATGCCTGTAGTACCAGCTACTCTGGGAGGTTGAGGCGGGAGGCTCTTTTGAGCCTCGGAGGTCAAGGCTGCAGTGGGTGCTGATCAAGCCACTACACTAAAGCCTGGGTGACAGAGTGAGACCCTGTCTCAAAAAAAAATTTTTTTAAATGTGCAGGCTCACATTCTTACTTGGGTGGAAATACATCTAAGGAAGCTGAGCATTGGAAACATGTTTGTGCAAGAAAGAATAAAGAAGGGAATAAAGGGAGGTATAAAAGAAGTCTCTGGCTCGGTGGCAAACTGAGAAAGAATGTTTCAAGAAGAGAGACAATGTGAAAATACTCTTCCATGGTAACTCTTAGGAATGAACATTAGAAGGCATGAGAATCCTTATTAAAACTCCACCTCTATGTCCTAGACTCTCCTTTCAATTACTTTTTTTAGATCTATTTTCAAATTCTCACCTATTCTTTCAAACCTGAAAAGAGAAAAGAGAAACAGAAACCTAAAGGGTCTTTAAGATCATTAGGCTCAACTTCCCTCTATTTCCTGAGGGCAACTGAAAAACTGGGAACAAGGGCTTTCTCTCCTTGACCAATCCATTCTTAAACCTGGTCACCTGAGGAGATTCTACATCTCTATCTTACCATTTCACTTTTTCAATTATACGGATTCTCCCAATTTTCCTAACATTTAACATAAGCTACCTCTAATATTCTTCTATTCTTCTTTATTTATTGGTGTGTAAATGGCCAAGACTTTTCATGCTCCAATAAATACAATTTAATGGAATCACAAAACCATCTATCATCAGCTAAGTTCTCATAGGCAAAGTATTGTCTACCAAATTTTTATAAATCTCCAAACACCCACAACACAATTCTACAGATTTCTCTAATTAGCTGGCATTCACAATTCTATACAATAAGGAATATTTGTGTAAATTAGTTTCTTGCTATTTGTTTTTCTTTTCCTACAAGACTACTGTTAACCTCTCTCTTCATAGGTTATGACTTTGGGGATGATGGTCATTCCTACTGCTCTATGCCTCCCAGACTCTTGTTAGTAAACACCCCCAGTAAAATCTGTGCAGAAACCATGCTTTGCACTATGCATGTGTTTTATTTTGTTGACAAATAGTTCAAAATAGCAATCTATTTGTAAACACCACCTTTCTGGATCTGCTATCACTCCATATCATAATCCAGTATTTTTTACTGTAAGAGCTTTCATCTCCATGAAGAATCTGGAATGTCTAATTGACATCAGACAGCTTTATTTGTACAATGATTTATAAAAGATTAAGTGATTGCTTTTCCCAATAGCAAAGACTGGGAACCAACCCAAATGTCCAACAACGATAGACTGGATTAAGAAAATGTGGCACATATACACCATGGAATACTATGCAGCCATAAAAAATGATGAGTTCATGTCCTTTGTAGGGACATGGATGAAACTGGAAACCATCATTCTCAGTAAACTATTGCAAGGTCAAAAAACCAAACACCGCATGTTCTCACTCATAGGTGGGAATTGAACAATGAGAACACATGGACACAGCAAGGGGGACATCACACTCCGGGGACTGTTGTGGGATGGGGGGAGGGGGGAGGGATAGCATTAGGAGATACACCTAATGCTAAATGACAAGTTAATGAGTGCAGCACACCAACATGGCACATGGATACATATGTAACAAACCTGCACATTGTGCACATGTACCCTAAAACTTAAAAGTACAATAATAAAAAAAAATTAAAAAAAAGATTAAGTGATTGCTTTTCCACTATTATGGAAAATATCTTATCAATAGCCATAATGATTCCATTTGAGTTATATTTCAGTATTTTATCTAAAACCATTGTGTAAGAATATTTTGTTTCTTTCAGTTTCTTCTTTCCTTATTTCTCCTTTCTGACTATTCAAACCACTGTTTTCAAAACTATTTTTACTTCCACTGTATAAGTTAGTAGTATTTCTGAAAATTTCACTATGCTACAAATTTGTACCCTATTTAAATGTCTTGTAATTATTTTGGGCTATCTAGAACTTACAACAAACCTTATGCCACAGTCGTTAAAATTAAACTGACTTTCAAGAAACATTTTTCAGCTTGTTTCATTTTTGACATGAGCTCCAAGTTTCAGTTCAACAAAATGTACTACACTGAACTATTCTACTGTTTTGGAATAAAATTGAAAACTTAAAACAAAAAAGCAATAATAACCCAAACCAAGGAAATAGACATGAAAATTATATGTATTCCATTTGTTTTAGAGCTAAAAAAAAAGATTTTTTAAAAAAACTTCTTAAAAGGAGATCTTAAAGTTTAGCCTACTTAAGGTAGCTTCCATCAAAAAGTAAAAGATTTAACATAAATTTAAAAGATACTTGAAAGTGCATTGCTACACTCAAGATTCATCTAAAATAGAAGTGAAGCAGAATTGTCTGAATAATGTTGATAATAAACTGGGTACCCTGTTTCACTTTGCTTTGCTGACAGACTTTCTGAATAGGAAAGAATCATGAAGGTTATTTTACACTCTTATAGTTAAATGAAATTTCTTATAAATAATTAACTATCCAAAATGAATTTGAAATTACCTCAGGTTTCTCTTTCACTTAAAATGCATATTCCCAATGAAATATTCTGAGACAATATTGAAAGTATGGAGTTATAACTTATGTAAATATATATGAAATTATATATATTGTAATTTATATAAGCAAATGTATATATACAGCATATATATATATGTATGTACATGTGTATAAATATCTTCATATGTATCTTAATCAAAGTTTCTACTACAACTCTTTTAATTATTACAATTGAAAACTATTACTTTAAAAAAGTTATTGCTGGGAGGCCAACACGGGCAGATCATGACGTCAGGAGTTCAAAACAAGCCTGGCCAACATGGTGAAACCACGTCTCTACTAAAGATACAAAAAAAAAAAAAATTAGCCAGGTGTGGTGGCGCATGCCTGTAATCCCAGCTACTTGGGAGGCTGAGGCAGGAGAATCACTTCAACCCGGGAGGCGGACGTTGCAGTGAGCAGAGATCACGCCATTGCACTCCAGCCTGGGTGACAGGGTGAGACTCTGTCTCAAAAAAAGGTTATTGCATTGGGATACTTGACATCTTCTATACAAGCTATTTAGATCCACATCTACATAAAAATAAGAAGTAATTTTTAGTCCTGGAAAAAGAATATATATTAATATACTATCTGGTACTATTTTGCTATAAATAGAGCTCATATTTTCTTACCTTTAAAAGCCAATAAAATAGATATTGCTCGAATGTAAACAGAAATTAATATTTACTCATAAAATAACATATATAAGAGGCAATAAAATAAATCATGTTCCAATTTAGTAAATATCTGAAAATATTAAACTGGAAGAATAAATCACTTTGGTTATCATGAACTAAAACAGTGATTTCCACATCTTGGTTGAAATAAGACATTAATAGAGTTTCAGACATATTTTCCCTAAATAATAGCAAATCACAGCTTGACTACTCAGATATCCTGATACCTAGTTATCATAAAAGATGAAATTATAATTATAAGCAAGCCACATATATCAAAATAAAACAAGTATTGATTAGTTTGTCTTCCTAGTTTGTTTAAAGTACAGAAAATTAACCTGCCAGTTTAGTTACCTACCAGCAATGACTGGATTTTATCAGTGTTGTCATCTCTACAAACAGCACCAAATTATAATCCCTCTTCCCATAACATAAGCACCATGACAGAAGAGACAACCAAAGTAAACGATCTAGCCGTGAGTAATGAATACTTTGGGCTGGTTGGAATCCACTTGGTTGAGGAAAGAGAAAAGAGAAGTGGCTCATTAGGGCATTTCCTGAACCCTGCTTGGAATTTCAGTTAAGGAAGAAGAAATGACACAGCAGTTTCAAGTTAAGACGACTTCCTTTCTTTATCTGAAATATGCCACTAATCTGAGAAAGAGCACTCCTATAAAACTACTCCACAATACTGTGGCCACAGTAAAAGCTCTTGTTGGTCCCATTGTGGCTCCATAATTAACAATTCTTACCAGAATATACACAAGCAATACATGGTTGTCATCAAAATGGACTGAGATCCTACATTTATTGCAACATGTCATGCTTCACAATGAACATTTCTTCAACAAATTGACCTGCATCATTTTGTTTTTCAATTTTAGGAATTGCACATTTGTTTAGGGCATTAATAGATTTTGAGTTTTTGTTTAAGGCCATTGCATTTTCCATATTTTCTATAATCACATTTTTCTTACATATGATTTTACTCCTAAAGTGACTGCAGGATAATTTTTATCTTGTCCAAGAATATTTTATCTTCCCATATAGATTAAAAATACACAGTTCAGCTTATGAGATATCTTTGTCTTATTACATCCCAATTTCATTTGTATTTTTAAGGGACATGAATATAGGATACTCACTGCCTTTACCAATGAAACTGATAAAGAGGTCTAATTTCATGCATTAGGTATCTCAGGAACTTAAAATGGAAAGATACAACTTTGTTCCCACCCTGTAATTCACACTGTGAAACTCTGAATTCATTCTTGTAACAGTTACATGACTTTTTTGTCTTACCTATATTTTTAAAAATATATACAAAGCAAGGCATTTATGCAAGCTACTGAAGTTTAATGTGAAGGTTACATTCAGATTTCTCTTGCCTTTGTGATCTAAAAATTGTGCAATAAATTGATATTTGTGTTTGTCAAGAAGTGGAGATTAGATGAAAATATTTCAGCACTATATCTTCTGTAAGAACTTCAAAGCTATTAAGTAAAAAATTGTTCTGTCACTATCAATAGCATATTTTTGAGTCACCTTACCTTTTCTGGTTGTTTTATCATATATCTAAATCTCCTAAGGTGATTGGAAATAGTAAATAATTAAGTGTAAAATCAACTTATTTAGATTAGTATTAGAAATAAACAACACTCCTATCAGAAACATTGTGAGAAAAGGAAATATTTGGGGTTTTAACTCATTAGAAAATACTTTAGATTGAATTAGAGTTTAATACATTTGTATGATACAATGTGTTTAACATATTTAATATATTTGTATAAAATACATTTGTGAGCTTCAGAAGGTAAATTTTAAAGCTGTATTACTATGTGGGCTTCAAAAGTTGGAAACATGCACATAGATACATATTCACACCTGAAAGAATAAGCATCTATTTGTTAATATCAGTTATTTCTTAATGGTGGCATAATCGGGTAGTTATTTTTTTTTACATTTTTATCTATTGCTTCTATATTTTATATAAAGTGTGGCAATCCCTCTATCTAAAACCACAAATACCATTCAACCCGGCAATCCCATTACTGGGTATATGCCCAAATGAATATAAATCAATCTATTATAAAGACACATGCACACATATGTTCACTGCAGCACTATTCACAGAGGAAAGACATGGAATCAACCTAAATGCCCATCAATGGTAGACTGGATAAAGAAAATGTGGTACATATACAACATAGAATACTATACAGTCATAAAAATGAATGAGATCATGTCCTCTGCAGGAACATGGATGGAACTGGAGGCCATTATCATTAGGAAATTAATGCAGGAACAGAAAACCAAATATTGCATCTTCTCTCTTATAAGTGGGAGCTAAATGATGAGAACACATGGACACATAGAGGGGAACAACACACACTGGGGCCTATCAGAGGGTGGAAGGTTGGAGGAGTGAGAGGATCAGGAAAAATAACTAATGGGCACTAGGCTTAATATCTGGGTGACAAAATAATCTGTACAGCAAACCCCCATGACACAAGTTTACCTATATAACAAACCTGCACATGGATCACTGAACTTAAAATAATAGTTAAAAATTTTTAAAAATCATGCATGTCATTTCTAATGAAATAGTTTTCATTTCAAAAATAGTTTATAAATCAAACTTTTAGTATAGTATACTACTTGCCACAAAATAATTTTACCACAAATTATCTGCTCCCTTATGACAAGAATAAGGGAGATCTTATAAATAACTGACATAATTTAAATCCTACCTTCTGTCTTTACTTGATTGATGTTTACAGACTCCCTGCAAGGTGCATTTCAGTTAATCACGTGACAAAGAAAAGGGCAAGACATCTTCTCATGATTCATCAAAAAAAAAAAAAAAATCTTTGTTTCTGAGGATGTATCCTCACTCCTTGCTTTTAAATGGTCAAGTTTTGGCCATTCTATGCCTGAAATTCTTCTCACAAAGAAGAAATGTGTCAAAGTGCTTGGTTGCAGGAACTTGGTTAAGAGTCAGACTGATTTGGTCTCAACTCCCAGCTCTACCTCTTTCTAGCTATGGCACCTTGGTTAAAATACTTCACTTCTCTTTGCCTCAGTCTCCTCAACTGTAAAACAGAGAAACTAATAGTACCTAGAGCAGGGCTAGTATGAGGATTAAATAAATAATAGAAGTAAATTGTTTAAATAGTGCCAGGTATGTAATAAATGCTATGTGAGTTTTGCCCATTTTCTTCCTTTTTTCAGTTGCCTCTGTCAATTTCTTTATTCCTGCCATTCTCCATCCTCCATGATGTCTATCCACTCCCTGTACCAGTACCCAAATACTCCCATTCGTTATCACAGATGAATTAGATGTCCTTTTATGCAGAGAATAGCTCTCTCCATTTATACTAGATCCCATCCCTCTCACTACCCAAGAACATCACCCAGCAATGCCTTCCTCTCACCTGTAACCTACAGGGCCAAACATTAACTCGACCAGATCATTCCCTTTAGAATACAAGCAAGTGTTCTTTCTCCCACCTAAAGGAAAACAAATAATTTTCTCTGAACCCTACTTCTCCCACCAGATGTTACTCCATTTCTTTGTGCCTTTTTTGAAAACTCAAAAGAGCTATCATTACTCACTGTCTTCAATTCCTCTGTTCCCATTATTTCTTAAGCTCCTTCCAGTAAGGCTTTGTGCTCCACTAGAGCACCATAACTGCCTTTGTCAAGATTACCAATAACCTCTGTCTTGCCAATCAACTGGTCAGTTCTCACTCCCAACTTACTTTCCCTATCAGCAGTGAATGCGTGATCATTCTCTTCTCCTTTAATACCCTTTTTATGGGTTTTCAGGACACTACAGCGTCTAATTTTCACCTATATCACTGAGTATTTCTTCTCAGTCTCCTTTGCTGTTTCCTGTCTTCTCTAATTTATTAATAGTGAAATGTCCTAAGTCTCAGCCTGTTCTTTCCCCTACCCTAGCTATATTCATTACCTTGGCTATATCATGTACTCTCATGACTTTATATCATCTATATGCTAACGACTCTCATGGTCATACTTCCACGCCTGATATCTCTCTTGAATTCCATACTCATATATCCAACAACCTACTCTATGTTTGCATTTTCCTGTGTTACAGACAACCAAAATCTTCTCTTCCAACCATGCACCACTTGCAGCCTTCCCCAACTACATTAACATCATCTTCATCCCTCCAGCTCGCTCCTCTCTTTCTCTATACCCTTCAACGTGTCCATCAGTAACTCCCGTGAGCTCACCTTCAAATCCACCTGGAATTTATCTGCTTCATCCAACTTCCATTGCTATTATCTGAGTCAAAGCTAACCTCATCTCTCACCTGGATTGCTGCAAAGACCTTCCACCTGCTCTCCTTCCTTCTATTTTTGTTACACACACACTCACACACACATGCATACACACACACACACACACACACACACACGCACACAGCAACCAGAGTGTTTCTCTTAAAACGCAAAGCTGATCATGTAGCTTTTCTGTTCAAAACTTTGTCAAAGCATTCCTCATACTCAGAGGAAGAGCTTAAGTCATTCCAATTCCTTAAAATGGTGTCTAAGGTCCTAGGCCTACACACCTCCTTTAACTCTTTGTGGAATATCAACTTCCCAATGAAGTTTTTCCTGACTTGTCTAAAATTCCACCATTCTCTTGTCTCCCCCATCTTCCCCCACTGACACTGTTTATTCTCCTTACCCTACTCTGCATGTCCTTTTTTCCATAGACCCCATTACCTACCAGGTTTTCTGTTTAATTTCAATCATTCATTGGAAAGAGGGCTTCACGAAGACCAGGACCCCCGTCTGTTTGCTGATGGACATATCCTAAGCACTAATCACTAAATGATTAAATGTATGATTTTTCTAAATTTTAGTCCCTTTATTTATAATCATAAAAAATTTCCCTACTGCCTAAATTTTGACTCCAAATTCTCTAGGATCACTCATAAATGTCTTCTCAACTAAATCTGAGTCTGAATTTCAAGCTTTACCATAATACATTCTCACTTTCTTTAGGTTAGAATGTCCCCCTGCAGGACTCTCCTCTCTTCAAAGTCTAGATCATACGTGACCTCCTGTCTGTACTTTCCTTGAAAGATACAGAATTAAGGGCTCTTGTGTGTATGTGTATGAACTGAGGACACTTTACACATATTTCTATTATAAGCATTCATGTTAACATTTTTATTCTCTTCAAATGTTGCACACTCAATATAATATCCATCAAAATTATAGTTTTATTCCATTGGGTACATTTGTTAATATTTACCAAGAAGAATAAATGAAAAAGCACAACCAAAATATTTTGAAAATTAAAAAAGTAAAGAAGGATTTGAACAATGAAATATTAAACACATGATAAGACTATGCTAATTAAAACAGCTAACTACTAATATATAATAGACAGAAAGTGAAAACCTTCTGCATTTTTAGAAATTCAGCACATTGTTGAAGGTTGTATTTCACATCAGAATGAAATAAATATATTTCTTAATAAATACTTTTAGGACAAGTATCTAATAATTTGTTGAGAGAGAGAGAAAGAGAATGGAAAAGAGAGAGATCCGTACCTCTAATTACCAAAAATTTAATTTCAAATACCTTAAAGATTTAAACATAAAAATTTTTAAACGTGGCTCAGAAAAATATGTGACTACTTTGTAACCCACAAAGTGGAGAAAAAAATCACTAAATACAAATTTTGGCCACAAAAATATTAAATCTCTAAGAAAATAATTATTTTTAAATTTCACAAAACCAAAACTGGGAAAATATTTTTCAATATGTTAAAAACATATAATATATAGATAATTGTTATACTGTATTGTCGATTATTTTGCCTCATTTGTCTTCTATCCTGAAAATGTGCTTATTTTGGAATTGGACCATAACATTTTCTTCTTTGTATTATAGTTCTGTCTTAGTTTTATCACACTGAAAACTGTGTAAAATGCATGCCTCAGATGTTTCCCAGGCAGAGAGGAAAAGAGCTAGGGTATTTACACTCTCCAGTACTTGTCAGTCACTGGTTTCAGGCTGCCTTCATGAACACATTAATTTCCAGGCACATGCTTCCCAAGTTGCAAATGGGCAAGGTAGTTCATATCATGCAGAAAGCAGCTCTCTGACAAAACTTAAAAGTGCTAGCTTTCTGAAACAAGCTGTCATTCACTGAAATAATATAGGGGATATGGCAATATAGACCAAATACCATCAGCATGTGAATTGGTCTTGTCACATAGTAGAGTGTATATATTAAATACTATGCCTTAATGTTTTTTACATTAGTGTTCCCATCAAAACTAATGCTGTAATTATTTATTCATTGATTAATAAGCTTCCATTAAATACCTGCCATCTGTCAGGCAGTAGGTATACAAAGCCAAACACTCCTAGTCTTTACCCCCAAGGAGATTAAAATCTAATCAATTTTTAAAGATAAATTACCCATGGTTTAAATTAATCCATAATAAAAAAAGTAATTTAATGGGATAATATATAAAGTAGAAAACGAAAACTGGTATCAGAAATAAAAGGATTGTTTTCCTTATATCTGACTTTTGGCCAGGCACAGGATGTTGGAATGAGAAATACCCTGAAAGTAGAGGTTGTCTTGGTTTCCAAAGTCAAACACATAAGTTGGCCACTAAGGCAACAATTGATAATAGATAACGTTTAAGTTTAAAATATTAGCAAATAATGCAGAAAAAAATGTTGTTTGCCAAAGGGCAGCTAATGCACTTTTGGAAATGGACTCAGAAAGTAGTTCTGCAAGTAAATAAATAGTAGAGGAGAAGATCTCATATTAGCCCTACAAAAAAGAAAGAATAACTTATTGTTACATTAGATTGCTTTTACAGAAGTCTCAAAAATAAAAGGCTACTGGTACAAATGTTTTTAATGGCAATTGATTTTGTACACGGGATGTTGAGGGTCTTTATGCCTATAACAATGTCTTTTCTGTTAGCAACAAGTGGGCCAGTTAAAGGCAATCATTATTTATGAAAACTTCTAATCTGCTAAATCTGAAGAAACTTAGCTTCCCTCTTAAAAATCTAAGGCAAAGGAAAAGATCTACGTCTCCTAAGACATTTAGAAATAAAGTCCAAAATCAATATCACTATAGAAAACTAAATCAGACATGGGCGCATAGAACTGGATTTTTTTTATGCTACTCACGGATCAGAATTGTACCTTTAGAGTTGTTAATATTATAATTAAGTCTCTTGGCAAATAATTGGCATTAATTATTCAAAAGTCAGATTTTATTACCAGTTTGAGAAATGCAGAAGAAATTAGGAAGTGAAAGTTTCCTACTTTTATGCAATAATACCATATTTTGCCCGGATAACACTTTAAGACAAACATTAAATGTCAAATTTGGCCTTGGCTTCCAATAACATTTAAGAACTACAAATCATCTAAAATATAGGAGTTCATCCCTCTAAAAGACTAAAATTGAAACTTACCAAGATTTTTACTATTTCATTAGCATACTAGTAAGTATAATATTAGTAAACTTTTGAAATATCTTTAAAACTGCATGAGGTTTTACTCTACCAAAGTTATTATGTCCTTAACAAGAAGCATGTCAGGCAAAAGTGTGGAAGAACACATTTAAAATGTGCATATCACTATACAATTGCAAAAGCAGTACTTTTTCACTGCTAGAATGCATTTCATCTACCTCGATGAGCTTCAGAAACATCAACTCATCAATATCTCACCAGTCAGCAGAAGTACATCTACTTATCATTGCTCTTTGAGAAATGGGTAAAATCAATCAAAAGAAGATACGACGTTCCCAAGTTTTCTGTCCCCTGCAAATCAGTTTATAAGAACAAGGAGTTTCTAGAAACCTTTAAGGCATTAATGTAATTTAATTCTTCTATAATATCAAGGACTAAAATTTCTCTAGAGCTTATATTTAATCTTGGCATACACTAGAGTATTAAACAAAGAACCAGTCCATCTAAAAATTTTGAAGTAGGCAAAACTTGTCTTTAACATGCAATCTCTGTGTCCTTTTCCCTTTTGCCAGACAGGTGCCATGATCCCTTAACATTTCCCCATTTTTGCCACTATCTAAAACTATTTTTAGAAAACATTCTAATTCATTATATACCTTACTCACTAAGGCATAAACGACTGATAAGACTTAAAATATTCTCCTTCCCAAAGGCATTTGCATTTGGAAGATAATGTATCCTGAAGGTAAAGAAGGAAAGATATATTTAAAATTGGGAAAGGAAGATTATGTATGAAATTTCAAAAATCAAATATATTTCATGGAGGCTACCATCTCATGTGAGCATGCTATATTCAAACTAGAGAGCATAAAAGAGATGAAAGTAAAGCTTCTTCTTTTATAATGTTAGAATGTTCCCAATGAGATGGCATGTCTCATGATTGACATTGTAGCTTCCTAGAGATTAGAGAAATCACAAGTCTTCTAGAGCCTGCCAAAGTTGTACAGTTCCTCTCTATCAGGGTAGGATAGGATATGCTGGTGTAACAAACAGCTCAATATAAACATACAGTGTTAAAAACAAAATGTTATTTCATTCTCTACATGTCCAAAGTGGATTAGTGGGGAAGTTCTTTTCCTCATAGTTACTCAGGGACACAGGATAATGGAGGCTCCATCTCCAAATATGCTTTCAGCACTACCGAGAGATGAAACGGGATGTGGAAAACCATATACAGATTTTTAAAGGTCCTGCAGGAAGTGACATTCATCACTTCTGTCCATCATTCATTGGCCAAAGCAGTCCATGGTTATGCCTCCTTCAAAGGAAGTTAACCTGCAACCCAATTATATGCTAAGTGAGGACTAGAATATGTTATTAGGACCAATGACTATGACATTCTGCTAATTATCTTTAACATATCAACTTTTCCTAGGAAATCACTCTTAATAAAAGTTAGTTTTTCTATAATGTCATATAAGAAATAAATTCAGTCCATCAAATAAGAAGCTGTAAACTGTATCCTTAACCATTTTACTGTAAGTACAAATAAGAAGAAAGAAGAGGAAAAAAAGAGAAAGAAATTATAGGAAGAAAGGAGGGAGTAGGCAGATAGTTGAAGATGATAATAACTTTGATAACTATGATTTGGGATAAAAACTAAAACAAAAGAAAATCTGTGTGTGTATGTGTTCATCAGTATTATGATTCTTGTTCTCAAGATATATGCCCAAAGCACCTCCCAGAATCTATCTGCAAGGAGAAAAATGTCGTCTTTCAGAAGAACATCAAACCATGACAGAGACATTTCACAAATTTCCTACAAGAAAACAGAAAGTTTTCCCCAGGAAACTAATAACTGTAACAGTACAATTATTATCAAAGAAATAAAACTTGGAAAGGGTAATAAAACCAGAGAGATAGAAAAAAAGAAATGAGTTAAAATATTTTTACATTTCCTATTTTGAGTTTTTTTATTCCTTTGGTGGTTAAAAAATGTCCTTTAATATAAAACTCCATTTTGAGTTCTTTTATTCTTTTAGAGGTTAAAAAAAGTCCTTCAATACAAAAGAATCATCAATGCACACTTCTTGTTTGAATTTATAATTTTTGGTTGATATTTTTAACTGTGATGAAACTACAGTCCAACAAAGTAAAATTAGATAAAAGAGGAGAACTGGGGTAAGTTTCCCTTGTTCCTCAAGTAAGACAGGATATACTTTGCAATAATCTAAAAAATCTAGATGTGACCTGGACAAAGAGAGAGAGACAAAGTATAAAATGCTTTCTTAGAGATAACTCATGCTCTTGGTGACAAGAAATGTTAATGGTGTCCTGAAACCTTTTGGCCAGTGATTGCTCCATTATGTGGGAAAAACATAGGAAAATAAACATAGGAAAAACAAAGGAAAATAAAAGACTCATAGTACTTCAATAAAAGTTGTCAACAAATCCCAAGAAAATGATTGCATTGGCAGGAATATTCTTTTTGTTTTAATTGATTGTATTTTATGAAGTAGCTAACACTTGTTCTTATTTCCTAGCTTAAAAAGTGAATACATGCACACACATATATATAACTAGAAAGTGATATATTAATATTTTCTATTAACAAGTTTTTTATCTCATAAAAGATATTCTTCGGCATCTGAAGAGAGAAGCCAAAATAAATATCACATAGGCATTTCAGATGTCCCTTCCTTTAAATGTTTATAGTGATACATAAAATAGAAATTGTAAATATTTGATATTTTAATATTATTTTTGCTTTACAATAGCATTTTTAGTGTTCCATTTTAATTTATTTTATCTCCCCAGGTTAATAATCTATCATAATGTCCAAATTACACAGTGTTGTATTGGTCAGCTTTAAGTGCCCAAATCAATGACATTGAACCTGGCAAATGCAATGCACATTCACAATGCCTAGCTTCTAACATCATGGCTGTTGAAACTGTCTCCTCTCCAGAGCATTTTCCCAGCCCCATCTCTGCCATTTGGGTCTCATCTGATAAGGTTTAACCATGAGTTGCTATACTCCATGCATGGCCTCTGCATTTGGGTGTATTGTGATTCTTACGTCAAATGATAAAGAATAACATTAGAGTATTCACTTTTATTTTGACAGAGTTCCAATAGCAAAATAAATTAGATATACTGTCACAGCTTAGGAAATTTAAAGAAATATGTTGCAGTCAGGTGGAAGTTTCTGCCAGGGGAATATTAATACCTAATTTCCCAGAATACTTAGCTCATGCATCTCAAATATCTGTCTCCTGTCATGACACTGAGATGAAAAGGATCGGTTAAAAGTTTGCTAACTGAACTATTTCCCACAGTGTAAATAACTGAGTGTTAGTATAGACTAGTATGGAAACATGCTAATTACACTGGGTGTAAGCTATGTGAGTTGCCTTATCTCGTCACATAACATTTATATGTATTGCATTTCCCATATCGTTTCCTTTTATTTTGCTGATAACAACTAATGAGGAAAAGAAAGGAAGCAATAAAAAAAAAAGAAAAAAAAGTCTTCCAAAAAAACTGCTAGAGAGAGAAAGCCAACTATTATAAAATATAAGCACAATTCTACTGAAATATCAGCTCCAGATTCAAGTAATTTTGGGCATGTGTATTATGTGCCAGGAGATTTCACTTACGTATGTTATGGAATGCAGTGATTTAAAAAACAAAACAAAAAAAACAGGTAATACACTTCAGAAATTTTAAAGTTAGAAAACTGGAAAAGTTAACCCCTTGAAAAATTTCAATTTGAACCAAGAGAAATCAAGAGCTGGTTATTAGCAGTGACCACACCGGTATATGTGAAAATCTGTGACAAGTAATGGTGTGCTCAGAAGTAATTCTCTTCTCCTGTGTATCGATCTTGCTAATCAAGTAGAAAACTCTACTTCATTGTCTGATTTCAACTGAAAGCAGGCAGAGCTTTGAAAAACCCAGAGATTTCATAGGTTTTATAATCCTTGTGATGCTCTTCCTGTTTCAGACACAGCTCTGAAACAAAGACAGCACATACCCACACACACAGACGCATGCACACATGTAAACATTGTGGCTGTCGATGACTCTAAACCTTCCAGGACAGAGCTGCATGATCAGCCAGTTCCCAAAACAAAGGGCGAGAGATGCGTCTCTCACACAATATGCAAACCTACAATTGTTCACCTTCTGCTGACAATCTGATACAAAGCTACAAATCAAGCATTAGAAAAACACAAGTGTGACAAGGAAAAAACAGTAGTGGAAGTGGTGCCTAGTAACCGTAATTTTAAAGAAAAAAAAAACAGGTGAATGTAGGTGACACAGTTAGATTTTAGACATCTATATAATCAACTCGCAGAGTATAGATGGAAAAGTGAAAATGACATTTTTAGCACAATGAGATAAATGCAATCCCACAGTTACCACTGAGAGTCAGTAGAATGGCACTCTTTTCTAGAATAGAGCCATGGAAGAACATTCTTGTCTTTAGAATACATATAATACAGCATAAGCGTTAGAAGAATTGCACTGTATATGAAGAGGAGACAACTAAATGGGTTATGTAGGTTCAGGGCAACACACACTGTAGATAATTTTGACCAGACATTGAAAAAAGAGAAGTCATATGAGATAGGTAACATCCCATATCATGAGTATGTTCAGAGTTGTTGAGCTAATGTTATTTAATTCTGAATATTAAGTGTTTAGTTGAAAGTAGAACTTTGCAATTAAAATGGACAAATTTGAATTAACGATTGATTTGTTAATAGTTTATCCCTACAGGAATATTAAACTTAACCTTGGACATAATTAATAATCTGTAATGCCTTTTTATTAACCATATTGTGGCAAAATTATTTGGAAACTTGAACTAAACATTTTTTAAAAAATCTTCCATGCCTGAATCCAACAGTATGCAGGACTGATTCAGGAGTCAGGCAGGGATGATCGCGAAAATGAATCAGAATAAGTCAATATCTAGGTCAATATGACTCTTCTCCCTCTAAATTCCATTAAGAAATATCTTTAATTCAGTGGGGGAAATTGCTGAATAAACGTCAAAATTATAAAGCTGAATAGCATATTTGGACTTCTGTTAAAGCTAATGACTCATATTCTTCAGAAATCTAAAATAAACTCTCCTTACATTGAGAGAGACGACAATAATATGTGAGAGAGTTGATCACAAATATATGTACTTTTGTTGCTAAAACTTGAATCTTTGTACTCGTTAACTCAAACTGCCTTGACTTCTCATGTTTATGCAAAACAGGTTTTTGGGGAGTAGAAAGAGAGGTGCTATAACATCAGAGGAAATCATCAAAGAACTAGTGGCAACATCTTAAGGCTTTTATCAAAGTAGTGAGGGAATGCATTAAAGCAACAATATCTGAAGCTTACATGTGATGGGACTACTAAATTTAATAGTGTATCTTATGAACATATGTGGATATAATGATTTTCCTGGAAGAATACTCCACTCTTAGAGACTTTTTTTTCTGAGTAAGAGAACATTATTCTCTCAAGACAATTTGAAAAAAAAAATCCACCAATATTTCATTAATAATAGATGCCTCACACTCTACAAACAGAGGACCAAAGTTTTTTAAAACTATATGAACTACAAGCAAAGGTCATACAAATGGGAATAAGCTTATGGATGGAAAAAAGTTCTTAAAGATATCAGTCATCAAATTGTTGCTAGAAAATACTGAACTAAATCATGGGTAAAGTACGTAAGCATTTAAGTGAAAATAAGAGGTTCTCATCTTGCAAATCTAAGTGAGCTATGATCAAATTTGAAATATTTATTTACATTTATCAAAATGTGTTAACTATAAGCCATTTCTTACTCTCAAATAAAACATATTAAAAGCAGTATAGCTGTACCTGCAAATAACAGGAAGAAAAGGAAAAGAAACATTTGAAAATATATCTAAGTATTGAACAGAGTGTGACCACCTGACACACTCCTACTAAGAAATGTCATGGAAGGTTAATAATGGATTAACATACACTGAGAAGCCCAAAGTCAACTTCTTATGCATATTCAATCTACTTCAGGTCATAAAATGATCCAAATGCTATTGAGCTCTTTAATTAGTGAGGTAGATTGTGTAGGTGAGAATAGTAACACTACAAAGGAAAACTCTTCTGGGTGCCAATTTGGGTCTCTCCTGTGAATGTGAACTACGAAGCCTCTAGGATTCAATTTATGGGGCTCTCAGCTGCCATGTAATTCTTAGTTATTTTCTCAAAAATAAGAAAGTAATCTACAGTCTCTGAAATTATATCATCTACATGTATGGCAGAATTAGAATCTAAGTCTTTCACTGTGAAGGATGTTAAGTTTTACTCAGAAGTTGTAAACTTGGGCCTCTGAATATTAAATATAAAAGTGACTTGCCCTAAGAAAGGCAGGAGTGGGATCCATTAAACGAATTTAAAAATTCTCTTATGCATATCCTTCATCACGGCCAGAGCAAGTCTTATAGCTACCAGGCAAGCTAATAATGTGTAATTACCCCTTTTCTAATTGATATTTTAAGGTATTTGTACAAAATGTATTTGATGGGAGTGGGCATGTGCTATTACTACTAATAATGAACCTTTTTATATTCAAAATAAGAAAGTATTACATGCTTTGAACATAACACTTAATTGTTTGAAATATTATTTCTTTTCACAGTGTTATAGACACAAGAACAGCTGTGACTAACCTACACTTATTTTGTGATACATACTTCAGAACAGAAGTTTATTTTCTTTTGACTGCTATATAAGCAAAATGTTCTTCAATTTCTTTAGTTTTTATTTTCTTTTCAGTTTTTTGACAAACAATTACTTGGGAAGTACATTTAAGGGTTTAATGGTTAGGTAATAAAGTGAATCACTGGTTCCTAATCAACAGCCAGATGCTGGGTATCATTTTTCTTCAGCATCTTGACTGCCTACACCTGCTGACTGCAGGCATCTGCCGCTGCCTTTCTCAGGCTGGGAGGCATAATCTGTAGTTCCACTTGTAACCTGCCTCTTTAAGATGCAAAATACTCCACTGGAACAGGCTAGCATTGTGATGAGGCTTTTTCCCCCAAATTTATTTCCACTCAGAAGCACTGTCTACTTTAGAAGAGGGACGAAATTAGATTTCAACAGTTACTGTAAGGAATTATGTGGGGAAACCTGAGGAAACCGTACCCCTTTATCCAATGCATCCCAGCGGGTCCTAAAAACTAGCAGCCTATAAACTGGTACCAGTAGGGTGGGGCATTGCTGAAAAGATACCCGAAAATGTGGAAGCGACTTTAGAACTGGGTAACAGGCAGAGGCTGAAACAGTTTAGAGGGCTCAGAAGAAGACAGGAAAATATGGGAAAGTTTGGAACTCCCTAGAGACTTGTTGAATGGCGTTGACCAAATGCCTGATAACAATATGGACAATAAGGTCCAGGCTGAGGTGGTCTCAGATGGAGATAAGGAACTTTTTGGGAACTGGAGCAAAGGCGACTGTTGTTATATTTTAGCAATGAGACTGGCCGCATTTTGCCCCTGCCCTAGAGATCTGTGGAACTTTGAACTTGAGAGGGATGATTTAAAGTATCTGGCGAAAGACATTTCTAAGAAGCGAAGCATTCAAAATGTGACTTGGGTGCTGCTAAAAGCATTCAGTTTTATAAGGGAAGCAGAGCAATAAAGTTCAGAAAATTCGCAGCCTGACAATGCAGTAGAAAAGAAAAAGCCATTTTCTAAGGAGAAATTCAAGCCAAGCCAGCTGCAGAAATTTTCATAAGTAGCCAGAAGCCTAATGTTAATCCCCAAGACCATGGGGAAAATGTCTCCAGGCCATGTCAGAGACTCATAGCAGCCCATCCCATCACAGGCTCCGAGACCCTGGGAGGAAAAAGTGGTTTGTGGGCTGGGCTCAGGGTCTTCATGCTGTGTGCAGCCTAGGGACTTGGTGCCCTGTGTCCCAGCCACTCCAGGCTATGGCTTCAGAGGGTGGAAGCCCCAAGCCTTGGCAGCTTCCACTTGGTGTTGAGCCTGCGGGTACACAGAAGTCAGGAACTAAGGTTTGGGAACCTCTGCCTGGATTTCAGAAGATGTATGGAATTGCCTGGATGCCCAGGCAAAAGTTTGCTGCTGGGGCAGGGCTCTCATGGAGAACCTCTGCTAGGGCAGTAAGAAAGGGAAATGCAGGGTTTGAGCCCCCACACAGAGTCCCTCCTGGGGCACTGCCTAGTGGAGCTGTGAGAAAACGGTCACCATCCTCGAGACCCCAGAATGGTAGATCTATTGGCAGCTTAAGCCGCAGACACTCAATGCCAGCCGGTGAAAGCAGCCAGGAGGGAGGCTGGACCCTGCAAAGCCACAGGGGCGGAGCTTCCCAAGACCATGGGAACCCACTCTTGCATTAGCATGACCTGGATGTGAGACCTGGAGTCAAAGGAGATTATTTTGGAGCTTTTTAATTTGACTGCTCCATTGGATTTTGGACTTGGATGGGCCCTGTAACCCCTTTGTTTTGGCCAATTTCTCCCATTTGGAATGGCTATATTTACCTAATACCTGTACCTCCATTGTATCTAGGAAGAACTAGCTTGCTTTTGATTTTACAGGCTTATAGGCAGAAGGGACTTGCCTTATCTCAGATGAGACTTTGGACTGTGGGCTTTTGAGTTAATGTTGAAATAAGGTAAGAGTTTGGGGGACTGCTGGGAAGGCATAATTGGTTTTGAAATGTGAGGCCATGATATTTGGAGGGGCCAGGGGGCAGAATGATATGGTTTGGCTGTGTCCCCACCCAAATCTCAACTTGAATTGTATCTCCTGGAATTCCCACACGTTGTGGAAGTGACCCAGGAGGAGGTAATTGAAACATGGGTGACGGTTTTCCTGTGCTATTCTTGTGATAGTGAATAGGTCTCATGAGATCTGATGGGTTTATCAGAGGTTTCCATTTTGTTTCTTCTTCATTTTATCTCTTGCTGCCTTTCCCCTTCTGCCATGATTCAAAGGCCTTCCTAGCCATGTGGAACCATAAGTTCAATTAAACCTCTTTTTCTTCCCAGTCTCGGATGTGTCTTTATCAACAGCATGAAAATGAAATAATATAACCTACAATGCTACAAAATTGGTCCAAGCCTTAATCCAACATGAATATCATAAAGAAAAGAAATAGTTAGGCATATAGTGATTTATGTGATGCTTTATACTTGTTTTATACCGTAAGTTCTAAGAAGGCAGGAACTGGGTCAGCTTACTCCCCACTATACTTCACCACAAAACTAACCGCACAACATATAATTAATGTCCACCCTTTTGCTTCAGAAAGATGTATATACAAAAATGGGCAAAATCATGCCACGATTTATAATTTTTGTTATGATAAATGATTCCCATATTCTCTCACCAGAGAGGTGAGCTATAACACAATCTCTTGAATTTATGATTTAAAACCTTCTTATGGAGAATACTATTTCATTACAATAAAAACAAAAATGATAAATACTTAGAAAGCATTTACTCGTGTCAGTGACTCCAGTAAACACTGCTCAAATATAAAATAAATGAATAACCTGGTTCCAAGATGGGCGAATAGTCTGCAGCTCCCAGTGTGAGTGATGCAGAAGACGGGTGATTTCTGCATTTCCAACTGAGGTACCAGGTTCATCTCACAGGGGCTTGTCAGACAGTGGGTGTAGCCCATGGAGCAGGGTGGGGCATCGCCTCACCTGGGAAGCGCAAGGGGTCAGGGAATTCCCCTTCCTAACAAAGGGAAGCCACGACAGAGGGTACCTGGAAAATCGGGACACTCACAACCTAATACTGCACTTTTCCAATGGTCTTAGCAAAGGCACACCAGGAGATTATATCCCGCGCCTGGCTCAGAGGGTCCCACACCCACGGAGACTGGCTCACTGCTAGCACAGCAGTCTGAGATTGAACTGCCAGGTGGCAGCAAGGCGGGGGAAGGGGTGTCCACCATTGCTGAGGCTTGAGTAGGTAAACAAAGCAGCCTGGAAACTCAAACTGGGTGGAGCCCACCACAGCTCAAGGAGGCCTGCCTGCCTCTGTAGACTCCACCTCTGGGGGCAGGGCCTAGCTGAACAAAAGGCAGCAGAAACTTCTGTAGACTTAAACCTCCCTTTCTGACAGCTTTGAAGAGAGTAGTGGTTCTCCCAGCACGGAGTTTGAGATATGAGAACTGACAGACTGCCTTCTCAAGTGGGTCCCTGACCCCCAAATAGCCTAACTGGGAGGCATCTCCCAATAGGGGGAAACTGACACCTCATACAGCCAGGTGCCCTTCTGAGACGAAGCTTCCAGAGGAAGGATCAGGCAGCAACATTTGTCATTCTGCAGCCTCCACTGGTGATACCCAGGCAAACAGGGTCTGCAGTGGACCTCCAGCAAACTCCAACAGACCTGCAGCTGAGGGTCCTGACTGTTAGAAGGAAAACTAACAAACAAAAAGGACATCCACACCAAAACCCCATTGGTACGTCACCATCATCAAAGACCAAAGGTAGATAAAACCACAAAGATGAGGAGAAACCAGAGCAGAAAAGCTGAAAATTCTAAAAATCAGAGCGCCTCTTCTCCTCCAAAGGAATGCAGCTCCTTGCCAGCAACAGAACAAAGGTGGATGGAGACGAGCTGAGAGAAGAAGGCTTCAGACAATTGGTAATAACAAACTTCTCCAAGCTAAATGAGGATGTTCGAACCCATCGCAAAGCAGCTAAAAACCTTGAAAAAAGATTAGACAAATGGCTAACTAGAATAACCAGTGTAGAGAAGTCCTTAAAAGACCTGAGGGAACTGAAAACCATGGCACTAGAACTACGTGATGCACACACAAGCTTCAGTAACTGATTTGATCAATTGGAAGAAAGGGTATCAGTGATTGAAGATCAAATGAATGAAATGAAGCAACAAGAGAAGTTTAGAGAAAAAAAGAGTAAAAAGAAACAAACAAAGCCTCGAAGAAATATGGGATTATGTGAAAAGACCAAATCTACATCTGATTGGTGTACCTGAAAGTGATGGGGAGAATGGAACCAAGTTGGAAAACACTCTGCAGGATATTATCCAGGAGAACTTCCCCAATCTAGCAAGGCAGGCAAACATTCAAATTCAGGAAACACAGAGAATGCCACAGAGATACTCCTCGAGAAGAGCAACTCCAAGACACATAATTGTCAGATTCACCAAAGTTGAAATGAAGGAAAAAATGTTAAGGGCAGTCAGAGAGAAAGGTCAGGTTACCCACAAAGGGAAGCGCATCAGACTAACAGCTGATCTCTCTGCAGAAACTCTACAAGCCAGAAGAGAGTGGGGGCCAATATTCAACATTCTTAAAGAAAAGAATTTTCAACCAAGAATTTCATATCCAGCCAAACTAAGCTTCATAAGTGAAGGAGAAATAAAATCCTTTACAGACAAACAAATGAGGAGAGATTTTGTCACCACCAGGCCTGCCTTACAAGAGCTTCTGAAGGAAGCGCTAAACATGGAAAGGAACAACCAGTACCAGCCACTGCAAAAACATGCCAAATTGTAAAGACCATTGAGGCTAGGAAGAAACTGCATCAACTAATGAGCAAAATAACCAGCTAACATCATAATGACAGGATCAAATTCACACATAACAATATTAACCTTAAATGTAAATGGGCTAAATGCTCCCATTAAAAGACACAGACTGGCAAATTGGATAAAGAGTCAAGAGCCATCAGTGTGCTGTATTCAGGAGACACATCTCACGTGCAGTGACACAAATAGGCTCAAAATAAAGGGATGGAGGAAGATTTCCCAAGCAAATAGAAAACAAAATAAAACAGGGGTTGCAATCCTAGTCTCTGATAAAACAGACTTTAAACCAACAAAGATCAAAAGAGACAAAGAAGGCCATTACATAATGGTAAAGGGATCAATTCAACAAGAAAAGCTAACTATCCTAAATATATATGCACCCAATACAAGAGCACCCAGATTCATAAAGCAAGTCCTTAGAGACCTACAAAGAGACTTAGACTCCCACACAATAATAATGGGAGACTTTAACACCCCACTGTCAAAATTAGACAGATGAACGAGACAGAAAGTTAACAAGTAACAAAGTTAACAAGGACATCCAGGAATTGAGCTCAGCTCTGCACCGAGTGGACCTAATAGACATCTACAGAACTCTCCACCACAAATAAACAGAATATACATTCTTCTCAGCACCATATCACACTTGTTCCAAAATTGACCACATAGTTGGAAGTAAAGCACTCCTCAGCAAATGTGAAAGAACAGAAATTATAACAAACTGTCTCTCAGACCACAGTGCAATCAAACTAGAACTCAGGATTAAGAAACTCACTCAAAACTGCTCAACTACATGGAAACTGAACAACCTGCTCCTGAATGACTACTGGGTACATAACGAAATGAAGGCAGAAGTAAAGATGTTCTTTGAAACCAATGAGAACAAAGACACAACATACCAGAATCTCTGGGACACATTTAAAGCAGTGTGTAGAGGGAAATTTATAGTACTAAATGCCCACAAGAGAAAGCAGGAAAGATCTAAAATTGACACCCTAACAACACAATTAAAAGAACTAGAGAAGCAAGAGCAAACACATTCAAAAGCTAGCAGAAGGCAAGAAACAACTAAGATGAGAGCAGAACTGAAGAAGATAGAGAAATGAAAAAAAAACCTTCAAAAAATCAATGAATCCAGGAGCTGGTTTTCTGAAAAGCTCAACAAAATTGACAGACCACTAGCAAGACTAATAAAGAAGAAAAGAGAGAAGAATCAAATAGACGCAATAAAAAATGGTAAAGGGGATATCACCACTGATCCCACAGAAATACAAACTACCATCAGAGAATAGTATAAACACCTCTATGCAAATAAACTAGAAACTCTAGAAGAAATCTATCCATCTGAAAAAGGGCTAATATCCAGAATCTACAAAGAACTTAAACAAATTTACAAGAAAAAATCAAACAACCCCATCAAAAAGTGGGTGAAGTATATGAACAGACACTTCTCAAAACAAGACATTTATGCAGACAACAGACACATCAAAAAATGCTCATCATCACTAGCCATCAGAGAAATGCAAATCAAAACCACAATGAGATACCATCTCACACCAGTTAGAATGGCCATCATTAAAAAGTCAGGAAACAACAGGTGCTGGAGAGGATGTGGAGAAATAGGAACACTTTTACGCTGTTGGTGGGACTGTAAACTAGTTCAATCATTGTGGAAGACAGTGTGGAAATTTCTCAGGGATCTAGAACTAGAAATACCATTTGACCCAGCCATCCCATTACTGAGCATATACCCAAAGGACTATAAATCATGCTGCTATAAAGACACATGCACACGTATGTTTATTGCAGCACTATTCACAATAGCAAAGACTTGGAACCAACCCAAATATCCATCAATGATAGACTGGATTAAGAAAATGTGGCACACAAACACCATGGAATACTATGCAGCCATAAAAAAGGATGAGTTCATGTCGTTTGTAGGGACATGGATGAAGCTAGAAACCATCATTCTGAGTAAACTATTGCAAGGACAGAAAACCAAACACCGCATGTCCTCACTCATAGGTGGGAATTGAACAATGAGAACACTTGGATGCAGGGTGGGGAACATCACACACTGGGGCCTGTCTTGGGGTTGGGGGAGTGGGGAGGGATAGCATTAGGAGATATACCTAATGTAAATGACGAGTTAACGAGTGCAGCACACCAACATATCACATGTACACATATGTAACAAACCTGCACGTTGTGCACATGTACCATAGAACTTAAAGTAAAATAACAATAAAAATAAATAAATGAATAAATAACCTTTTGAGGAGGTACTATTATAATCCCCATATTACAAATGAGAAAACTGAGGGATAAGAGTTCAAGTCATCAGCATTATACTAGAGGCAAAATTCAACCTCAGGAAGTCTGGCTGAAGTTGAACCCTTAGCACTACACTACACCACTTCTCTCTCATGATGAGGTGTTCTAGGTACCTCTCAAACAAACCTCACATGAGCAATCCATCAAGAATTGTTCTGCCACAGAACTGGAACAAATGGTATGTCGTATTTTGTGTCAATATATATCTGATGGGATTTAAACATTTTATAATTTATATTTAGGTACATGTGTTTGCTTATGTATCTACACACATATATGAATCTATATTAGCATAATCTAGATCTATTTCATGGAGGAGGAAAGAGTAGTATCAATAATAGTAAAAATAGCTACAAACATTTATTGAATATTTATATCAGACACTGTGGTCAGTACTTTTCATGCATTATTGATTTAATTTACCTCAGAATTTTTGATAGGTATTATGTTATCATCTACTGTTTTCAGATAATAAAACTAAGGATTAGGTAAGCAACTTTTAGTGAGCCACAGGTACTCAGGGCCATACGCAGAAGATATGCATCGTTAGAGGAAACTAGAACTCAAGTCCTTTGTTCTGAGGAGGTGTAAGGATGAAACTCCCATTTCCTGATATGGGTAATCTGCTAGAGAAATCAGAAGCATGGTTTTTAAACGTTTTAACTTTGAGGTGCCTATTAGATATCCATCAGACAGGAGGGGATGAGATGCAATGGGCAAATGAGGGGATTGGTCAAGGTAGAGACACCAAGAGTTCATTCAGCGTAACACAAGGGGAGCCTGAGGATATGAGCAGACTCAGATTATAGGAATGTAGCTGTGAGTCAGTGGATTTAAATAAAAATAAGAAGTTCTCATCTTGCAAATCTCACTAAGCAAGCTATGATCAAATTTGAAATATTTATTTACATTTATCAAAATGTGTTAAATATAAGCCATTTCTTATTCTCGAATACAACATATTAAAAGCAGTGTCGCTTTACCTGCAAATAACAGGCAGAAAAAGAAAAGAAACATAAAAATACATTTAAGTTGTTTGGTTTGTTTGTTTGTTTGTTTGTTTGTCTGAGATGGAGTCTCACCCATTGTCAGGCTGGAGTGCAGTGGTGCAATCTCGGCTCACTGCAACCTCCGACTCCTGGGTTCAAGTGATTCTCCTGCCTCAGCCTCCCGAGTAGCTGGGACTATAGGCACATGCCACCACGCCCTTCTAATTTTTGTATTTTTAGTAGAAATAGGGCTTCACCATGTTGGCCAGGATGGTCTCAATCTCTTGATCTCGTGATCCGCCCACCTTAGCCTCCCACAGTGCTGGGATTACAGGCATGAGCCACCGTGCCCAGCCACATCTAAGTATCTAACAGAATGTGACTACCTGACACACTCCTACTGAGAAATGTCATGGGGGCCAGGCGCGGTGGCTCACGCCTGTAATCCCAGCACTTTGGGAGGCCGAGGTGGGCGGATCACGAGGTCAGGAGATCGAGACCATCATGGCTAACACGGTGAAACCCCATCTCTACTAAAAAAAATACAAAAAAAAATTAGCTGGGCTTGGTGGCGGGCGCCTGTAGTCCCAGCTACTCGGGAGGCTGAGGCAGGAGAACGGCGGGAACCTGGGAGGCGGAGCTTGCAGTGAGCCAAGATCGCGCCACTGCACTCCAGCATGGGTGACAGAGCGAGACTCCATTAAGAAAGAAAGAAAGAGAGAAAGAGAGAAAGAGAGAGAGAGACAAAGAAAGAAAGAGAGAGAAAGAAAGAGAAAGAAAAAAGAAAGGAAAGAAAGAAAGAAAAGAAAGCAAGAAAGCAAGAAAGCAAGAAAGCAAGAAAGCAAGAAAGCAAGAAAGAAAGAAAGAAAGAAAGAAAGAAAGAAAGAAAGGAAGGAAGGAAGGTCATGGAAGGTTAACAATGGGTTAATCTCTCCTGGTTGCTTACATTTCCTTGGTGAAGAATATATAAGTATGGAGAGAAAAGCAAAGTTGTTGAGAAAAGAGAAAATGTGAAGGGGAGATGGAATGAATCTTGCACATGCAATTGAATTTCTAGGCAGCGGTAAGGGTGAATTTGAGGTTCACAGTTACTAATTAAATGTGAAACCCCTCTAGTTTATCTGTGCATATACAGCATACAGCTGGATTTAAATGGGGTTTGTGGAGAAAGGATTTGAGAGTGTGAACAAAGGCATTTGGACATTTTTGAGGATAATAATGCTGCTGCTGATGATGATGACAAAAGCTAGCCTTACAGTGTAGTGTTGATATGGTTTGAATGTCTTTTCCAAAAGTCATGTTGAAAACTATTTTCCAAAGTGGCAGTTATTGAGAGGTGGAAAGCGGGTGACTTGATCATGAGGGCAGAGCCCTCTTGGATTAATGGGTCAATAGGCTAATGGATTAATGGGTTATCATGGAATGGGAACAGGTAGCTTTTTAAGAACAGAAAGAGACCTAAGATAGTACATTTGCATGCTCAGCCTCTCTCCATGTGGTATCGTGTGCCATCTCTGGACTCTCTAGAAAGTTTCCACTAACAAGAAGGCTCTCACCACTTGTGGCCCCACAACTTTGGACATCTCAACCTCCAGAACTATAAGAAATAAATTACTTTTCTTTATAAATTATTCCATTTGAGATATTTTGTTATAAGCAACAGAAAGCTAATACAAATGCATACTGTGTACCAGAAAGGAGCCATTCTAAGTATCTTATATAAATTATTTATTCATCATAATAACCTCATATGGTATTTCTAACTATTATTGTTGCTATTTAATAGTAAACTGATGCAGAATGATTTGATAACTTATTGGAGTTTACAGCTAGTAAATGGTGAAGGCAGGGAAATGCCTTTACAAGCCAGGTAGTCTGGCTTTGTATACTAATAATTCTATACCATCAGGGAGGACTGTGATATCTACTGAATAAGGAGAGGATTAAGAACACCTAGGAGGAAGGTAATGAAATGGTAGAAGAATCTATGAATTGTGGGAAGAATCAATGAGTTGTAGAGTAAAAAGAATGAATGTTGGAGATGGGATCTTCAAAGAGGTATACCAGAAAATTAGGAAGGGTTGGTTGGAGAGTGGAAGGCTTGAAATTAAAGATTATAAAGGAAGTGTATATATTTGGAATGATAAGTTCTAAAATACAATCCTGTGGAAGTGTGACTAATGTAATAAAGTTCAAGGTCTCTGGAGGAAAAGAGATCAAAGAAGAAGTGAGAGACCAAAGTATTGGAAATATTATGTAGCAGTACTGAAGTCATCAAGACAGAACTAATTTTGAAGGGAATTACTTAAATCCGGGGACTAAAATGGTCAACGAATAAAGTGAATTGACACTTAGCTGGTGAATGATAGAGGATGGAGTTGCCAGATTTAGCAAATAAAAAATACAGGATGCCCAGATACATTTGAATTTCAGATTTTTTAAAATGAATATTTTTAGTATAAGTATGTCTCAAATATGGCATGGAACATACGTACACCAAAAAATTATTTGTTGTTCATCTGAATGTCAAATGTAGCTGAGCATCTTGTATTTCATCTGGCAACCCTATTACTGGAACCAATATCTCAACTCAAATTTGTCTTACTTACAGGCTGAATTCCTAAACTGGATAGGATAGATCTTTACCACTAGTATTAATTTAAGCAAACAGAGCAATGAATAAGTTTTACCAAGTCAGAATTTTATTCCTAGTTGGCTAAATTAGAGTAAGTGTATTCCAGGATCTTATAATAATATATTCACATGAAAATATGAATGCATATGGCATTTTGTAAAAGCAAAAGTATTTTCACAGCATAAGCTGCATTCTAAAATTTTTATCACTAGTTATATGTGTAATAGGATGCCAGTGGGCAAGCTCCCTGATCATCTCTTGGTTGTTAATTCAGTTTAGTGAATAAGTTCGATTATGATGACAGGAAAATAGCCTATGCATTATCACAAATCATCTTTCATCTTTGATATAAATGAAAAGATTACTTTCAATAATTCCATAGTTATATTTAAAGCAAATTTAGCATTCTGTTTGAAGTTATGCTTTTAAAAGCAATAGGTCCCACAATTTGGAACCAATACTGTAAAAAGATCTGTCATTGAAATATAGCTCCATTTCTTTTCATAATGCTATTACTATTTATTGAATTATATAGACAAAATCATGAAAGATAGGAATATGTTTATTAAAGAGAATAAAAATCTAAATAATTTCAAATGAATTAAACATACAAATATGTTCTAATACAGTTATATGGTGATTTTATAATCCATTAGGACCCTAAGTGTTTTCATATTATGGACTTTTCCTGTAAAACCTATAAATGATATAGGAAATATACATGGATTATATATTACAAAAATATTTTGATAGATATTTCATAAAATTTAAACTTTATAACTTTTAAAGATATCTTATATTTTCATAAAATATTTCAAAGTAATTATTATATATATATATCATCTCAATGATTGCCACAATTCTGTGAAGAAGATAGAATAGGTATAATAATTTTTTTCTATAAATAAGAAAATTAAGGAAAAATGGAAAGCTGAAAAGGTCACAAGCTAATAAATGGGAGAGTTGGTTGAAGAACCAGATACTTCTATTATTGTTTCTGTGTTCTTTTTACTGAAACAACATACCTCCTAAGCTGCTCCTATTTCCTATTTGTGTTAACTATACCATGCCATTTCTGTTCTTATTAAAATTATAATTAACAGCTCTTACAGATCACTTTATAATTCTTGATAACATATTATTGAAATCTCACTAAAATCATTGTTTAAAAATTGTTAAGAATGCAAAACCTGGATATTACTGTATCCAACCAAGATAGAGTAATGGGGACCAGATTTACCCTCTTAACTGAAACAACCATAAAACAGACAAAATATTTGAAACACTAGCTTTCAAGAGACTAGACATCATCAATAAAAAAAGAGTAATCCCTGAGAGACAGGAAACACTCAAGAAAGAAAAGGTAAGCTCGACAATTTTCCTACTGTCTTTAGAGACTTTCCAGACTGTGATACAAAAAAAGCAAACCCAGGCAGAGGCTGGCAGACTCCCTGAGTTGAGTTGGTCTGGTGGTGCTGGGAGACTAGGTAGCTAGAGTTCTCAAGACAGTATACCAAGATGAAAAAGCTACAGGGAAAGAGATTTAACGGGTGTTTTTCTCAAAGTATTCACTAAATTATTATCACACATACATGTGAGGAAAAACTCAAGGACAGAAAAAGCACCACTCAAAATGACTAGAGGTGACAGTGACCCGTTCTCACACAAGGCCAAGAATGGTGCCATTTCCCACCAGCCATACTGGAAATCACATAATTCATGGCATTGGGTAGAAAGCACAGAAAGATCTTGCCTCAGTCATGAGAATCAGCCTTAGATCAAGCATTGCTCTGGTCCTATCTAGAAGAAATCTTAAACACAGGACCCCAAAATATCAAACTCTCTTTAACTAACTAAATTGTGTCCCAGAACAAAGTTCAAAACTATTTATAGGAATACAAAAAATCTAACATCTTATAAGGTAAAATTCATGATGTCTGGCATCCAATAAAAATGATCAGGCATACAAAGAAACAGGAAAATATAACCCATAATAAAGAGAACTATCAAACAAAAGATCAAAACCGACACAGATATTAGAATTAGAAGAAAAAGGCACTAAAACAGTTATAACAACTGTATTCCGTATGTTTAGAAAATTATGTAAAGACATACAATATATAAACAAGACTCAAACTGAACTTCTAAATATGAAAGCTACGATGTGAGATGCAAAATACGCTGGATGGAAATAACAGCAGATTCACTACTGCAGAAAAATATTAGAAAACTTACGGACAAGACAAAGAAACAATTTAAAATGAAATGCAGAGTAAAACAGTAAAAAACAACAATAAAAATGGGCAAAGTGTCAATTAGCTATGGGGCAAATTCAAGCGGTCTAAAACATATGTCATCACAGTTCCCAGAGTCAGCAAAGGGGAACAGAAAAAAAATTGAAGAAATAATAGCTCGAAATTTTGCAAATATGATGAAAACTATAAATCTATAGATTCAAGAAGCTAAATTAACTCCAAGCCCTAAACATCATCACTGAATTGTCAAAGCCACATTATGGCAGAAAAACAAAGAGAAGAATGACAGCAGATTTCTATCACTGAAGGTCAACCTAGATTTCTATATTCAACAAAGACATATGTTAAAGATGAAGGTGAAACATAAAAAATCTGAAAGAATTCATAACCAGCATACCCATACTATAAGAAATGTTAAAGGAAGTTTTAGACAGATAGATATATGAATCTGTAAAAAGAAATGAAAAGACTAGAAAGAGTAATTTATGGGTAAACATATACAATTTTTAAAAATTATTTAAGTGTCTCTAAAAGATAATTAACTTTTTAAATTTTTTGATAATTGACTATCTAAACAAAAACAATAGTAATGCATTGAGGGGTTTATACTATCAGTAAAAGTAAAGTTAACGAAAAAATAGCAGAAACTGGAGAGGAGAAATCAAAGTACACAATTGTAAGTTCTTATACTATATGTAAAGAGGTATAATATAACTCGAAAAATTGTGGTAAGTTAAAGAACCCTAAAGCAACCATTGAGATAGCTAAATAAAGAATTATAGTAAGTAAGCCAACAAAGGAGATAAAATGGAATCATAAACATTTGTTTACTTTGATTAATCCAAAAAGAAGCAGAAAACGAGGAAAGAGTGAGCAAAGAATAGATGCAACAAACAGAAAACAAGTATCAAGATGACAGTTTTAAACCCACTCAAATTAATAATTACATTAAATGTAAATTATCTAATTACCCAATTAAACGGCAAAACTTGTTAGATTGTATTTTTTTTAATTAAGACCTAACTATATGCTTTCTACAAGAAATTCACTTTAAGCATAAAGTAACAAATAGGTTAAAACTGAAATGATGCAAAAATTATACCACACTAACACGGATCAAAAGGCAATTGGAATGGCTATATTCATACCAATTAAAGTAGATTTCTGAGCAATGAAAATTAGCAAGGATAAAGAGTGTTTTATAATAATAAAAGTGTCAATTTATTCAGAGAGCATACAATCAGTTATGAACCTAATAACAGAGTTTCAAAATATATAAAGCACAAACTATATAGAATCAGAATGAAAAAATAGAATATTAGAAAATAGAAAATTGTACCATTAAGTCAGATATCTTAATAACTCTCTCAATAATTAATGATATAATAAAAAGACAGAAAAATTGGTAAGAATATAGAAGACTTGAGCAACATTATCAACAACCTGACCTAATTGCTTTTATAGAACACTTCGCCCAACAACAACAAATATACACTGTTTTCATGTGCACATGGGAAATTGACCAAGACAGGTCATACTATGGGCAATAAAACAAATATTAATAAATTTGAAAGGATTCATATCATGCAAAATATGTTCTCTCCATAGCATAATTAAATTTTAAACAAACAGAAGTATTTCTGGGAAATTGCCAAATATTTAGAGCAAAATAATATAATATACTTTAAAATAACCCATGGTTCAAAAAAATCAAAAGGGAAATTAGAAAGTATTTTTGAACTGAATGAAGACAAGAGTAAAACAGACTTAAATTTGTGAGATACTGATAAAGCAATACTGAGGGACGAATTTTTAGCACTAAATGCCTGTATTTAAAAAAATAAAGATCACATGTCCAAGACTTCAGCTTCTACCTTAAGACATTAGAAAAAGGAGATAGATTAAATCCAAAGTAAGTAAAAGAAAGAAAATAAGATCAGAAGGAAAATTAATGAAATAAAAAATGAAATCAATGTAACTGAAAGCTTATTCTTTAAGAAAATCAATAACATTGACACTCTTTTAGCAAGATCATAAAGACAGAGAGGGAAATACAAATCACCCAATAAGGAATGAGAGAGGTGACATCACTAAAGATGCCACAGATATTAAAAGGATGATTAGTGTATATGACAACTTCATGCCAAAAAAGTCAAAACTCAAATTTTTTTGACAAATTCTTTAAAAGGTACAAACAAGATTTCAAGAAGAAATAGATAACCTAAATAATCTATACCTATTAAACAAACAGAATATGAAGTTTAAAAGCTTCCCAAGAAGAAAACTCTAAGCTCAGATGACTTCATTGGTGAATTCTAGCAAACTTTTAAGGATAAAATATACCGATTCCGTACTCCTCCAGAAAATTAAAAAGGAGCGTCTTCTTCCCCCACTCACTCTATAAAGTCAGTATTACCCTGAACCAAAACCAGATTTTACAAAACAAGAAAACTACAAATCAGTATCCTTTGCGAGCATAAATGGAATAATTTTAAACGAATATCTTGCAAAACAAATTCAACAACATATCAAGTGAAAAAAAATCAGGATTAAGTCGAGTGCATCCTACAAAGACAGGGCTGGTTTAACATGTGAAGGTTAATCAATGTAATTCACCATATTAACAGACTTAAAAAGAAAAATGATATGATCAGCTCAGTAGACATCAAAAAAGTATTTGACAAAATACAGCACCATTGTTGATTAAAAATTCTCAACAAATTAAGCCTAAAGGAGAACTTCCTCAACCCAATAAAGGGCATCTATGAAAACATATATAACAGAAAAAGACTAAATGCTTTTCCACTAAAATCAGAAATGACAAAAATGTCATCTCTTGCCACTTCTATGGTACTAAAGTTTTTATGAGTTCAATAAGGCAGAAAAACGACATGAAAGAAAAGACATCTAGATTGGAAAAAGAAGTAAAACTATCTTTATTCTTTTTTTTATTATACTTTAAGTTTTAGGGTACATGTGCACAATGTGCAGGTTTGTTACATATGTATCCATGTGCCATGTTAGATTGGAAAAAGAAGTAAAACTATCTTTATTCTTAGATCACATGAGTGTCTATGTACAAAAACCCAATTCAATCTACAAAATAACTTCCAGAATCATTAAGTAAATTTAACAAGGTTTCAGGATACAAAGTCAATATATAACAATGAAAGACAGTTTTATACACTAGCAATGAGCAAATGTAATTTTAGATTTAAAAATGGTACTAAAGTAAAAAAAAATAACAGATGCTGGCAAGGTTGCAAAGAAAATACTCATATACTGTTGGTGGAAGTGTAAATTAGTTCAACCATTGCAGAAAGCAGTATGACGATTCCTTAAAGGACTAAAAGCAGAACTACCATTCGACCTAGCAGTCCCATTACTGGATATATACCCAGATGAATATAAACCATTCTACCATAAAGACCCATGTATGCAAATGTTCACTGCAGCACTATTCACAATAGCAAAAACATGGAATCAACCTAAATGCCCATCAATGACAGATGGGATTAAAAAATGTGGTACATATACACCATGGAATACTATGCAGCCCTGTAAAAGAACAACATCATGTCTTTTGTGGAAACACGGATGCAGCTGGGGGCTATTAGCCTTAGCAAACTAACGCAGGAACAGAAACCAAATACTGTATGTTCTCACTTACAAGTGGGAGCTAAATGATAAGAAATTATAACACAAAGAAGGAAAGAACAGACCCTGGGGTCTACATGAATGGGGAGATGGGAAGGAGAGGAGCAGAAAAGATAACTACTGGGCACTGGGCTTAATACTTGAGTGATGAAATAATCTGCACAACAAACCCCCGTGACACTTGTTTACCTATATAACAAACCTTCACATATACCCACAAACCAAAAATAAAAGTTTAAAAATAAGTAAATAAACAACAACTTCAAGAATAAGTGTGACAAAATATGTGAAAAAAATATTACAGTTAAAACTAAGAAACATTGCTAAAAAAATTAAAGAAGACCTAAATATTTGAAGAGGCATACTGTGTTCATGCGTCAGAAGACTCAATGTTACTAAGATGTCAAAAGATTCAAAACTTGATCCATAAATAGATTCAGCACAATCTCAATCGAAATCCAAGCAAGATTTTATAGAAGTTGACAAGCCGATTCTAAATTTATATGGAAATGGAAAAGATGTAAATAGCCAAAATAATGGAAAAATAAGATAAAGGTTGGAAGATTAACACTACCTTCTTTCAACTTATAAAGTTTCAATAATCATAATGATGTGGAATTGGTATAAAAACACAGGCATATATCAAAGGAACAGAATAGGGAGTCCAGAAACGGATCCACACATATATGGACAACTGATTTTGACCAAGGCGTAAGGGCAATTCAGCATAAAAGGGTAGTCTTTTTCAACAAATTATTCTGGAGAAGTTAGACATGCCAAAAAATGAATTTTTAATCCATAACTTGCACTATATACAGAAATTAACTCAAAATGGACCATAGACTTAAATGTAAAAGGGAAAACTACAAAATTTCTCAAAGAAAACTTTGGAGAAAATCTTTGTAAATTTGGGTAAAGGCAAAGATTTCTTAGATAATGGCACCAAAAGCATGATCCAGAAAAAATAAGAACAAAGTGAATTTCAACAAACGGTAAACACCTGCTCATCAAAATACACTGTTGAGAGAATGAAAAGATAAGACTACGAGACTAAGAAAAAAAAATTCCAAATCTTATATTTGATGAGGGTGTATATTCAGAATATGTTTTGAAACTCCCCAAATTTAATACAAGCAGCCCAATAAGAAAGAGAAAAAACTCTTTGAACAGACACTTCACCATATATAAGGTATATGGATAGCAAATAAGGCTCAACATCAACAGTTATTAGGGAAATGCAATTTAAAACTACTATGAGATACAACTACACACCTAGATATTTATTAGGATGACTAAAATATAAAAGACTGATCATTCTAAGTGTTAATAAGGTTGTGAAGGAACTCGAACTCTCATACTCTGCTGGTAGGAATTTTTTTTTTTTATCCCTCATCTCCTTCCCATCCCTTCCCCTAGTCCCCAAAGTCTACTGTATCATTCTTTTTTTTTCTTTGACAGAGTCTCACTCTGTTGTCCAGGCTGGACTGCAGTGGTGTGATCTCGGCTCACTGCAGCCTCCACCTCCCAGGTTCAAGTGATTCTTGTGCCTCAGCCTCCCAAGTAGCTGGGACTACAGGCATGTGCTACCGTGCCTGGCTTTTTTTTTTTTTTTTTGTATTTTTAGTAGAGACAGGGTTTCACATGTTGGCCAGGCTGGTCTCAAACTCCCACCTCAAGTGATCCACCCCACTTGGCCTCCCAAAGTGCTGGGATTACAGGCATGAGCCACAGTGCCTGGCGCCATTGTATCATTCTTATGCCTCTGCATACTCATAGCTTAGCTCCCACTTATAAGTGAGAAAATATGATGTTTGGTATTCCACTCCTGAGTTACTTCACTAAGAATAATAGTCTCTAATTCCATACAGGTTGCTGCAAATGCAATTATTTCATTCTTTTTATAGCTGAGTAGTATTCATATATATATATATATATATCAGATTTTCTTTACTTGTTGATTGATGGGCATTGGGCTGGTTCAATATTTTTGCAAACTGCAAATTGTGCTGCTATAAACATGCGTGTGCAAATATAATTTTTGTATAATGACTTCTTTTCCTCTGGGTAGATACCTAATAGTGGGATTGCTGGATCAAATGATAAATGTACTTTTAGTTATTTAAGGAATCTCTACACTGTTTTCCATAGTGGTTGTAATAGTTTACATTACCAGACTGCTGGTAGGAATGTTTAATGGTATAATCCTATGAAACACTTTTGGCTGACTCATAAAAAGTTTAACATTCATCCACCACATGACCCAGCCATTCCACTCTTAGGTATTTATTTAAGATAAATAGAAACATATGTTCATGCAAATATTTAGACACAAATATTTATAAGAGCATGATTGGTCATAGCCAAATGTTGGAAACAATGCAAATGCCCATCAGTAGATCTATCAATACAAGAGAATACTACTCAGCAATAAAACAGTAATGTACTATTGACACATGCTACAACATGGATGGATCTCAAAATAATTATACTGAGTGAAAAAAGCCAGACCAGAAAATAATACGTACTATATATTCTATTTATATAAAATACTAGAGAAGGCAAGCTAATGCATAGTGACAGAAAGATCAGAGATTGCCTGGAAAAGGCAGTGAAGGAATATGCAAAGGTTCAGGAAGAAGGGTTACAAAGGGGCAGCAGGAAACTCTGAGGTGGCTGGGCGCAGTGGCTCATGCCTGTAATCCCAACACTTTGAGAGGCTGAGGCAGGTAAATCATTTGAGGTCAGGAGTTCAAGACTAGCCTGGCCAACATGGTGAAACCCCCTCTCCACTAAAAAATACAAAAATCAGTTGGGCTTGGTGGCATGTGCCTGTAGTCCCAGCTACTCGGGAGGCTGAGGCACGAGAATCACTTGAACCTGGAAGATGGAGGTTGCAGTGAGCCAAGATCACACCAATGCACTCCAGCCTGGGCAACAGAGAGAGACTGTCTCGAAAAAGAAACGAAAAAAGAACACTCTGGGGTGATGATGAATATATTTACTATCTTGATTGTGGTGATAGTTTCACAGGTGTATACATATATTAAAAATTATTGAAATATATTCTTTACATAATGTCCTCTAGGTTCATCCATGTTTTTACAATAACAGGATTTCCTTCCTTTTTAAGGCTGAATAGCATTCCACTGGGTAAACATACTGCATTTTCTTTATCTCTCCATTCATTGATGGACACTTAGGTCGATTTCATTCTTGGCTATTTTGTATAATGCTACAATGAACATGGGAGTGCAGATATCTCTTCGACTTAATGATTTCATTTCCTTTAGATATGTACCCAAAGTGAAACAAGCCAGGAACAAAAAGACAAATACTGAATGATCTCACTTATACAGAAGATCTAAAAAAATTGAACTCAATAGAAGTAGAGAGTAGAACTGGGGTTTCCTGGGATGGAGCGGGGGGGCAGTTAGAGAGATGTTGGCCAAAGGATACAAAATTTCAGCTAGATAGGAAAAATAACTTAAAGAGATTTATTGTACAACACGGTGACTATAGTTAATCAGAATGTACTATATTGTTAAAAATCACTGAGACTGAATTTCAAGTGTTCTCACCACAAAAAAGTATTTGAGGTAAGGCATATTTAATTAGCTTGATGGAGCCATTCTTCTATATATACCTATTTTAAAATAGGTATATATATACCATGTTGTACACAATAAATATATATTATTTTTATTTGTCAATAAAATAAAATAAAATAATATTTTTAAAAATATATCTTTTAAATACATGCAGTTTATTCTATGTCAGTCATAACTCAATAAAGCTGTGGTAAAGAAAACAAAACCCACAATAATAAAGAAAAAAGGAAAGAGAAACACAAGGAAAAGTTTTGGAAACTGTAAAGCAACTGAAGGGGGTAGAGGGCAAGGGGAAGGAGAGCATTAGGACAAATACCTAATGCATGAGTGGCCTAAAACCTAGATGACGGGTTGATAGGTGCAGTAAACCACCATGGCATATGTATGCCTACGTAACAAACCTGCACATTCTGCACATGTATCCCAGAACTTAAAATAAAATTAAAAAAAAGAAAAGCAGCTGAATTAGTGGCAACTTATGAAAGATCTAAGAAAACTAGATTTAAGAAAGTACCATGGAAAGTCAAGGAGTTCTGGGCCTTAAACCAAAAAAGTCTCCAGAACTGTTGGCCACAGGTACCCCTAAAAATAAGATGAGAACTGAAATGTTCATACAGAGAGATTCGTTGTTAGATTCCAATGTCCTCTGTTTTACCCTAATAAAATCATGGAGATTAATTTTCTAAAGAAAATAAACAAGATATTCTATGAGTTAGACACAAGACACAAGACACAAGAGTGGATTGTTCTCCTGAAAACAGGAGGATGAATTGAACACATGCCCACCAGTTCTCTTCTCCAGAGTACCCAGATCACTCACAGCCAGGCCACTACTCTTCAAAAAGGAGACTTAGATGATCTCTCCTTGGAAACTAGACCAGCACAAGAGGAAAAATCTGAAGGCAAAGGTATAAAACAGTGCAATATGATCATTCTACAATGCAGCTAACAGTCAACACACCCCAGCCATGCTACCAAGATTTCCAATAATTATATGAACCTCTGATTCTTAAATATGAGCAAAAATCCCAAGACTACAAGACACCTGAGAAAAGTTCCTAGGAGAACATTGAGCAGTAAAGGAAATTAATCATGGTTTACCTATCATTCCATTATGAATGGTGCTTACATGGTATAATAATGTAGACACATAATATTAATCTAAGCAAAATAACAATTGTATTGAGAAATGAAAATATAGAAATATACTTCATGCATTACGAGAGTGAGTGGAGGAAAGAGGTGATTTCTGGTCCTTTGAACTGGGAAGTCAGTTGATAATGCTTAAAGCTGTCAAGCCAAAAAGTATAGTTCAATTGCATAATCTAAAGACTCAACTCACACCAAATGAATCAGCAATACTTGTGTATGGAGTTGCTTCTGAGACAGGGAAAATGAAGGGAGGGGATGAGTATGGTAGATTTTCATAAAAGCCTTGTTGAACTATTTGAGTATGTGTAACTTTGATCAAAATGGGAATCAAAAGAATTTATATCAAATATATATTTCTAATTACAGCACATTCAAGTGCTACAGCATGAATACCTAAGAATAATGATCCCTGATGTTCCTTAGGGACATCAGATTGCCCTCTGCAGCAGAATTGAAACACCGTAGATCTCACTGGAGCTACATGGTGCCAACTTAAAGAGAGAAGAGGGCTTCCTAGGCAGCTAAAAAATGGAATGCAACCCAGTTGAGGTTATTGGATTACCCGAAGAAAAAAATACATCAAACAGAAATAGCTATGCCGCAGTGGAAACAATTTAAAGAAAGAATCACTGGCAAATACTAGCAAAGCCCATTACAGATTTGCCCAAGGAAGATGATGCCCTGCTTATAGCCTAATGGCTCCAGTGGCTCTTCTATTCCTATTGAGGAGATGAATTCACCCATTTGTCATTATTTGCTGCCATTAGACATTTGAGTGACTTGGCCAACTCCCCTTTATTCTGATTCCAGGCCCGTGACAAAGCTGATCTACAAAGATCAAATGTACTCATTGGAGGACACAAATATGCAGTACCTTGGTAGCTGCATTTCTGATTAGAAATTAATATAACTTATGTCTTTCTTTTGATATAAGTTAACGTAAGTTCATGTCTAAGAGGTTAATCAACATTTAGTATGCTAGAAAATAAGATATTTTTAGTTTTTAATTATGGGTTAGTGGAGATGAAATAGGGAGTCACGCTTTTAAAACTATCAGGGGTTATATATATATGAGATAAATCTGAAGAGCAGTATATCTTCTTATTTTAAAATGTCAAATTATCTTTGGGAGTAAAAATTTTCTTTCTCAGTTGTAATGAGCCTAGGAAAAGTGGAAAACGTTTGAGTGTTTGAATGTAACTGGGCAATAACTAGTTCAGATGAAGCAATTTAACCAAGTTGTAATTGTCTTCATGATGTTTAAAAAATGCAGTTACAATTTTTTTTATCTCTGGACCTGAATATAGAACACAGATTATGTCTACTGTGTAAATGGCCATTTCAGTGAACTGAATGGTGCCCTAGTGGTCTTGAGAAGATAATGCAATTCACAAAAGGCTTAAATTATTCCCTAGGCACCGTTTACACAGCGCGAGTATGTATCCTATTAAAGTCAAAGTACAGTTTATGTAGAGGCCGTAATTTGTCTTGGCCAAGTGGTAATTTCAAATGAAATATTTGGAGTTTAATCATTCACTTAAGAAATGTATGTATTTAAGGAAAAATTAAAATGATATAAAGTATCAAATCAGTTTTTATAAAATGAAAAAATATATTTTAATTAACTTTTAAATTCTGATTTGTGTACTAGCGTTTCTTAGAATTTAATTATTGCATATGGTATCTCATAAAAGGGAAACTTAGAAGGATCCCTGAGAAAAACCCTCTAGGCCAGAGGGATGAGGCCATAGAACACAGGGCCATAGAACATAAAAACTCTTTATCTTTCATAGTTTATTTTACTCAGGATTCCCTCATTTTAGATGTTTAGGTAAGATGTAATATTCATAGATGTTTCCATGTCTAAGGCAGAAATGAATCAGTGATTTCAATCGCTAATTTGAGAATATCTGCAATGCCTCTGATTTCAGTGAAAACATAATGGCACCTCCAGTGAGATGTTGACCATTCTTGGCTCTGTATTATAAAACAGAAGGTGAAACAAGAAATGAAAACAAGAGAAATATGAAAAAAACCTGTAGTCAATCAACCGAGTATTTTGGATATCCATGACTATAAGCATTTAGCTTGACTGGTTTTCACTCTGTATTTCATAGGGCAATTTCTTCTTATACAGATTAGTCAGTGATGCATTTCCTTGTGTCTATTGCTTTGAATATTTGACACTTGTTTCTACCCTTTTTGAATATGCATTTACTTGTTAATTTAGTAAATATTTATTGAGATCTACTATGTGAAAATTGTGGGTGGCTTATTACTTCCAAACTCACTTTTACTTAATTCATCATTAGTCATAATGGACTATGTCCTTGACTAAAGTCTTTCTCACACTTACTCCACATTTCTTTCAGCCTAATAATGTGTTTGGCCATTAACCTGCAGCATTCAGTGCTTTGATGAATTAAATTCCTTGATGGAAGAGGGAAGGACCGGAGCTCTCATCTCATTTCTAACCCAAAGTGCTGTATGTCACCCTAAGCCTATACCTCCCTGAAAATCTTGGCCCAAAATTTTTTCACCATGTTCTCTCAAATTCCTACTCTATCTCTCTGATATATCTAAGATATTTGAAAAAAAAGAAGTCTATAAAAATATCGACCATTTGGGAATATTTTTTCTTGCTTGTTTTGAAAAGGAATACTTACTATATCTCAAATGAAGACTTAATTGGTAGAATTTCAGGGAGTGCTGCAAAATGAAATAAGAATTTCAAGCAAAGTTGAAGCAATTTTTTTTTTTGTATTTTTGTTGGGGATTGGGAGACTTGGAAATCCCATGTATGACAGGATAGTTGCTTCTTTTTCTTCTAAGCTCAGCCCTGATCTCACTGAACCTGGGCAAATAACTACATCAATGTTACTCAGCCTAAAATAGTTTGATTAAGTATTACATTGAGTGCAACCTAAAAGCAAGCATTTAGAGACTTGACCCAAAAATCAGCAAGGGTAGGAAAGTAAATTGTAAATGTATAGTGTGGGTACATAGCTAATGATGAGGTAAAAAGCTGGAAAATATAAAGCTATATATAAGAAATAATTAAGCTAAGTCTCTGATGCTAAAACATTCTAATATTCCAAACAATATGCATAATGCACTACAGTCATATTTTTTCAATAATTTGAAAATTTTTGGAATAATTAACAAAATAATAGAAAAGCTTACTAGTATACATGCATATTATCTATAAAATAAAATATTAATCATTATTTTAACAATACTAGAAAAGAATGCTTTGCCTTCACATATCTTAATGAGAATTAATAAATCCAAAAATAAAAGGCAAGAAGTACATCCCAAAGCCAGAAAGCAACAGCAGAAAATCTACTAGATACATCTAGATTTTTAATTCATATGTAACCTATAACAAAAATCAACTTTCTCTCATTTTTTGCTGTAACATCTATACAGTATTTTCCAATGACATTTTCAAAAATAAAATATACAAAACTTGAACACATTGAAATAATGGAAATGATACAAACCCTGAACTTGATGAAATAATAGAAATAAGAACACAACTTGAAGAAAATAGAAAACATAGGCAAATATGATTCTTTAAGATTTGTCAAATTTAGGGTTTATAAGCTCTACATTTCTTCATACTTTGATTTTCAGCTAATATGTTGAACTGTCATATATAGAAAGAGTGATAATTTTGCAGATTCAGTGAAATACAAACCAGAGGCACTCTAAAGATCAAGAAGCCTGTGCTGATTCTTTGCAGGAGGAGAAAATAAGAAAAAACTCTTTGGCAAAACTGATGAGAAGAATAGAGAAGACATAAACAATATGATGAATTTCAAAAGAGAGAACCACAGATAAAGAAGAATATGAAGAGATAATGAGATTATTATCAATCCCTATTTGGGTATATTTTGAAAACAAAATTTACAAATTTCTAAAAAATGTTTTGTCAGAATTGACTCAATATGAAATAAAGAGCTTGAGTAATCCTATGCATATATTTGATACGTATTCCTTCTTTGTGCTGATGATAAAAATGTTGAAGAGGAAAAGTTCAAAGAATACCTCTAAAACCTTACTTGAACCTTGCCTCCAGGTAGATGAAACACTATTAATCAACAATGTAATAGTGATGTGTCATGATTTTAACTATAATTTTAGAATGACATGATTTATTCATGTACAGTTTTAATGAGCACTGCTTTCTTTTCCAAAGACGTTATAATTAATGGCTAATGCTATGCCAGCAATGTATTAATTAGTAGTTGAGCAATCTTCCCACTTTTCTCCTTCCCACTGTCCCTGCTTTACTTGATGGGGTTCATGGTTTCCTGTGTGGAAAATCACAAAAGCGTCCTAAATGGTCTTTTGCCAACCACAATTAATCTTTCTACTGATTAATTTTTAAATATTTTTAGAGATTTAGGTCCAATTTCTGGTCTAGAGTAACTTTAATCTGTCAAAATATGTGACCAGTTTCAGCCTGCAGTGATGATGTACTCTGAATTTCTCAGATCTGCTTCTTTTAAAACAATATGAACATATAAATATGTAGATGTATAAAACAATGTTAAATCATTTCTAGAATATAAAAACATTATAAATATACATACATACTTAATATGTACATATTTATGTGTGCATTTATGTCTTTACATAAATATATGCATATACAAAGCAATATAAAAACAACATAAATATGTGTCTACATATGTATATGTGTGTGTATGTGTGTGCGTGTGTGTGTGTATATATATATATATGCAGCTATTTTCAAAATTTGCAAAGAAATTCAACCTTGTTAATTCTTAATAAAACCTATAAAACTTACTGTTTCTCATGTTAAAATTTCAAGTATATTCACTTATTACTTCTTTGCCACCAAAGTGTAAAGTCAAATTAATCCCCAAAGCAAACAAATAGATTTTTGTTTATACCAAAAAAGTCCCAATATGTATTCATTTGGAAATTAAATTATTTAGAAATCTAATATTTATAAGCAATGACTGAACCAATAAATTACCTCAAACAACCTAATACAAAGTTGTAGTGTTAAATGCCTTAGCATTTTGGTACCAAACAATCTAATATTAGACTTCCAGAAATGAATATCACTGGGTCATGAGATAAACCGGAAGAATATATTTAAACACACTGGAAATAAAAAGAAACATAATTCAATATATACAACTATTTTAGCTGTGGGTCAGAAATGTTCTCTTTTAATATACATCACAATAAGCATTATTGTCTCCTAGACATAAATTGAAGTTTTAATGGCAAAATTTAGTTGTCAAGTATTAAGATTTTTCTATGACCAAATTAAAAACACTCTTAGATATCCTTATTATATACCTTTAATAAAATCAAAGTTAACAATGTTATTGTCCATGTTCCTTTTATTAGAGAAGCATGAAAAAATAATTCACCAAAAGTGTATTTGAAGAAATAATTCTATATGAAGGACAAGACAGAAAGAAAAATAAGGACCCAAAACCCAAAGTAACACATAATACACTATACACATTCAATTAATGCACAATGAAATCGACTTGAAATATTCCGCTAACTTATAACCATCTGTGCTCTCTGTAGAATGATTAAAGAAAAGAAAGACAAAGATTCAAATGATAAATACATGCAAAAACATATTTTAAGCTATTTTATTTGGTTATTGTATGAGAAAATGATTTTTAAAATGAGATATTTTGAGGATCAAAAAGTCAACATTTTTGCTATATTTAGATGACGCCAAAATAGACACCTAAATGAAAAGAAAAATATTCTTGACACAAAAATAATATTACTTTTAAAGTTTAGAGATTCTCTGAATTTAAGCTTACCCCAACAGCTATGACATAATGATATTCCATATATCAAATGAAATTAGTACAAGATGAGATGACTCTTTCATCACAGCAGGCAGACCAGAGTTAAAAAAAATCTGAATATGGATCAAGGTATTAGGTTTTTAAAGGGCAACTCAGGTAGATAGCAATACAGAAATATTTATATTGACTGAGATTTTAATATGCTGTATAATCAAAGGTATTTTTAAGAAATAACATGATTTTAAGAATAGTTGTTAAATTAGAAAAATATTCCTATTTTTTTCTAAAAACTGTACTTGACTAGATCTAAACAGATTTATTTAGTCATTTATAATGATTGTTATGTAGAAGATACAGTGAAAGAAATCCTGCAGTTGCCCTATAAATTGTATTTTAAGTAATTCTCTTATGAATGCTCACAACTTCCTGTTCTGATGTAAATATCTGCCTTCATTAGAATGCCTCCCTGCCTATGATAACGTGCTTGGATTTTCTCATGTTTAAATATCATATCAAAGCTGAAACCTATTTTCAGTTACATTGTGTATGCCACAATTTTAAGTAAAATATGCAGTATTACTTAAACTAGAAAATGTGTATTTCTCAAAACAGAAATACATGAAAGACCTTAATTAAAGTACAGTTATTCATTGTTGATTTCTTTCCCAAAGATTAGTCCCATTCTGGCTTTATTGAAAACACATAAAATTACAGCTATAGCTGAATATGTGTGTGTTTATTAAATTAAATAAGTAAATTTTTATTTTATGGGCAAAAAGAATGTATGGAATATTTTACACAGAAAGCTATATTTACATTTTAATCTCTTTTTTTTAGTTCTAATGGCTTTAGAGCAAATTCTTTAGAATTTTCTATGTATAAGATCATGCTATCTACAAATATAGCTTTATTTCTTCTTTTCCAATCTGAATGCCTTTTTATTTTTGAATATTAAGTAGAATAATAAATACATTCCTTTTGCCCATAAAATAAAAACTAACTTATTAAATAAACACACACAAGTATTCAGCTGTAGCTACAATTGTATGTATTTTAATATTAATTGCATTCTTTTTATGCTTTGATATGTATTATTTAACATGAGAAAATCCAAGCATGTTATCACAGACATGGAGTTATTCTAATGAAAGCAGATATTTATATCAGAACAGGAAGCTAAACAAGTATTCAGCTAAAGTATGGTAAACACAGATCATACTTTGTGGCTGGGACCATTTTTCTTAAAGATATATATTATTCTTTGGGAGGCCAAGGCAGGCAGATCACAAGGTCAGGAGATCGAGACCACGGTGAAACTCCGTCTCTACTAAAAAATACAAAAAAAAATTAGCCAGGCATGGTGGTGGGCGCCTGTAGTCCCAGCTACTCGGAGAGGCTGAGGCAGGAGAATGGCGTGAACCCGGGAGGTGGAGCTTGCAGTGAGCCGTGATTGCGCCACTGCACACTGCACTCCAGCCTGGGCGATAGAGCGAGACTCCATCTCAAAAAAAAAAAAAAAAAAAAAAGATATATATTATTTAAAAGAACAATTCATTACAGAAATATTTAAGTAGCCTTATAACGTTGTATTGATGTGTATCCATGGACTGCTAAGTTTAAAATTTTTAAATATCATCTTATAAAACCACATGAACATAGCAATAGATGCAGACAAAGCATCTGACAAAATATAGCACACTCTTATGATAAGTAGTATTCAAGAAACTAGGAATCAAAGGGAACTTCTTCAACTTAATATAGGGTATCTATGAAAAAAACACAGCTAAGATGATACTTAATGATGAAAGACTGGATGCTTTCTCCCTTCTAACAGGAACAATACAAGGATACCCACTCTTGCCACCTCTATTTAACATTGTACTGGAGAGTCCAGACAGTGCAATTTGGCACCAAAAAAATAATAAGCATCCAGACTGCAAATGAAGAAATATACTACCTCTGTTTGTAGATGGCATGATCTTGTACATAGAAAATCTTAAAGAATTCACTGGAGAGGTATTAGAACTAACAAATGAGTTTAACAAGACTGCAAGATACAAGATCAATAAACAAAAATAATAAATTTCCATAAGTTAGGAATGGGCAATCCAAAAATGAAATTAAGAAAACAATTCCATTTACAATGCATTAGGAAATAAAATACCTGGAAATAAATTTAGTAATAGAAATGCAAGTTTGTATTCTAAAACTCCAAAATATTATTGAAAGAAAGATCCAAATAATTGAAGAGACATCCCATGGTGATAGATATGAACATATAACTCTGTTGAGATTTCATGCAAAATTGTTTTAATTAATGATAAGCAAATGGCTCTTAGATAAGTTTGAGTATTTTTCTTTTTATTTATTTATTTTTTATTATACTTTAAGTTCTGGGATACATATGCAGAACATGTAGGTTGCAGCAAACTACCATGGCACCTGTATACTCTGTTGAGATTTCAACAATTTCCAAGTTGATCTACAGATTCAGTGAACTCTCCACCAAAACTCCAGAAAGTTTCTTTGCATAAATTGACAAGCTGATCCTAAAATTCATATGGAAAGTCAGTGGACCCAGAATAGCCAAATAAGTCTTGAAAAAGAACAGCAAAGAACTGAGTTGGAAAACTTAGTTTTGAAATTTCCAATTTCAAAACTTACAACAAAACTAAAATAATCAAAACAATTTGGAACTGGCCAAGGATAGACATAGGTCAATGAACTAAAACAGAAATCCAGAAATAATAGACATAGATCAATAGAATAAAATGGAGTCTAGAAATAAACCCTTACATTTATGGCCAATTGACTTTCAGCAAGGGTGCTCAGACAATAAAATGGCAAAGAATAATCTCTTCAACAAATGGTACAGGGACACTGGATTACTTACATGCAAAAAAAGGAAGTGGACCCCTTCTCACAACAAACACATTAATTAATTTAAAATGGATCTCAGACCTAATCATAAGATCTAAAACTATAAAATTCTTAAAAGAAAACATATATATGCTTATCTATATATTTATGATTACTAAATATGTATTTATCTAAATATATATTATATATATTTTTGTGTATGTGTATATATGTGTGTATGCATACACACACACACACATATATAAATGGACTTCCAAAATGAAAAATGTTTGTCCTCCAAAGAACACCAACAAGAATTGAAAAGACAACCCACATAATGGGAAGAATTATTTGCAAATTATATGCATGACAAGGGGCTTTTATCCAAAATATATGAAGAACTCTTACAACTTATTTAAAAAGATAAAAGAAGCCTATTAAAAATGGGCAAAGGATCTGATTAGACACTTCTTCAAAGAAGTTATAGAAATAGCCAATTAGCACATGAAAAGATGCTAAATGTCATTAATCATCAGAAAAATGTAATTCATACTACAATAAGATTCTGCTTCATGCACACTAAGATAGCTAAAGCAAGAAGACCAATAATAATAAGTTTTGATGAGGATGTGGACAAACTGGAATGTTTATAAATTTCTGGTGAGAATGTAAAATTGTGCAGCCACTTTGGAAAATAATTTATCATTTCTTGAAGTATGAAACATAGGGTTACCATACCATGTGCACCAGTAATCACATACATAGGGTATATATATATATATATATATGTCTCAAAATGAAACATATATATTCATACAAAAACTTCTACACATATATTATAGCAGCATTATTCAAAATAGAAAAAAGCAGAAGCAACCCAAATGTCCACCAATTGATAAATAGATGAATAAAATGCAGTGTGTCCATCAATGAAATATTATTTGCCAATAAAAACGAATGAAAATGAAGTTCTGATACATGACATCATATGGCTAAATCTTGAAAACGTTATGCTTATTCAAAGACACTACTGACAAAAGAGTTGGGGAAATGAGGGTAATAGAGAGGGACTGCAAACAGGTATGATGGTTTTCTTTGGAGAGGGTATTGAAAATGTTCTAAAGTTAGATTGTGGTAATGTTTGCACAACTCGGTAAATATACTAAAAAACTATTGAATTGTACACTTTACTTGGGTGAACTAAATGGCCTATGAATTATATCTCAGTGAAGCTGTTTTTTTAAATGTCCATCTCAGATACAGGATTAAGATGGCGGACAGGAGGCAGGACTAGCTTGCAGCTCCCACCCGGATAGACAGAGCAGTGTGTGGAGACTCACATCATGAAATTTTGCTCCAAGAACTACTGGAGGGAAAGCTGAGGGAATCCAGAGACCCTTTGAAGGGGAACTGGATTGCTGCTGCGGCTCACTGAGACGGCAAAAATATGTGGGTGTGCTTGCCTTCTCAACAGGGAGGCTCGTGGTCTGGGGCAAGTTCTCAGCCCTGGTCACCAGCTGCCTGGAAACAGACTTGGTGCTTTTGAGGGTGGGGCACAGTGGGAGTGAGACCAGCCTTTAAGACTGCCGTCTGTGTGGGAACGGGATGAGGCCTGTGGCTGCTGAATTTCCCCCACTTCCCTGGCAACTTGCATGACTCAGCAGAGGCAGCCATAATCCCTGGGAACATAACTCCATTGTCCTGGGAACCACATCCTCATCCCCACAGCAGCAAGCCCCATCCAAAGAGAGTCTGAGCTCAGACACACCTATACCCACCCCCATCTGGTGGTCTTTCTCTACCTGCCCTGGTAGCCAAAGACGAAGGTCATAATCTCTTGGGAGCTCTATGGTCCTACCCACCACCTGAGAAATCTGAATACTTAACCAGGCATCCCTAGGGCAAGTTTGCATCCTCCCTGTAACACCACAGCTAATGAGCTCTTGAAAGTGCCACCTGCTGGCTGGACGCCAACCAACATAAAACCAGTGCACTAAACGAAAACACAACCAAGGATCCTCACAGAGTCCACTTCGCTCCCTTGCTACCTCCACTGGAGCAGGTGCTGGTATCCATGGCTGAAAGACCTCAAGATGGGTCACATCACAGGACTCTTTACAGACACTTCCCAGTACCAGCCTGGAGCCCAGTAGCTCCACTGGGTGGCTAGAGCCATAAAAGCAAAAACAATCACTGCAGTTCAGCTTTCAAGAAGCCCCATTCCCAGGAGAAGCAGGAGAACACCACATCAAGGGAGCACCCCATGGGACAAAAGAATCTGAACAGTAGCCCTTGAGTACCAGATCTTCCCTCTGACATAGTCTAACCAAATGAGAAGGAAACACAGAAACAATTCTGGTAATATGACAAAACACATTTCTTTAACACCCCCAAAAGATCACACCAGGTCACCAGCAACGGATCTAAACCAAGATGAAATCTATGAATTGCCAGAAAAAGAATTCAGAAAGTTGATTATTAGGCTAATCATGGAGGTGCCAGAGAAAAGTGAAGTCTAACTCAAAAAAAATAAAAAACATGATAGAGGATAAGAAGGGAAAATCGTCAGTGAAATAAATAGCATAAATAAAAAGCTATCACAACTTCTGGAAATCACAGACACACTTAGAGAAATGCAAAATGCACTGGAAAGTCTCAGCAATACAATAAACAAGCAGAAGAAAGGACTTCAGAGCTCGAAGGTAAGGCTTTCAAATTAACCCAATCCAACAAAGACAAAGAAAAAAGAATCTTTAAAAATGAACAAAGCCTCCAAGAAGATTGGAACTATGTTAAACCTCCAAACCTAAGAATAATTGGTGTTCCTGAGGAAGAAGAGAAATCTAAACATTTGGTAAACATACTTGAGAAAATAATTGAGAAAAACTTCCCCAGCCTTCCTAGATATCTAGATATCCAAATACAAGAAGCTCAAGGAACATCTGGGAAATTTATTGCAAAAAGATCATCACCTAGGCACACAGTCATCAGATTATCTAAAGTCAAGACAAAGGAAAGGATTTTAAGAACTGTAAGGCAAAAGCATCAGGTAACCTCTAAATGAAAACCTACCAGATTAACAGCAGATTTCTCAGCAGAAACTCTACAAGCTAGAAGGGATGAGGTCCTATTTCTAGCCACCTTAAGCAAAACTATTATCAGCCAAGAATTTTTTGTCCAGTGAAACTAAGCTTCATAAATGAAGGAAAGATATAGTCTTTTCCAGACAAACAAATGCTGAGACAATTTTCCACTTCCAACCCAGTACTACAAGAACTGCTAAAAGGAGCTCTAAATCTTGAAACAAATCCTTGAAATACACCAAAATAGAACCTCCTTAAATCTCACAGGACCTATACAACAATAACACAATGAAAAAAGACAAAACAGGTATTGAGGCAACAAATAGCACAATGGATAGAATAGTACCTCACATCTCAATACTAATGTTGAATGTAAATGGCCAAAGTGCTCCACTTGAAAAATACAGAATGGCTGAACGCATAAGAATTCGCCAACCAAGTTTCTGCTTTCTTCAGGAGACACACCTAACACATAAGAACTCATAGAAACTTAAGGCAAAGGGGTGAAAAAAGATATTCCATGCAAATGGAAACCAAATGCAAGCAAGAGTAGTTATTCTTATATCAGACAAAACAAACCTTAAAGCAATAGCAGTTAAAAAAGACAAAGAGGGACATTATATAGTGATAAACGGGCTAGTTCAACAGGAAAATATCACAATCCTAAATATATATGCACCTAACACTGGACCTCCAAAATTTATGAAACAATTACTGCTAGACCTAAGAAATGAGATAAACAGCAACACAATAATAGTAGGGGACTTTAATACTCCACTGACAGCACTAGATAGGTCATCAAGACAGAAAGTCAACAAAGAAACAATGGACTTAAACTATACCCTACAACAAATGGACTTAACAGATATTTGCAAAACATTCTACCCAACAACTGCAGAATATACATTCTATCCATCAGCACATGGAACATTCTCCAAGATAGATCATATGATAGGCCACAAAACAAGTATCAGTAAATTTAAGAAAATCAAAATTATATCAAATACCCTCTCAGGCTACAGTGGAATGAAATTGGAAATCAACTCCAAAAGGAACCCTCAAAACTATGCAAATACATGGAAATTAAATAACCTGCTCCTGAATGATCATTGGGTCAACAATGAAAGAGGAAAGGTCATAGCATTAAATTCCTTCATCAAAGAGTATTAAAAAGCACAAATAGGCAATCTAAGGTCACATCACACAGAACTCGAGAAACAAGAACAAACCAAACCCCAAACCAGCAGAAGAAAAGAAATTAAGAAGATCAGAGAAGAACTAAATGAAATTGAAACAAACAAAAATATAAAAGATAAATGAAATAAAAAGCTGGTTATTTGAAAAGATAAATAAAATTGATAGGCCATTAATGAGATTAACCAAGAAAAGAAGAAAGAAGAACCAAACAAGCTTAATTAGAAATGAAACAGGAGATATTACAACTGATGCCACAGAAATACAAAAGATTATTTAAGGCTACTATGAACACCTTTACATGCATAATCTAGGAAACTTAGAGAAGATGCATAAATTCTTGGAAATATACAACCCTCCTAGATTCAACTAGGAAGATACAGAAGCTCTGAACAGACCAATAACAAGCAGTGATATTGAAATGGTAATTTTTTTTTATTATTATACTTTAGGTTTTAGGGTACATGTGCACAATGTGCAGGTTTGTTACATATGTATCCATGTGCCATGTTGGTGTGCTGCACCCATTAACTCGTCATATAGCATTAGGTATATCTCCTAATGCTGTCCCTCCCCCCTCCCCCAACCCCACAACAGTCCCCGGAGTGTGATGTTCCCTTCCTGTGTCCATGAGTTCTCATTGTTCAATTCCCACCTATGAGTGAGAACATGCGGTGTTTGGTTTTTTGTCCTTGCGATAGTTTACTGAGAATGATGGTTTCCAGTTTCATCCATGTCCCTACAAAGGACATGAACTCATCATTTTTTATGGCTGCATAGTATTCCATGGTGTATATGTGCCACATTTTCTTAATCCGGTCTATCGTTGTCGGACATTTGGGTTGGTTCCAAGTCTTTGCTATTGTGAATAGTGCCGCAATAAACATACATGTGCATGTGTCTTTATAGCAGCATGATATATAGTCCTTTGGGTATATACCCAGTAATGGGATGGCTGGGTCAAATGGTATTTCTAGTTCTAGATCCCTGAGGAATCACCACACTGACTTCCACAATGGTTGAACTAGTTTACAGTCCCACCAACAGTGTAAAAGTGTTCCTATTTCGGCCAGGCGCGGTGGCTCACGCTTGTAACCCCAGCATTTTGGGAGGCCGAGGCGGGCGGATCACAAGGTCAGGAGATCGAGACCACGGTGAAACCCCGTCTCTACTAAAAAATACTAAAAAATTAGCCGGGTGTGGTGGCGGGCGCCTGTAGTCCCAGCTACTCGGAGAGGCTGAGGCAGGAGAATGGCGTGAACCCGGGAGGCGGAGCTTGCAGTGAGCCGAGATTGTGCCACTGCACTCCAGTCTGGGCGACAGAGCGAGACTCCGTCTCAAAAAAAAAAAAAAAAAAAAAAAGTGTTCCTATTTCTCCACATCCTCTCCAGCACCTGTTGTTTCCTGACTTTTTAATGATGGCCATCTAACTGGTGTGAGATGGTATCTCATTGTGGTTTTGGTTTGCATTTCTCTGATGGCCAGTGACGATGAGCATTTTCTCATGTGTTTTTTGGCTGCATAAATGTCTTCTTTTGAGAAGTGTCTGTTCATGTCCTTCACCCACTTTTTGATGGGGTTGTTTGCTTTTTTTCTTGTAAATTTGTTTGAGTTCATTGTAGATTCTGGATATTAGCCCTTTGTCAGATGAGTACATTGAGAAAATTTTCTCCCATTTTGTAGGTTGCCTGTTCACTCTGATGGTAGTTTCTCTTGCTCTGCAGAAGCTCTTTAGTTTCATTAGATCCCATTTGTCAATTTTGGCTTTTGTTGCCATTGCTTTTGGTGTTTTAGACATGAAGTCCTTGCCCATGTCTATGTCCTGAATGGTATTGCCTAGGTTTTCTTCTAGGGTTTTTATGGTTTTAGGTCTAACATGAAAGTCTTTAACTCATCTTGAATTAATTTTTGTATAAGGTGTAAGGAAGGAATCCAGTTTCAGCTTTCTACATATGGCTAGCCAGTTTTCTCAGCACTATTTATTAAATAGGGAATCCTTTCCCCATGAAATGGTAATTTTTAAAAATGCCAATACAAATAGTCCAGGACCAGACAGATTCACAGCTGAATTCTATCAGACATTCAGTGAAGAATTGGTACCCATCCTACTGACGCTATTCCAAAAGAAAAAGAGGGAATCCTCCCTTAATCATTCTATGAAGTCAATATCACCCTAATACCAAAACCAGGAAAGGACATAACCAAAAAATAAAACTACAGGCCAATATCCCTGATGAACACAGATGCAAAAATCCTCAACATAATACTAGCAAACTGAATCCAACAGCATAACAAAAAGATAGTCCACCATGTCAAGTGGGTTTCATACCAGGGAGGTAGGGATAGTTTAACATATCCAAGTCAATAAATGTGATACATGACATAAGAGGAATTAAAAACAAAAATCACATGACCGTCTCAATAGATGCAGGAAAAACATTTGACAAAATCCACCATCTCTTTATGATTAAAACTCTCAGCAAAATCAGCATAGAAGGAACATACCTTAAGGTAATAAAAGCCATCTACTACAAAGCCACAGCCAACACACTACTGAATGGGGAAAAAACAAAAGCATTCCCCCTGAGAACTGGAACAAGACAAGGATGCCCACTTTCACCACTTCTATTGAACATAGTACTGGAAGCCCTAGCCAGAGCAATCAGACAAGAAAAATAAATAAAGGGCATCCACATCAGTAAAGAGGAAGTCAAAATGTCAGTGTTTGTTGATGATAAGATCGTATACCTAGAAAACTCTAAAGACTCATCCAAAAAGCTCCTAGAACTAATAAATGGATTCGGTGATGTTTCAGGATACAAAACTCATGTACACAAATCAGTATTTCTCCCATATACCAACAGTGACCAAGCTGAGAATCAAATCAATAACTCAACCCCTTTATAACAGCTGCAAAGAAAATAAAATACTTAGAAATATACCTAACCAAGAATTTGAAAGACCTCTACAAGGAAAACTACAAAACACTGCTGAAAGAAATCATGGATGACACAAACAAATGGAAACACATCCCAGATGCATGAATGGGTAGAATCAATATTGTGAAAATGACCATACTGCCAAAAGCAATGTATAAACTCAATGTAATTCTCATCAAAATACCATCAGCATTCTTCACAGAACTAGAAAAAGCAATCCTATAATTCATACAGAACCTAAAAAGAGCCTGCATAACCAAAGCAAGACTAAGCAGAAAGAACAAAACTGGAGGCATCACATTACCCGACTTCAAAAGGTACTACAAGGCCACAGTCACCAAAACAGCATGGTACTGGTTTAAAAATAGGCACATAGACCAATGGAACAGAATAGAGAACCTGGAAATAAAGCCAAATACAACCAGCTGATCTTCAGCAAAGCAAACAAAAACATAAAGTGAAGAAATGACATCCTATTCAACAAATGGTGCTAGGATAATTGGCAAGCCACATGTAGAAGAATGAAACCGGATCCTTATCGCTCACATTATAAAAAAATTAACTCAAGATGGATCAAGGACTTAAATCTAAGATCTGAAACCATAAAAATTCTAGACATTGGAAAAACCCTTCTAGACACTGGCTTAGGCAAAGACTTCATGACCAAGAACCCAAAAGCAAATGCAACAAATAGATAAATAGATGGGACTTAATTGAACTAAAAAGCTTCTGCACAGCAAAAGAAATAATCAGCAGAGTGAAAAGACAACCCACAGAGTGGGAGAAAATCTTTACAATGTATGCACCAGAAAAAGGACTAATTCCAGAATCTACAAAGAACTCTAACAAATCAGTGAGAAGAAAAAAAAAAAATTCCCATCGAAAAGTGGGATAAGGACATGAATAGATAATTCTCAAAACAAGATATACAAATGGCCAACAAACATATGTAAAATTGCTCAACATCACTAATTATCAGGGAAATGCAAATCAAAACCACAATGTAGTGCCACATTACTCCTGCAAGAATGGCAATAATCAAAAAATAATAGATGTTGGCATGGATGTGGTGAAAAGGGAACACTTAACTGTTGATGGGAATGTAAACCAGCACAACCTCTATGAAAAACAGTGTGGAGATTCCTTAAAGAACTAAAAGTGTATCTATCATTTGATCCAGCAATCCTACTGCTAGGTATCTAGCCAGATGAAAAGAAGCCATTATATGAAAAAGATACTTGCACATGCATGTTTAAAAGCTGCACAATTTGCAATTGCAAAAATATGGAACCAGCCCAAATGCCCATCAATCAATGAGTGGATAAAGAAAATGTAGTGTATATATGTATATATATATACACATATATATAATATATATATAAAATGGAATATTACTCAGCCATAAAAATGAATGAAATAATGTCATTTGCAGCAAAGCTACTGAAGATTATTCTAAGTGAAGCACCTCAGGAATAGAATACCAAACATCATATGTTCTCACCCGTAAGTGGGAGATAAGCTATGAGGACACAAAGGCATAAGAATTATACATTGGACTTTGGGAACTCCGGGGAAAATGTGGGAGGGGGTGAGGGATAAAAGACTACCCACTGGGTACAGTGTACACTTCTCGGGTGATGGGTGCACCAAAATCTCAGAAATAAAAAAATAATTAAGTCCATCTCATTATCTTCCCACAAAGAAATATTATGATCACAATGCACCAAACACCAGAAACATAAATCTCAGGGATTTTCCTCAACTATATGAACTTCTTCAGCTGTCCGTATCAAATCCTCTGCAATCTATCTCAGCAATCTCCTTTAAATCAGCCCTACTCTTCTCCACGACCACTGCCCTGCCTCAGTTAAGTAGGTCATCGTTTATTGTGTAAAAAGTTACAGCAGCTTTCCAGCAAGAGCTGCCACCGGTAACTGCTCTCTCCAAATCAGCAACCCACTGCCTACACACTTGTCTTCCTAAAGCATGTGCTCTTATTGATGCTCCAAAGTTCCCACTATAGCTCTCAGAATTAAGGCCAAATTCTTTAGCACAGATATGAGGTCTTTTTCAACCTGACTCCACACAATGTATTAGCCCAATATACCAGCAACTTTCAAACAAACACTTGATACTCAAAGTAATCTTTTAAGCAACTTAATTTGTAGCTTTTCGAACACTGTATGCTCTTTATACCTTGGTAACTTCAAATGATACATCCCTTCATCTTGCACCTTTCTTGCTTGATTAATGTTTACCTCTCAAGACCCACTTTTAAATGCTACCTCTTCTATGCAATCTTCCAGGAGGTCCTTCATGTATATGTATTTAGTGGATCCTTTCTTCTGCTCAGGAAGAATTTTACTTATATCTTTAGTATGGTACTGAGCACTATTGTATTGCTATTCGTTTATACATCTGTCTCCCCGGAGACTGTGAACTTAGTGATGATAACTTTATTCATCTTTGAATTTCCAACCCACCTATTACAACGCTTGTTATATTAGGAAATGCTTAGTCGATATTTATAAAATTATGTAATGTATGCAAAAGTAATAAATGTGTGTACATACGTATCTGCTACTGGGTGAATGAGGACATTTAGCACTGAAAGGCAAATTCTCCCAGTGCCTGCCTCACTCCCAAATCCACTATTGCATCCAAATTTAGCATAACATATCAGAAATAGGAGGACCTTTTCCTAGATTAACTTGATAAACTACACTGAAACGATGGTATCTAAGAGCTCTTAAAATTCCAAAGTATGCCTAAATATATTCTAATTCACCAGAAGAACTATTTTGCCAATATTGTGTATTAACAAATCATTTGTAAGCAAAAATGTAAAAGTGCTTTCTGTTACTCATAAAAACATGAGTATCTTCATTTAAAATTTAGTGTACCACTATGATCTAAAATAAAGAAACTATGCTAAATTAAACACTGTTCATCGAGAAATGTAAAAGCTAAATTTGTAGATTCGTTGATTTATTATACAGAATCTATGATTTTCCAACAATATGCTCATACGAATTTGTGATAATGCCATAAATTTTTTTGGCAAACATTAGGTGTTTAGCAGATTCATCCTGTCTAATTAGTAGAGATTTCATTATTATGTACGTATGTATGTATAGCACCTACAACAAGGCTCTATTTAAACGTTTCTAGACCGTCTCATCAGCCACACTGTTTATCAATCGTGTTCAATGCATCTTAATAGATGTTTTATTTAATTGGAATCACAAAACTAAATTTCCAACTCAGTCTATCTCCTGTAATACTTTACTGTAATTTGTCTTCAAAGCTCTAGAAAAATTCAATTGAAACATCAACAATAAATATATGGCTTAGATACCAAGATATGGTATGCTTTTAATAAAGATAATGAAATAAATAGCTAAAAATATGTAAGACTTTTAGTAAAATTCTAGTTTAAAATGATAATTTTAAGTACCATGAAAATATTTAAAATTCTAAATAATAACTATCAGATGCATTAATTCGTATTTGACTATAAGTGCACAATGTGTCTAATCTCTAAAATTAAAATAGATGTAACATGATGATGGAAATTAATAATTACAAGGCTAACTTCTTCTAAAGATTTTGGAGTGACTAGTGAAAAAAATATTTTTTAAGTATTCAAGTGAAAAAATAAAATTTACCATGCCTTACATAAGAACCAAACAAAAATAACAAAGCATAAATCTAAAAAATTTTTTGTATATTTTGTGCATGACAATAAAAGTTGGCTTATTAAATTAGAATAATTCAGAGTGCTTATCTTAGAAATATGTTAGGAATTTCTCACTTTTTCTCCTATTGTGATCATCAAGTAAATAATCAAAGGGAATCAAAAGTTTCGCAAACTATATAATTCAAAATTATAAGAAAAACTACACAGTCACACACTTGGAGTGACAAAACTCTTGATGTCTTTACACATCCTGTGTCAATAATTCAACTTTATTTAAAATAATACAAAGAATATAAACCTTCTCACCATGGTCTTAAATGTCATTCAAATGGAAATATACATACCTGCCCACACCAACCATATTCCAGCATTGTAGAGTTGGAGAATATAAGGCTTTTTCAAGATTCTAAATATTAGTGTAAAAGCTGTTGATTCATTCAGAAGAAATCTGCTATTCTCCTTCTTCAAAGAGTGGTTACCGACTACAAGTTCTTACTGGGCCATCAATACTGCCACAATCCAAGCTTTGTTGTAATGTTGTACTCTTACAGCTAAAACCTGTTGATAATGAACCTGAACCCATTATTTTGAGTCAATGAATTGAAAGAAATAGGGCAAAGAATGAAAGCCACAGGGCCAATTACGAACATTCTTTGATGTATTACTTGCTAGCACCCACCATATCACTTTGTGTCTTTGTCTTGATCCCCTCTGTTACTCATTAATTATTCTGGAAGGGTTAAAGTTCAGAGAGCTAATTGCACAAACCGTCTTTCTTGGTAGGGATTCTCCCTACTCTGACACTTTCCCCAACTGTGCCCAGCCACCTTGTATTATGCCAATTAACCCAATTCTTGGCATTTTTGCTTGGCCTTCCAGCATCTTTTCAAGCTTTGCCTAAAATATTTTCAGTAGTTTGCCTATAGAATAAACCAATACAACTTTAAGGTTTTATTCGAATTTATTTCATGACATAATCTTTCCTAAACTCCTAATAATACAACTAACTTTATTCCGTGCTAATTATATCATAAACACAACTTTATAACAAATAAAAATATTTTAACTAGCTAGTTGCTGAAGAGTTACAATACTAAATTATTCATTCTACCTTTCTACACTGAGTCCGAGCTCATACTAATAAAAATGACTTTTTCCACATTTGTTAGCCAAGATCTGAACAGAAAAGATTCAATTTTTATATGGCATATTGGGCAGATTTTCATAATTTATAGACTCCAATATTATCAGGATATTTAAAAGAACTGGTGAGGCTACATAGTGTCTGAAAAGTTTCTAATATTTGATTATTATTACAATTCTGAAATAAAATTTGAAAAATAAATAATCATGTCTTGTAATGCTTCCTGGGATATGTCACATCATCCCTTATTTTTCTATATTTTTCAAAATATTTTAAAAATCCTTTGTTTTTCTATGTATTTCAGTTTCAGTGGTATCCAGTAATTGTTTGAAGGCATCTTTTTCAGAGGTAGGCACTAATGTTTATTTTCAGTTATTGCAGTTATATTTGTATGAATTAGTAATTTTTGAGCAACTACCATATATCACACATTTGCTGGCTGCTGTGACTAACGTGTGCATTAATCAACTTCAGGCTAATGGAGATGTCAGAAGACCAACAAATAAATAAACACTAATATAAATACTTAGGAACAGGAGATAGCTTGAAGAAAGAGAAAACGTATAGGACCATCAACTTAGAGAATAAAAAGGAGCCAGTCATGCAAAGAGCAGGGCAGAAGGAACAGCATATGCAAAGTCTTATTAGAAGTAAGCTTGCTGGGCGTGAGGAGCTGAATTAAGGCCAGTCTGCAATCTAGTGAAAGGGAGACAAATGGCTTGGGACTAGATTAGAAAGATAGATAGAAACCAGATCATGCAGAATGTTTTAGACTATGAAAAGGAGTTATATTTTATTTAAGGAACAATGCATCTGATGTGATTGATTTTTGTACTACTGAGAAGAATGTGTCAAAGAGTTTTTAAACCAAGAGAGAAGTGAGGCGGGGATCAGTTTTTAAATAGAAATCCCATAAATCTTATAATTTTTTTCTATGGTAGAGAGAGTTCTTTGCACAAACCCATAAAACTTTGCTTAAAATCTAATTTATAGAACGGGTTTGACCAAATGGATTGTATTTGTTAATTTTCATTAAACAGACAGTAAAATCCCATACTCCACAAAGCAACTGTGTCAAAAGAACATGCCAATAAATTCATGGCTTGGATGAAAATATGTTTAAAAGTCCAAAGTATAAAATTATTGAATAAGATTTTTTTAAGTTTGTTTATAGATTTCATTAAATGTCACAAGAATAAAATGAGTCCAAAATGAAGCTAAAATGAAATTATTACCTCCACTGAGGTCAGAGCAATCAGTCAGCTAAAGTTACATAGATTTCACCTTTAGCTGGAACTGTGTGTAAAATGTATTTGGTTAATTCATTCACAGTGTTGTCAATGACAGAACTTTTCAGATTGACCTTTTGATAAAGCTAACACAAAAATAACCAACCATGATTCCAAAGTTATTAAATGTATCCTTTTAACTTCTCTTTCATAAGACTCTCTAACATTAACATTAGGGTGGCAAAAAATAGTTCCATGAATTAATTGACTCTTACATAACCACTGTAAAATATATCTTTCAGAGCCTGTGGCTTGTCTATTCCTCATTTTTAGAAGGCTATTTATTCTTTTTAAATTTAATTTCTTTCACACATGATTTATTGAGATATTAAGCTACTTTTCCTAATGAAAATTAAAGGTAAATGATAATTTTTAAAAAGTATTTTCATTCTAATGATTTCCCTCAACTCAAATTTACATATTTGAAATAAAGAGGGGCACTTTAGATTGATGCTTACCTCCCAGAATTCACTTCAATCCCCTTCCTCTTCCCACACCCAGTTTGTCAAACTAAATATTCATCCCTCTCTGTTTCTAGTTAGTCAATAATGAACACTTTCTTAAAATAATATCATATTTAGGACCAAATAATGTGAGAAAGGCCAACTCCAAATAACCATTCAATTGTTCTTATCCTCATTATCAATTGTACAATTGAGTTACAATTTAATGTCTGATGCATACATGTGTGGCATGAAGATCAAATCAGGATATTTAGGTGTGTGAGGTGTAATCATGAGTGATGAGGTGATGGATATGCTAAATTTATTATTTTAGGATATTGAATGCTTCTTTATGAGAACCCTCCCCACTGTTTTCCAAGTTGTAATGCTGTAAGACACCACATTGCCCCCCACTGAATTGTTAGCAAATGCGAAGTGACAATATGAATACTTGGAGTTGGATCTTACCTCCAGGGATCAGATTCTAAAAGAATGGTAACTCAGCACTTGACAGGAAAGAGAGAAAGCAGAATATTCTGCCAAGTCATGATTTAAAACTCTTTTCCACTATTTGTAAACTACTAGTAAACAGCTTATATTGAAATAGAATGGAAATTGTATAATTATGCAATTTCTACTCCCACATATGTTTTTACATTTTCTACAAGATTATTCTTTCAACATATTCCCTACTGCAGCTATGGATGTGATAGTTCTAAATCCAGCAAATGTTGTAAAATAAGTTAAGTGACATCATTAGTGCAGCAGCACAATAATGGAGTTATTTTCCACTGGTAAAATTCATTATCTCTGTGGCTTAATCTCCCACAATTTAAACCATTATACAAGGAATTTCATGGCAAAACTGTCCGGTGCATGAATTACAATTGATTAGAGATCAGGGGAGGGACATCTCAGCCAATGTTAAAAACATCCAACTAAGCCTAAATGCCACACCCTGGGATGCAGAATTTTACCCCAACGAAACTGGGCTTAAAATACATTTATTTGAAATAAACTAGATAAAAAACTCTGTTAACATATTTTACTAGAGCATTTCATATATTAAATGAAATGCTTTGTCTTCTAAGGGACTGTTACAGGTGAAAATTAAGAATAACAATTATCACATTTAATATTTAGGCACTTCAAAATATATATTTTATTAAAATAGAATGTCTAGGATACTGAGATTATTGTCCAGTGTGGCCTGTATTATGTCTATTCTACTCTCCATATCTAAACAGCAAATGTGTATAATAGACGACCACTGTTTCATAATCCTTTACTACTTCTCCAAAATGCACAGGCTTTCACCCATAAGCTGTAAGATTACTCACAAACTGAACTTCAAATATTATAAGTCCTTTTCTACAAATTCTGTACTCAGCTAATTAAAGTGCTACATTCCATTGTTCATTGTTTTAACATCACCTTTGCCAGTCTAGCAATGGTTTCAGGGATAAGGGAGATGGAAGGTATCTTTAAGAACAATTTAAATTCTTTCCCAATAGGAGAAAGAAAGAAAAAAACCTACTATTAATGAAAAAGGAAAAATTTCCAACTTGTAATTACATAGCTCCAGCAACAGGGATCTCAAACTCATTCTGTTGTTGGATAAAAGTAAGAGCCAAAAGGCTTACTTTTAATCTAAAACTGTAGACTACCACATTCTAACTCCTACATGTCAACTTCTGTTAGTAATTCTTCCTTCTGGAATAATGTGAAATAATATTATTCTTGCCATATAACAATCTTTCAGAAAATACTTGTTATCACAATTCCCTTTAAGTCCATCTCTGAGATAAATATACAGCATACTCCTGCAACATTCTTCATAGGACTTTGCTGTCATGCTCCTCATGATCTCTCCTGTTACACCTACTATTTCCTGTGCCTAGAGTACTTTTTCCTTGCCCCCTACTACTCCAGTCTGTTTCTCATTCATCAGCCTAGGGGATAACATGCTTGGGGAAGCATTCTCTAACCTTCTCAAAGAGTGGATTGGACAACCACCCGTCCCCACTCCTCCTTGTTACTATAGAACTCTGTGCTGACCCCTACTGCAGAACTTTTCATTATTTATTGTAATTCTCTTTTCATTGTCTTTCCAATTAGACTGTCAAATCTCTGATAAGAGGAACTGCCTTAATCACTGACACATCTCTAAAACTGAGTACATGGTAGTAGTCGGCTAAATATTTGTGATGATTAGAAAATCAAAGAATGAGACAGGATGGTGACCATCTGTGTTCTTCAGTTTCTTTATATATAAACTGGGAATGAAAATAGTATTCACCTCTCGGGGTGGTTGTATTGGTCAATTGAGTCAATATATTTTTTAAAAAACCTATTTAAAAAGCATCTAGTAGGTAAGAAGGTTTTTTAAATCTTAGTCATTATTTTTGATGATTAAGTAAAACACATTTGTTTTTTATATAAGCTAATGTTAAATTATGTCTACCCATTTTTGTACTTATGATTAGGTTTTTTAACATAAATGAGGAGCTTAACATTCACATTTGTTCCTTTTCATCTTAATTCTTTCTGATAACTGTAATATATATGTACTTAATATTATTATCTAAGTTATACATAATATACCTGCAGAGCACACACATACACGTAAACACACACACACATAGATACACAGATGTGGGCCGAGAGGGAAGGAAAAATGAGACAGGGAAATTTATTGATTGAGTACAAGGACTTTGGACACAATTGACCTTGGGTTCAAGACTCAGTTCATGAACTTTATGCAAACTTGGACAAGTTGCTTACTCTCTTCTATTATTAATCTCCTTGTGTATAGAGGTTCACCCAACCATCAATTCACTACAGTCCATTATCACCATGCCACTGTTTCATTATTACTTGGCATGTACTTGTTTAAATCTATAGCAACTAGAAGTAATCTTGATCCTCTGAACTTGTACCTACTCTATACTGTTTATCACAGAAAAGCATAGAATATATCTGATTATATAGAATAGTGAGTATCATATGTCAACTTGAAAATATGGTCCATAAAAGGTAGCAAAGAACTAACCTTGGAAAAATAGGAAGGGTACAGATTATTTAAGGAACGCAAGGATTAATAAAGTACACTTAATTGGAAGAGTAGCCAATGAAAGCTTTTTAGTGGAAGAATGACAAAATTGGAGCTCTACCTCAGGAGTGTAATGTGTCATATTATGAAAGATGATTGGAAGAGGCTGACTCTTCGGCAGGAGACTATTGAAAAGTTTTGTATTGGCTGGAACAAGAGGTTTACCAAGAGTGCTTGCCAAATGACTAAGTATAAATCACTGCCATTGGCATAGACAGGAATTCAATCATGAAATATGCACTGGTCTTACAGGCTAGAAACACATAAGCAAGTGAACTTAAGAATGTAAGTATATATATATAAAACCTCTCATATAAGGCAGCTTGCTTCCACTCAAAATATAAATTCAAGTGATGATTTAGGAGATGAGACATTAATTCCCACTGAGGATGCAAAAGACAGAGCGAAGTATCTCTGGAGAAGTACTATTGAAACTGGGCTTTCAGGACAGGTAAATGTTAACCACTAGCTACGGGGGAAGGATGCACACGAATAAAAATGTATGGAAATTCTGGTTTTGAAACAAAGAAGTCAACTTTTTTTCTCTGTCCATCTAGTCAGTATCCCTGGAACTTCCTTTCTGTCCAAAGGCCCAGGGTGTCAAGGTTTGGATCACATAAATTCAGCCCTCTGGGAAGAGATGCCTGACCTCAGAGTGAGGCAGGAGAAAGGCCATTTCACAGTGACTTCCTAGAATGGAATTGAAAGGGAAACCCTAATTTACCATGCCTAAGTAACAAAAGGACCAGAGACTACCTTTGCAAATCCCCACGTTTTCTGCCCAGCAGATGAGAAATTGAAAGTACTTCTGATTGGTTGATTTTTGCAACCAATCAGACGTTTGCATAGGAGTGTGACATTTGTAACTTCACTTCAGCCTCTGGTTGGTTTCTTTCTGCAACCAATTAGACTGATTGCAGGCCACCACTTCATTTACATGAGGTGAGCACCAAGTGGCCCATGGGAAATCTCTAGGGGGCATTTGGACCTGAGAAGATTCTGTATCCGGGCCCTTGAGCTCCAATGCTCGGCCTGCTCCCACACTGTGGAGTGTACTTTCATTTTCAGTAAATCTCTGCTTTTGTTACTTCATTCTTTCTTTGCTTTGTTTGTGCATTTTGTCCAATTCTTCATTCGAGACGCCAAGAGCCTGGACACCCTCCACTGGTAACAAGAGGACCTACAGTATGGCTTCTCCCAGATGTGTCAAACTATAATGCAGACTGGCAGCTGCTCTCCAAAATGAGGTCCCATCACTTAGGTGAAAGTAGAAAATACCAGAATGGTTACCACTTCTTTTTTTCCTAAAACTAAAATATAAGACTATATTTTATCTGAAAATATATTAGTTCAAGGTTGAAGTAAAAATTTTACAATCTAATAAGACATAGATAATTTGCATGTGCTCAAAAATGTTTACTGATAGAGTTATGTGATGGTAAAAAATGAGTTCATGTCCTTTGCAGGGACATAAATGAAGCTGGAAACCATTATTCTCAACAAACTAACACAGGAACAGAATACCAAACACCGCATGTTCTCACTCATAAGTGGGAGTTGAACAATGAGAACATAGGGCACGGGGAGGGGAACATCACACACCAGGGCCTGTCGGGGGTGGGGGGCAAGGGGAGGGATAGCATCAGGAGAAATACTTAATGTAGATGATAGGTTGATGGGTGCAGCAAGCCATCATGGCACATGTGTATCTATGTAACAAACCTGCACGTTCTGCGCATGTATCCCAGAACTTAAGTATAATAAAAAAAGGAAAAAAAAATTATGCTAGAGATCTGATCTGTAGACTTAAAAGAGAATACACAAGAAATACTTTTTCTTCTAATTCCTTATGCATAAAACTTCTTCGGGAAATTTGTAATATAATTCAGAATTGTATGAAGAACATTGAATAATAGAGCTTTAGCATCTAGTGTTCTCTTTTCTCATTTAGCTTTCTTTAAAGTGTCATTTAGCTTTCACTTGTTGCAAGCACTATTAAACTATGTTAGATCCTAAATAAAAGCAAATATGTAAATAGTGAAACAAGTTGTTGATGTTGCCTTTCCCTTAGAAGTTTAGAATTGTGTTTTCCTTCAGTGTGCTTCTCCCTCAGCTAGGTCATTACTAACAGAAAAGCAATCTTAATATAGGCAATTCATAAACATCTGTAATGTCCCCACCATTAGAAAATCAACATTATGGCCTGGCGCGGTGGCTCACGCCTGTAATCCCAGCACTTTGGGAGGCCGAGGCGGGTGGATCATGAGGTCAGGAGATCAAGACCATCCTGGCTAACATGGTGAAACCCCGTCTCTACTAAAAATACAAAAAATTAGCCGGGCGTTGTGCGGGGCGCCTGTAGTCCCAGTTACTCAGGAGGCTGAGGCAAGAGATTAGCGTGAACCTGGGAGGCAGAGCTGGCAGTGAGCTGAGATCACGCCACTGCACTCCAGCCTGGTTAACAGAGCGAGACTCCATCTCAAAAAAAAAAAAAAAAAAAAAAAAAAAGAAAATCAACATTATTTACGAGATGTTTCTGTAAGAGAATAAAACTAGAGACGCAAGACGCTGTATAAACAAAGATATTTGGCTTCCAAATAGATGTCAAAATTGAGTCAATTATACTCTAGATGGAGAAACATCTCTAATAAAATTTTTAAATAAATAAAAATAAGCAAGAACTCAAATTTCTTAACCCAATTTACAGAATCATTCAAGGCTGAAAATGTGCATTGTTCTAAATTCTTCTTTTGATAAACGTGTTTAGTTGTATAAAAAAAAGATTATCCATTTGCAAATGCCATGTCAAAAACAATTTGATAATTACACTAAAAAAAAGGAAAAAGAAGTAATAAGATACATATACTATTCATCCACTTTAACCATTAAACTAAAATGGCCAAACTGAATCTCTCAAACAAAATAGCTTCTGGGCTAGAATCTTGATGCCAACTTTAGCCCAGAGCAAATTCTTACAGTGACGATGTTTGCTCTGCAAAACGCCGTTTTAATGGAAGCACTGTCCAACCTTTGTCTCCAGTAAAGCTACTAGATCTCCCATAAAGACATAATTTAAACTTCCAAATATAGGGACCTTTTTTACCTATTAATTGTCCTTTCAGAGATCAGATCTTATCCCAGTGTCTCCAGTGAATTCCCCTGTGAACTCGAAAGCACTTTCACATTGCCCTAAGGTTCAAGTGGAAGGAATAAATGGCAGGAGTTAGATGTTACTGTTTGGTTCTTATGCATCTATTACTTTAATACTAGTTACAACTTGAAGTTCAACTAACCGACAAAGCCTGAAGACTCCATTCGATTAGCTGTAATAGGATTGTAACACTGCTTTGGAACAGCAGACTTAAACAGACAAAAATCTTGGCAAATACATCTTTCGTGTATTCCATTAATTCCAAAATAAATATGTTACCTGAGGCAAAATAAGTATAATCAGATATTTTGGTATTTTACATTTCAGTGGAAGTATTTTCATTCCATTATGATGATATTTTAACACTCAGTGTTTAAGAAGGAAGTTTAATATGTATGTGTACATGAATTAAACTTTTACTGAACATACCCTTTTTTTGATGTTGTTCTAACAGACTTAAAATCAGGCTATGGTTAAAGGAGATGCTCACCACATTAATACATTTAATTAATTTGTTTGATTGGGCATTCTCCACCAACTACACAAGGCATATTTCTGAGATGTTTATTACTGCTCTCTTTACCCATATTAGGGGTTAAAAAGTAGAAAATGTGGGTCACCTCAATAGTCACTGAGTAGTTAACCACTTGCCAGATTAGATCTCTAATCCTATGTCCAGAAAATATACTATGGAAGCGAGTCTGACGATTACTTTAGGACTAGACACTTCCATAGGCTGTCCAACAAAATGCAAGTTAAATTAACAAAAGGCCCCAACAAGTGCCCTTAAAACAATTTAAACCAGTTTAAAGGAAGCATAGATTAATCATTTTTTACAAAGGTGAAAGGACTTGCATCTCTTTCATTGTTTCATTTATCCAATCAATTAACATTTACTGAGTACCTACTGAGTTAATACATCAGCAGACTGAGTACTTTGAAATTTCAAAGTAAGCAGTAGACTTGGGCCTTGTCCTCAAGGGAAAATTTCTAGTAAGAAGACGTGACATCCATGAGACAATAGTAAGACACATGAACTCTGCAATGTGGTCCGTAGAATATATATGTTTGAAAAATGGAAAGCAAAAGAAAAATCTACAGGTGCAATTCTTAGATGAGTCCTTTATTTTTACTTTTTTAAAAACGAAAGCAAATATTTCAAGGGCACACATATGAGAAAGAAGGATCATAAAGGCACAGGACAACAAAATGGGCAAGAGAAGACCCTTTCTTTTCACAAAGAGAAGAAAAGCATTTCAGGAAGAAAAACTGAAAATGCAAAATTTGAGGCTTTGACTTCTGAATATTAGACTTACATGCTCCACAATTTAATATATGACTAACCTGTTAAATGGCTTTAGCGTGGGTCTGATTTTGTTTCTTCTTTCTTTTTTTGTTTAATTTTTATCACTTTTTCACTGTGCTCTTACCAAATGCATATTCTCTGTGTCACTTCATATTCCATATTTTACATCTGCTATGCCAAAAATAATCTCTAACTTTTTTATAGACAAATCCCTGTCTTCTCTGCAAATATTATGACATCATTGATTTCCAAAGCTCCAATACAGAAAGCAAGATCTAAGTGTATGTTAGGAAAATATATTCATAGGTGGATATACCTTGGGGGAAATGCAAGCTCTAAAAGTTAGTATAGACATAACCTGACCCACCAAAAAATCAGTAACAGAAATGTGGTAATGTTCACTTGTCTTGCCTTCCTGAGATATAAACTTTTTAAAGGCGGTTTGCAAAACTTTTGTGCATAAGGTTTTGGTGTTTTTCCTTCATTTTCCATTTTCCCCAGGCTGTACAAATTTGAAAGAACTTATAAAAGTGAGTCGAATTTACAAAAACAAAACACAAGAAGAAATTGAAAGTAGGCAGGACAAGTATAGAAACCACTGAAACAGATTGGACACCAACAGAATAACATATGAGGTAGTTTTAAATACATTAAGGAGGTAGAAAAGGACATAAATAATTTTGATTCCTGAGTGTGAGATCATAAACACTATAGAGAATTTGCCTCCAGCATCTGGTAACCTGAACAATGTTATAAAAGTCAGAATTGGTTTGAAGTCAGATGCATAAGACCAACTGCTGTTAATGTGATTACTTTTTTCTCATTATGTGTAGGTCTAGACTAGACTTCAGGTTTTAGTTTTTCATAAGTACTACCATGTAATGACAAATGTATTTAAAAATTTTAAAATAAGAGTACATTTTTGGCCGGGCGTGGCGGCTCACACCTGTAACCACAGCACTTTGGGAGGCCAAGGCGGGCAGATCACAAGGTCAGGAGATTGAGACCATCCTGGCTAATACGGTGAAATCCTGTCTCTATCAAAAATGCAAAAAATTAACCAGGCGTGGTGGCATGTGCCTGTGGTCCCAGCTACTCGGGAGGCTGAGGCAGGAGAATTGCTTGAACCTGGGAGGCTGAGGTTGCAGTGACCTCAGATTGAGCCACTGCACTCCAGCCTGGGTGACAGAGAAAGACTCCGTCTCAAAAAACAAACAAACAAACAAACAAACAAACAAACAAAAGAGTACATTGGGATATAGTAGTCTTACAGATTGTCCAACTTACAAATGGCTTTTCTTTGTTCTTATTTTTTATTCAGTGGTCAATTTACTGTTCAATGTTATAATAGCACCAGTATTGTGGAATGAGCTCAGCACACGTAACCTTTATGCTGTAAATTGAAGTTAAATTGCTAAGTCTCATTCGATGTTAATTAAACTTACAATCACTGATTTTATGTAACACATTGTGCTTTAAATATATATGCCTGGGATATTCAGCAGATGAATTGCTACTTATAGATACTAATAATGAGGATGTTGGTTATTTTTTCAACTTTAATTAACAGGTGTAATACCCACTTGCAAAGGCATCATTAAAATGGTATCCAAGATTTACAAAATTTATAATACAGGGCTGGTTACTTAATATCCCTTTCAGAGTTTGACCTTTTCAGAATGCAGTCTAATATTTGGCCATAAAACCACTGAATTTTCAAAACTTTTTTGCCTTAACTCACCTTAAATCCTATTTTTTCATAAAGTTTTTCTGTTTTATTGAAAACATAAAGCACTTCTAGTTATGCAACTATACTAATTGCAAAAACAAAACAAAAGTGTGTGTGTTTAGGGGTACAGGCATGCATGAGTGAAAAGGTGACATTGTAGCAAATGTGCTAGCATGCATGTGTTGACACATACACATATACATACACACATATCCAAACCCCAAAGCTTCATATGCAATATCCAGTATATGTGACTAATACAAATGCTGTAGACTATGGTCCTATCACTAAGACTTTACTGTGATGTACCCTGAAACTATCGTCAGTTCCCCTTTCCTCCTTTTACTACCAAAGTAGCCTTTCATATTTTGAACTCACTCATTAATATGTTGTAATCTGGCTTCTGTTCCCAAATGTTTTTGAAACTATGACACTTTCAAAGGTCAGCTATGATCACCTCAGTTCAATGACCTTTAGGGATTCCACATTTCCTTTTATTTTTTTTTTTTCTACTGCATCTGGAGGAGCTCCTCTTTCTTGAATATCTCTTGCTTTGCCCTCTATCATATTACACTACTTTTTTTCTCATCCACTACTCTCAACCCTTCCTCTCTTCCCTCCTAATAATGAATGTATTCCAAGATTCTATCCTTTGCTTATTATCCTTCTTTGTCTTGGCTTCATCTATTGCCTCTGCAACTAACTGCCGCATCTGTGCATTAGATGTGTTTCCTCTTCTAAAGTCTAATCCAAATCCAGTACTAACTACTTACTACCACTTTTCCATTGTAATCTTGAACTTAATAAGTCTTAAATATAACTTTGTATTTCCCTTTATTGACTAAATCCTTCTTCTTCAACAACTCTTACAAGACTTTTTCCCAAATACTTTGACTAAGATTTCTATTGTCTTATCGGCTCAGCCAACATCAACACTCCCCACTCCACACACACACACATAAACACACACATCCCTATAACTACTTTTCTTGCCTTCCTGAGATATAAACTTTTTAAAGGCGGTTTCTTTATAAAATCTCTGACTGTTGCTTCACTTTTGTATTGCTATTACCTTCATACTTGTCAAATTGTCTCATATTTTAAAAGAGCATAATCCGTCCTTAATGTCGTTTTCATTTGGAGACCAAATTAAACTGTATTTCTCCCTCCAAAAATAAAACAAAAGAAAAAAGGAAGGTTGGAGCAGGTGGATTCTTGACAATATGTGGTATGTTCATTGTTTTGGATTTTAGCCATTCTAATATGTGTATAGTAGAATCTCACTGTCATATTAATTTGCAACTTCTCCATGACATATGATGTTGAGAGTCTTCTTACTATATGTTTTTTTTTCCACTTGTATATCTTCTTTTGTAAAGTATCTGTCCCGATATTTTGTGTGTTTTAACCTAGGTTGTTTGTTTTCTTATTGTTGAGTTTTGACAGTTCTTTTTTCATGAGCTTGTAAAGTCATGTTTGATGATTTAAGCAAATATTACAATGCCTTCTGATGTGTGCTCAAAGTATTTAGACAAACTAATATTATAAATAGAAAGTGGGCAAGATAGGCTGGGCGCTGTGGCTCACGCCTGTAATCCCAGCACTTTGGGAGGCCGAGGCGGGCAGATCACGAAGTCAGGAAATCGAGAACATCCTGGCCATCATGGTGAAACCCCATCTCTACTAAAAATACAAAAATTAGCTGAGCGTGGTGCCGCACACCTGTAATCCCAGCTACTTGGAAGGCTGAGGCAGGAGAATCGCTTGAACCAGGGAGTCGGAGGTTGCAGTGAGCCAAGATCGTGCCACTACACTCCAGCCTGGTGACAGAGCGAGACTCTGTTTCAAAAAAAAAAAAAAAAAAGAAAGAAAGAAAAAAGAAAGTGGGCAGGATAAAAGAATCTGAATATAAATCAATTTTCTATACTTTATGCAAAGTGGTAAAATGTCAATACAGGAGACTATGAAGTATGTAGACCGTGACAGTAGATATATGTATACGGTAGTCCCCCTTTATCCATGGGAGGATATGTTCTAAGACCCCCCAGTAGATGCCTGAAACTGCATTAGTACTGAACTCTACATTTACTATGTTTTCTCCTATATAGACATGTCTATGATAAATTTTAATTTACAAATTAACTTCAGTCAGATATTAACAACAACGTAATAAAATAGAACAATTATAACAATATGCCAACATCAATATTCTTGCACTTTGGGGCCATTATTAAGTAAAATAAGGGTGACTTGGACACAAGCAGTGTGAGACAGCAAAGGTTAATCTGATAACAAAAATGGCTATTAAGTGACTAACAGGAAGCAGTTTTTATAGCGTGGTGATGCAGGACAAAGGGATGATTCACATTCCACAGGGGACAGAGAAGGAAGGTGTGTGATCTCATCACACTCCTCAGAATGGAGCACAATTCAAACCTGTGAATTTTTTATTTCTGGAATTTTGTATTTGATATTTTTAAACCACGGTTAACCATGAATAACTGAAAACAGCACAAACAAAACTGTGAATAAAGGAAGATTATTGTGCTGTAATACCCAGAGCAACCACTAAAAAACGAAACAAAACAAAACTATCCAATGATATGGACTCAGAAATAGTTAAATAAATCAAAATGAAACTCTGAAAAATGTTTAAATTATCTACAGTAAGGACAGAAAAGGGAAATCAAAGAATGAGAAACAGAGTGAGTAAACAAGCAAACAGTGAATAAATAAATAAACTGACAGACTTAACCCTTCAATAGTTATACTAACTGTAACTGATCTAAACATATCAATCAAAAGATAGAGATTAGCAAGGTGGATAAAAACATGATCAAATTTATAAGAAACTTGCTAAAAACATGATAATATAAGCAAATTGAGTAGATAGGAAAAGATATACTATGCAAACATTAACCTTTTTTTTCTTTTTTTTGAGACGGAGTCTCGCTCTGTTGCCTAGGCTGGAGTGCAGTGTCACGATCTCGGCTCACTGCAACCTCCCTCTCCCGGATGCAAGCGATTCTCCTGCCTCAGTCTTCCGAGTATCTAGGACTACAGGCGTGCACCACCACGCCCAGCTAATTTTTCTATTTTAGTAGAGATGGGGTTTCACTGTGTTGCCTAGACTGGTCTCAGTGTGAACCACTGTACCCAGCTGCAAACATTAATTTTTAAATACCAAGAATAACTGTATTAACATCACCTAAAATAGACTTCTGAGCAAAAAGACTTAAGCAGAAACAAAGAAGGCTATTACATAATAGTGAAAGGGTGAATCCACCAAGAACACCTAGTCATCTTACTGCACATGCACCAAACAACAGTTCATCAACATATATAGAAAGAAAACTGAGACAACTGAAAGAAAAAATAACAAATCCACAATTTTAATTGGCGATTTTAATACCCTATAACTGTTAAAGTAACTGATCTTGAATTTGAAAACAGTAAATTAATCTTTAGGCCCAGATGACCAAACATTAACTAAGAATTGGCACCAATTACACAGAATCTCCTTCAGAAAATATAATTTAAACAAATACTTCCCAACTTATGAGATCAGCATCACCTTGATACCAAAACCAGACAAAAACAACAAAAGCAAGAAAGAAAAGAAGAAAGAAAGAGAGAGAAAGAAAAATAAGGAAGGAAGGAAGGAAGGAAGGAAGGAAGGAAGGAAGGAAGGAAGGAAGGAAGGAAGGAAGGAAAAGAAAATTACAGATCAATATCTTTCATAGATTTAGAAGCAAAAGTCTTCAACAAAACACTGGCAAATTGAATCTAGCAATGTATAAAAAGAGTTCTTACACATGATACCAAAAGCACAATCCATAAAATAAATATTCATTAAATTGGACTTTATCAAAATTAAAATGTTTTTCTCTGTGAAAGATCTTGTTAAAAGGATGAAAAGATAGATAGGGAATAAATATTGGCAAACCACATGTCCTACAAAGAATCGGTATCGAAAATATGTAGAGAGAAAAACTGATCAAGTAAGGAATTCGTTTCACTGATCTTTACATTTTCTACACAGTTCTCTTCTCTTGCAGATTTACAGGATTTAGCACAAGATTCTAGTAATGACTGTACCGTGTTAAATAATTAGGAAAGTAAGGTTCTGCTAACTGGTAATCCTGAAGAACAAGATGTGGTAGATTTTTACAGTTAGGGTACCCAAGGAATCACACCTCCCTCTATCCACTCCATTATGCAGTCTTCTCCCACGGCGACTCTAGCGTTAGCCATGATGATTTGGCTGAAGGGACAAGATGCAAGTAGAAGTTTAAAATAATTTCCACATTACGACCAGTCCCCTTTCTTCCTGCTTTTAGATCCACATGTGAAGAAGCCAAACCATACTGCTAGAGACACACGGCTCAGGCAACAGCCATCAGTCAGTCTCAAACAAGACTTTTCAGTGAGGCTGTCTTAGAATATCAATCTCCAGGACACTCACCCAACAAGATGCAGAATGGAAGCAAGCGAATGAACCTAGCCCATATTGCTAACCCAGAGAACCATGAAGAGGTAATACAGTTGTTTTAGGTCACTGATTTTCGTAGTAGTTGGTATTGCAACAATGCGTAACTAATACAGCATATTATTACTAAATGCTTAAATTTTACTTAAATATAAGCCTAAATAAATGGGTTAGTCCAATTGTGTAGTTGAGTGCTTTCATTTCAACCTTTATTTTAAAAGCCTTTCATAATGATTCTAACTTTTTTAAAATCTGAAGTGTTTATGATGTTCTGAGTGTTTTGGAAGAGATTAACAGCATCAATGTAGATGGTATGGGAAATTGAATTTATACAGAACCTAATTTGTATATTGTATTTTTAATTTACCAATACTGACTATAGCTCCAATTTCTGCCTGCCTTTATAATATTAAATGGCTAAAAGTTAATAAATTCAGAGTTTACCCAGAAGCAATTAACATATTTTACTAAATATACCTTTATATAAAGAACCAAGCCTTAAACCACTATAGACTGTGGTCTGTTTTTCTTATCATCTATTTGAAAACAGCCTAAAAGAGAAGATCCAATTGCCAAACATGGAGATCAGCACTCTTAAAAGTTTAAAATGTTCATCTGTCATTGTAATTTTGCCAAATCATGTTATTAAGAGTAATTTGTGAAATTTACTATTCAAGCTATTATTTAGGTCAAACAATCTAGTAAGCACATTAATATGAAAAACATCCCATTTTTCAGCATCTTAACTGCAATAAACTTCAAAGTATGCCAATCTTCATGCTTTAAGGCATAATTTGGTTACCAGCTGGGGTCAGGAAGAAATTTTCCCCATAGTGTAGTATTGCCAATTACCATAGGTGTAGAGCGAACAAGAGAAAGAGTCAGGGGGTTACTTGGTTCTCTAAAGCATCTGGTATTGGATGCATTCTGAGTAAGAATTCAGGATAAGATGAAACATTCAATTGTCCCTCTATGTCAATTCCAATATTCCTATGAGCTGCCAATATGACACTGCTGCCACAAGGGAGGGATTTTCTACAGAACAGATGTCACTTACAGTATTATGTGGGCTATCTATCTCAACAAATAATTGCTTGGCACTTCTGCCCTATGGCAAGGGTCTGAAAATATGTTAGGGTGAGAACACACCATACAAGCAGATGGGCATAGATAAAAGAAAGAGCAAGAGCATACTGAGCCTGAAATGCATGTGTAAAAGCCAGATGGGAGGACGGAAGCAAATGTTTTTTTTTCTTATCTTTAGTGACTAAAGCCCCAAATCAGGATTTTCCAGCTATTAGTTATTTAGAAGTTCTATTTTAAAATTTCTTTAAATGAGTATGAGTTGCAGGAGACTCCAATTTATTGAAACAAAGAAACTTTCCCTTTTTGGTATAAACTGCAATCCACATTTGAAAATGATTGCATTTTGCTTAAGCCCTGACACTGATATGAGACTCCCAACACCAATGTCCCCCACTTTCATGCCCCCCCCAAAAAAAAGAAAAAGGAAAAAACTAGGCTGGGATAAGAGGATGGACACAAAGACTGACAATGAATGACAAAGGACAATTGAGATGGGACTTGCCTGAGAGAGACAGCAAGAGAGGAAAAAAAGTCCTTTTAAAATATCAATAAGAGAATCAAAGAAAGCAAGATCCTTTTTCTGATAAAAGGGGAAAAGTTAATAACAGTGAAGAAAGAGAAGGGAATTGCAATATGCTCCTACTGTAATGGAAGAAAAGAAGATGAAGGTAGAATCAGAAAGTAACAACTTTAAATAAGTTTAACATATATGTTACTTTTACACTTTACACAATCTGTGGATTAAAGTTTTAAAAATATTCAAACTACTTGCCCCAATAGTAAACCTGACTGGCTATTTAAATAATTAGTTGGAGAAAGAATAGGGGTGTTTTTGCTCACAGGAACCAGCAAAGAAATTTTCACTTTTAAAATATGTTGATTGCAGAAAAGACCTTGGGGGGAGTTGGGGCAGTGGGGCAATAATGAATGTATCGTAAATTATTAAAAGGCATTAAGTTATATCTCAAAATTAGAAAATGCTTGAGGGCATTATTGATACATTTTTATGTCTGAAATGGGATGCAAGTAATAACTGAAAGTTTTCTAGACAAAAATAAGTTTGCCATTCAGTAATGTCTGAAAACTGTGATTCAACTGAACATTTGTTCATATGTTGGAGCTGATTCAAAGATGACTCTTACAGAAAACTCTAACCATTGCTTACTGGTATCTTTTTCTATAGTCTTTTAATCTTAAGGAACACTGGAGAAATTCTTTAATTTTTATCATATTAGTCCTATCTCATGTTCCTCTGCTTTCAAAGTTTAAAGTCAATCCTTAATTATTAATATAGAAAAACAGGATACAAGGTTCTCATGGAAAATATAACCTCAAAGTTTTCTATCTGGCTTCTAACTATAGTCTAGCTTAGAAAAGTATAATGTGGGAGAAATTGCCTAAGGATCAATCATGTGATTTATTCACTCTTCCCAGCACTCAAAGCAAAAAAGGTCAGTGGGAGGTTTAAGGATACACCACCCCATTTCAGCTGACTTAGGAGCTGGACTTTTTCTGAAAGAGAATGAGAAGCCACTGAAGAGCTTTCTTGGGTGTGTTTGTTTGGGAAAAGGGTATCATAGTCACATTTAGATGATGACTGATCTCTGAGGATATGTGGTAGAGAAAGATTGGATAGGAATGAGACTGGACCCAAGGACACCAATGTGGAATATTGTAAGAATACAGAAATAGGCCGGGTGCGGTGGCTCACGCTTGTAATCCCAGCACTTTGGGAGGCCGAGGTGGGCGGATCACGAGGTCAGGAGATCGAGACCACGGTGAAACCCCATCTCTACTAAAAATACAAAAAAAAATTAGCCGGGTGTGGTGGCGGGCGCCTGTAGTTCCAGCTACTCGGAGAGGCTGAGGCAGGAGAATGGCGTGAACCCGGGAGGCGGAGCTTGCAGTGAGCCGAGATCGCGCCACTGCACTCCAGCCTGGGTGACAGAGCGAGACTCCGTCTCAAAAAAAAAAAAAAAAAAAAAAAAAAGAATACAGAAATAATGATGACAAATAATGATGACCTTGATTAGGGTGGTAGGAGCAACAATAAAGGAAGGAGGATAGATTTGAGAACTATTTACAAGGCAGGTTCAACAAGATTTGGCAATAACAGAGATGAAGGAGAGAGAATGAAAGGATGACCCCAATGTTAAGGCTTGACTAAGTGCATGGATAAGTATTCCAGTTATGAAGTACACAACACTTAAGAATTAGCAAGTTTTTCATTTCGTTTACACTTGTGGCAGCATTCAGAGAAACTAGCTTATTCATTTAGTTTGGGTCTAAATATTGAATTTGAAGTGGCATCTATGTAGAAGAGGATGGATACTTGGATGTGTAGCTCAGAGGAGGGCTATAAACGAGACAAATATTTGTAGGTTGTTAGCATTTACATTTATCGAAGCAGTGTTAGTGGATAATTTTGCCTGTGATAGTATGAAAAGTCAAAAGCAAAGAAATCCAAAAACAGTTTTAAGGAAAACCAAATATTCGGTAAGCACCTACTGTGCTCTAGTTTCCGGAGCTGCATCTATCAATAAGGCAGGGTCCCTACTCCCATGCAGCTACATTTTCAGTGGGTGAGTCAAACAATTAACCAGGAAACAAAAACAACAAAAACCCTAAGATAATAGTGTGGTATTTTCAGAGACTTTTAGAGGTTGTGTAGAAAATAAGACAAGCACAGTAATAATGATTACCTGAAACTGGCAGAACATTTTCAGGGAGAGGCCAGAAGTGAGACAAGCAAAGGAAAGCCTGAAGGAACACCTGGAGCCCCAGGGAAGCAGAGCAGGAAATGGGAATAGGTCTCCACAAAGACAAAAGCAGGGAAGCTGTGATCGCTCAGAGCCAACCAAGACGCCAGAAAGTGGAAAGTTCGTTTTCTCTCTGATAAGTGCAGTAGAAGATGGAAAGTGATTCTGCCAAAGCTACTGCTTACACAGGATTCAGAGTAGTCAGAATGGACAGGTCTCAAAAAAGTTGTAGAAAGACAATGACTTGAACCTAAAGTCAAAGGTTCAGAAAGGACAGCAGGAAGGATGGGTAGCTGTTGAATCTAGTGAGCAAAAATAATAATTAACAAATAACCAAGACATGACATTTCCTTATATCTTGCACTGAATCTCTTAGTTTCTATAGTTAAATATTAATATAAAATGTAATGTGGAATAGAAATGATACTATTTCTGTTTTTGTCAATTATCTATATCTGAAATTTCAGCCACAGGGTCAGTTAACACATAGAGACACTGTTACTCATTCTGTGGCAGCTACTAGAAATAATTAGCATCTATGTCTCCAGACACGCATATTTAAAAGATAATTGAAAATGAGGAGAGCAGTTTGCCACTAAAAATTAGCAAAACAAAGTTATTTGTTGCGTATATATTATTTTAAAAATCTGAAGAAATATTTTTTGATCAATTCCATGATGCATTTTCAAATAACTATGGGAAATGTAAAGAGGTCACTACTAGTTATAATAAACTCCTAAAAGCCTTCAAGAAGAGGAGACATACAAGAAAAATTTGAAAATGGACAACAGTCTTTACATTTACAGAGGAAGATTATGAAGTTAAAGGTGACCAATTTTCTATGTTTCAAGATAAGTAAAAGGAAATTATACTAAAATTACAGGTCAATAATAGTGAAGAAAAGGGAGAACATTAATATTCTAACTTCTCCAGATCCTGCAATTTATTACCTGAAGGTTGTCTGATTCTCTCTGCTTTATTACCTAAAATCAAGACAGACCCAGAGATGTAGGTATTGATTAATAAGAACCACAGTGCCAGACTGCCTTCTACTAGAGGACTCTAAGAGAACAGGTGACTGCCACTCTAATTTCCCTCAGCTTCAGTGAGCCATTTTCCTCCATTAGTAAGCTCTTGGGCTATCAAGCTATTTCACAGGGTATTAGATACTGAGTCTCAGGTGTATAATATATGTTATTCAGACAACACAATGGGCATTATGTGACTTCTTTAAGCTTCTTGAATATGGTGTTGATCAAAATGCTTATAAACTTAGCATAAGCATGGCTACCATTTCAGTTCATGCATTACTCATTATCAGAGAATGCTAGATACATTTGCTCAAGTCCAAACCATGCATTCCTCACATTTATAACAAAAGGGAACTCTGGGGGAAAATGTTTTCATTCTTATTTGAAAAATATTTTTACAGACAATGCACAGTTGTTTTTACTTTTTCAGCTCTGCAGTTTCTCTAATTTCTATCCCTTTTAAAGTCTCTCTATAGGCAGAGGGGCTTTAAAGTATGTAAAGTATAATATATAGTCCACTTAACATAATTTTTAAGCCTGTGTTTCACAAAAAAAAAAGCTAAAGTTTTAAGAGGTCTTTGAAATAGATGACTTCAAAAGGGTGTTCAGCATAAATGTAAATGAGATTTATATCTGGAGGAGATGATCAAATCCTACAGGTTATTTAACAAATTTAAAACACCCAAAGCACAACTAGAAAATGAGATCTAAACATCGAAGACTTAGCTACTGAGGCTGTGATTGAATATTTTTTCACTGCCTTCTCGTGTTCCGTAAGTTTTACCTCTGTGTCAAGATTAATATCCTCTGTATACATCTCTTGGTATTTTTTATATTTTGAATCTGACCTCCATTCCCTGCAGCCCTCCAGACCTATGGCCCCCGAAAAAAGGAAGGACGAATGCCAATGCTGGAAAAAGGAAGATGTAAGAAGTTTCTAGAAGACCAAGAAATCACGTTTTCTCCAAAAAAAAAAAATTATAGAAAGAGGAGAAAGAGAGACCAGGAGGCAGACGTGAAGGTCCTGATCCCTTACTCTGGCACACAACCACTAGTACATATGCGGTAGAGAGTTTGCAAAGGAACATAAATCCCAATGTATCCACTATCACTGCTTTAATAAAAGTAAATGTTAATAACCTACAAATATTTTTCTCCAGTCTATAGCCTTTCTCTGAGCTACAAATCCAAGTATGCAACTGCCTCTACCTAGGTGCCTCTTCAAATTCAATGTAGTCCAACAGAGAAAAGAAACACACACAGGAGAAGCACCTTAGTGTTGACCTAAATATCCCTGCAGGCCCCCAGTGGATGAGGGGCAGCAACCAAAATAGTCTAGCCTGGGCTCTGTGGCTGAGACTCCAGATCCGTTGGCATTGACTGCTGATGTTGCTGCTATGAAAACATGCTACGAACCTTGTTAGCCACAGACTCAGCAGTGCAAGCCAGCAGGAAGGCCCGTGGCAGGCAGAGAAAGAAGCATCTCAGAGGTAGCCATCCAGGTCAGAGGACATAAGCACATGAAAGCTTTGCCTCACATCCATGAAAGTCTGAGTGTTTGCCAAAAAGAGACAGATTTAATCTTAAAGTCACCACTTTACACAAAAAGGCTTTGAGACATTTAACTGGGAAGTTAAATTTTCATCCTAATATCATCTCCCCAATTAGCAAGCTCCTTTTCTCCATCTCTTTCCACCTTCCATCCCCGAGTAAGATGTACATGTTGACAGAGTGGTGGGGAATTCAAGATGTTGTAGAAAAGAAAGAAGCTACATTTTTCTCATAGTTTTCTACCTCTCTACCTTTATCAACAAAATTAAAGTAAGCATTCCAAGAAGAGAGATTCCCACATAGAGTATCTCTATTCACATTCAACACAGGCCTGACATATGATGTTGCTTAGAAAGGAACAGTGTCCTATTGATTAAAGAATATCTCTTATTTTAAATACTCCTAAAACAGTCTAATTTCACTCTTTAAAATAAATTAATAAATACTTGTTGAAACACATTACAAGGTCTTATCAAAGAATCTCACAGCATTTGAAAGACATTTATCACAGTGTAAGTCTCTAAGGCTTAGAATCTTTCCAGTAATGTGCCTCAACACTTAGTCAGTGTCAGCTGACTGATGACTTCAGACAGTTTTTTGTTTTTTGTTTGTTTGTTTGTTTGTTTCTTTGCAACAGAGTTTTGCTATCACCCAAGCTGGAGTGCAGTGGCACAATCTTGGCTCACTGCAACCTCCACCTCCCAGGTTCAAGCAATTCTCCTGCCTCAGCCCTCAGCCTTCCGAGTAGCTGGGACTACAGGCACATGCCACTGTGCCCAGCTAATTTTTGTTGTTGTTGTTGTTGTTTTTTAGTAGAGACGAGATTTTTGGCCAGACTGGTCTCCAATGCCTGACCTCAAGTCTTTATGTCCACCCGCCTCGGCCTCCCAAAGTGCTGGGATTACAGGCATGAGCCACCGTGCCTGGCTAACTTCAGACAGTTTCAAAGTGGGCAGTACCTTCATAAAGTCACTGCAGACAAAAAAATCTCAGCTTTTTGAGGCAAGAAATGTAATCGCATAGTTTTCAGCAAGCTCTGAAATGTTGGCACATGCTAGCCAAAAGCAAGGTTGACCAAATGCACCCAGGGTGTCTGTCTACACATCACTTTTGCAGAGTCTGAAGTCTGTTCATCAGACGTTAATTTTTCTTTTAATTGCATAGGCTGATCCTGTTCCCTATCAGAAACAGAATTTCCTCCTTAGATTTTTTAAATGTTTAAGATTTAGAGACTATATTTGGGTCAAACCAACTTTAACTGTTCAAAATAAACTTGACAGAGTTTATCTTAATGGACAATATGAGTCCAAAGCTCTCCATCCTACAGATGCGATTTAAGAGAACTAATCACCTAGGGTGTTAAATGGTGAAGACTTAACTAAGACAATAAGAGCAGGCATCATAATGACCTGTGTTAATAGCCACAAATTGAGAAAACTGCCTGGCTTATGCAATTACTTGGAGGCCATGTCTGTACAACCCCTTTTGCCTCCCAATTCTAATAACAGACCATCCCCTCCCTCTCTCCCTACAGCCATCAAAGCGAACACCTGACTTTTAAAAAAACTGAGCATAGCACTCACCATCTTGGTCATAATGACCAGGCCAAGGGCTAGACATGTGAGCCAGAAAATGTTCCCTAGAATAGTTCACACTGGAGCTGAATAACATTAAATACTTATTTTCCTTGATGGCAAGCTGTGAAGATGTGAGCCTGGAGGGACTGAAGCCTATACTGTTTGCTGCAAGGAGGAGCTGGTCTGAGAACAAAGACAATATGCAGAGAGAAGCACAGATGAGACATAGAGCTGTTCCTAGTGATATTTGAAGTTCTGGCTCTAGTCATCCCTGATATCAGCTCTCTTTCCTGGAAATAGCAGCCAACAAATTCTCTCTGTGATTTCATCTACTTCATACTGGGTTAATCTTACTGGGAATCATCAGCGTTTTCAATAATAAAGCTAGTGAGAAAGTAGTGAAACCCAACAAAGCAGACAAATAAGAACCACTAGGTCATAGTCAGAGAACAGTAATGCTGGTGGTGCTGGTCATGCAATTTTGAGATCATTTCTTAAAATCTCTGAGCCTCAGTTCAAAATCTGCAAATGGGGCTTCCAGCTACTGAACTAGGTTACTGAAGAATTAGAATACTATATGTAAAGTGATTAGCATGATGCCTGTCCCATAGCACTTGCTTACCAAGTGCTCAAAATGTATTGTTTTATCATGAGGTTGTGAGGATAATGATGAGGAGGACTCAAAGAAAACAAAGATTATAGAACTCAGAATCTTCTAACAACTTTTCATTAAAATCCTACCGGCCGAAATATTTTTGAGGAAAAATAAAAACTGCAACCACTAAAAAGAAAAATGTAATGAAGTTAGAAATAATTATAAACAGAACATTCTGATTATTTTAAGACACAAAGGTATTTGAAGGCTCAACTTACAATAAATAAACATTGTTATTGAAAGTTTACTCCAGGCCAATGAAACAGTCTTATTTTTAAGAAAAAATTGTAATATGAAAAATAAAGCAAGTATTATTGATATAGCTACTTCCTGAAAATGGAGCTGGCAATACTTGTAGGCCCAATTCAAATGTCTCCACAATAACAAAGCCTTCCTTGACATCACCAAAACCATGTATGATACTACACACCACACCAATGGTGCATAGCTTTTCTTTCATTGAATTTATTTATTTCCCATTCCACACTATAAAACTCTCCTAGCAAGGCCTCTTTTTTCATATCTGTACCTTTGAAATGTAGCTCAATAACTTGGTCAAAAGCAGGTGCTCAAAATATAGTATTAAAATTAGACTAAATTTTAGATGTACACTGAGAGCATGAGACATGGGTTCCAATCTTGCCTCTGCCACTTACTAGATGTGCTACCTTGAGTAAGTCACCAACTGTAGGAATATATCCTCATAGTGTTTGCTTTCAAAGTTACCTACAATAACCTCCTACTCCAGTACAAAAATTCCATCTCAATGCATTTTCTACCTACACACACTGTGATAGATCCTCTACAAAACATAATCTTCAGTCAAACTTCATAACCAGTTTTTGGCATAACTATTATCTTTCACACTGAATAAGTCAACAAAGCAATGCTTTATAAGGCCTACTATCAGACAGCCAGCAATGCAGACTCAGAATTCTAACTTTAAAAAACAGTCCTTCCCAAACCTGACAAAAACAAGAAATGGGGAAAGGATTCCCTATTTAATAAATGGTGCTGGGAAAACTGGCTAGCCATATGTAGAAAGCTGAAACTGGATCCCTTCCTTACACCTTATACAAAAATTAATTCAAGATGGATTAAAGACTTAAATGTTAGACCTAAAACCATAAAAATCCTAGAAGAAAACCTACGCAATACCATTCAGGACACAGGCATAGGCAAGGACTTCATGTCTAAAACACCAAAAGCAATGGCAACAAAAGCCAAAATTGACAAATGGGATCTAATTAAACTAAAGAGCTTCTGCACAGCAAAAGAAACTACCATCAGAGTGAACAGGCAACCTAGAGAATGGGAGAAAACTTCTGTAATCTACTCATCTGACGAAGGGCTAATATCCAGAATCTACAATGAATTCAAACAAATTTACAAGAAAATAACAAACAATCCCATCAAAAAGTGGGCGAAGGAGATGAACAGACACTTCTCAAAAGAAGGCATCTATGCAGCCAACAGACACATCAAAAAATGCTCATCAGGCCGGGCGCGGTGGCTCACACTTGTAATCCCAGCACTTTGGGAGGCCGAGGCAGGCGGATCATGAGGTCAGGAGATCGAGACCACGGTGAAACCCCGTCTCTACTAAAAATACAAAAAAAAAAAATTAGCCAGGCGTGGTGGTGGGCGCCTGTAGTCCCAGCTACACGGACAGGCTGAGGCAGGAGAATGGCATGAACCCGGGAGGCGGAGCTTGCAGTGAGCCGAGATTGCGCCACTGCACTCCAGCCTGGGCGACAGAGCTAGACTCCATCTCAAAAAAAATAAATAAATAAAAAATGCTCATCACCACTAGCTATCAGAGAAATGCAAATCAAAACCACAATGAGATACCATCTCACGCCAGTTAGAATGGCAATCATTAAAAAGTCAGGAAACAACAGATGCTGGAGAGGATGTGGAGAAATAGGAAAACTTGTACACTGTTGGTGGGACTGTAAACTAGTTCAACCATTGTGGAAGACAGTGTGGCGATTCCTCAAGGATCTAGAACTAGAAATACCATTTGACCCAGCCATCCCATTACTGGGTATATACCCAAAGGATTATAATTCATGCTGCCATAAAGACACATGCACACATATGTTTATTGCGGCACCATTCACAATAGCAAAGACTTGGAACAAACCCAAATGTCCATCCATGATAGACTGGATTAAGAAAATGTGGTATATATCCACCATGGAATACTATGCAGCCATAAAAAAGGATGAGTCCATGTCCTTTGTAGTGACATGGATGAAGCTGGAAACCATCATTCTCAGCAAACTATCTCAAGGACAAAAAACCAAACACCGCATGTTCTCACTCATAGGTGGGAACTGAACAATGAGAACACCTGGACACAGGCAGGGGAACATCACACACCGGGGCCTGTCATGGGGTGGGGGGAGAGGGGAAGGATAGCATTAGGAGATATACCTAATGTACATGATGAGTTAATGGGTGCAGCACACCAACATGGCACATGTATACATATGTAACAAACCTGCACATTGTGCACATGTACCCTAGAACCTAAAGTATAATAATAAAAATAAACGGTCCTTCCTAAACACTACACCACTTCTCTGTGCTTTAAAAGTCTTGGAGTGTTTTTAAAAATTTTATCTCTATTAATAATCTTCATTATGGCATACTACAATGATTGATTCAAATAGCAAAATGAGATGATATAAAACTTCTTTGTAAAGTATAAAGTGCTCCAAAATATCAAGTAGTAGTAGTATCATGACAATGATGTAGATGATAATGATAATAACAGGAAAAGGAAAAGTATGTACTTTGGGTGCTTTGTTGAATTAATATTTCCATGCTGTTAAATGGGTCAGTTAATGTAAATTGTAGCTACTTACTGGAAATTGGGAGGAAGCCCTGGGTTTTTATTCTCATTTTTTTCTTCAATTTTTTGAGTACAATTAAAACGTACAGATTTTCAGAGGTAGTTACTATACTTACTTAGAAATTATGGCCATATATGTATACAGATACATACCCTGGTATAGGATGGTAATTGACTTGAATAAATTCGTGGTCTTGCTGGGACAAGTCTATGTAACACTGGTTTGTATGAAAACTGCATGTGGAACTCTGTTCTATGGGCACTGATTTCCTGGCTGATTTGAAGTCTTCTCTCCTTTTCTCCTAATTGTTCTTTCAGCTGAAATTGAAGTCCAGTTAAAGCTTGTAACATGTTTCTCTTCTTTTCTTCTCACTATTAGTGGATTTGGAAAAAAAGGAGCACTGTAAAACACATACAAAATAATATTTTATCACCGGAGACTACATACTATAAAATAAATTTAGTAAATGATAAGGGAGGTATTTGAAATAGAAAACAAACTCATTATTTAATGGTTATGGTTCACCCATAAAGAGGTAATTCTTAATGTTCAAGTTAAAAAAAAAAAAAAAGATGAGAAGAAACAGTTGGCATTCAGCTAACAATTGTGTTTGGAGATTTGTGCCTGACTTTGTTATTCTGAGCAAAGCCAGGTACCAGTCTCTTGGGATTATGTACAAAGGCAAGAAAAAAAGTGGACATGTACAAACCTCAAAGGTGACTGCTGGGTTAATAAAACAGTCTGTTTTCTGTTCACCCACTCTTGCTCTCAGTGTGCAAGTATATTAAAATATGTCAAAAGGAAAACCATTCGCTGTGCAAAAATAATTCAACTACAAGTCACAATTTCCAGCTGGTGGAGTGCCTTAGTGTATTTAAGTGCACTAACAAGTGACCCGTACATCTCCCCGGATGAAAGCTGTATCCTCATTAAATGAGAAACAAACACAAAATAGGAACAACTGTCACACAGAAAAACAGACCACAATAGATACCACATTTCCCACACTCAATTTCTGGCTTGAGTTATGGCAGACTGAAGAACAGTGCTGTCCTGGAAGTAACCTCTTAAAAGGGACTGAAAGTAAGACAAGGAAGCTGTTGGGGGAACTAAATGTCTTGCTAATGGTCATCCAAATTCTCATTCAGAGTTTCTGGGAAAACATCATTTTCTTTCTGGGCCCTAAAAACTCCCATATTAGGTAAGACATTATATAATAACAATAATGTGAAGTAACTGGAATAAACAGACCCAACCCCCAAGGAATTTAGAATTAATGCTGTAAGTTATATTTTTAAATAACTCTGTTAGATAAACTCTGGTTTTAGTGTTTATAAGATATCATACCAACCTTTTATTTTCTGATTTTCTCTAGGGAACTAAATCATTGATAGGACTCTGAAAAGAAAAAAAAAGAGAGAAGTTACTGTTTTTTAACTTTAAGAATAGGGTTCTTATTTGATTCATACGTTGTACATTATTATAAGGCAAAAACATACATTGGATGTTCAATGTGATAAGTTGCATCTTATACACAACAGGACATACAATAGGAGCATGTGTCTCCAAAAGGCAGATAGACAATATCTGGAATAATAAGGGAACACTACTTGAGAGCAAATAACTGATTACAAAAGTATGGTACTAACAATTCTTTCAAAGTAGGATAAGATGTTCCACTTGTATACAGGCAACACCTCTGTTCAAATATTTTCATAGCAATTAGCACACACTAATTTCCTGTTTACTATTCCCTCCCTTCAACTAGAATATAAGCTCCTCAGGGTAAAATTTATTCTATGTTATTTCTTATATCATTAGAACTAGTACAGCCTCTGGCACATAATACAAACTTCAAAACTATTAATTGGTTGTTTGGCTAACTGATTAACTATAGCTGTACACGTGACAATTGGTGCCCAATATTGAATTGTCAACGTCCTAATGGAAGACAGTAGAGGAACTGGAAAGGGAAGATGTTTCTAGAAAGAGACTAATGTTTTCAATGACAAACTGTAGCCCAGGAGCAATGGATATATGCATAGAAAAAAAGAACCACACAGCTCTAAATTATGCTTTAAACTAGAATATATAAAACAACCATTGAAATGAAATTGAAGCCCAATAGAGGAATGTAGGTAATAAGGGATCAGCAAACCAATCTGAATAAATTAAAATGTCTAGGCCCAGACTAATTATGTGAGCTTGGAAACAAGAAAAGTATTTGAGGAACCAATGTTAATGATAAGAAAAACTTACTAAAAATAGGAAAAGATGGATTTTAGAAACCAAGAGCTAGTGGGCTTGATTTTAGGCCTCTGAAATTCTAAAGCAGATTGATTATTAAACAGCTGGTCTATGAATTCATGAAAAATAAAGCGGAATTCACTAGGAGATAGGGAGCTGGTGTCAAGAGAGTATTGCATGAAGACAAAAGTCCTTGGTTCATATTCTGAATGTATGCTTCCTCTTACTTTAATGATTTTTCCTTTTCCCTATTTCTGCCAGTTAAACTATGTCTCCCCCCACTGCCACAATAACTCCTAACTCCAAGTACCTGTAAATACGACCTTATTTGGAAATAAGGGTCTTTGCAAATGTAATTAAGGTACACATTAGGATGAAGTTATATTAGAGTAGGGTGGGCCCTTAATTCAATATAACTGGTGTTACAGGAAGAGGGGAAGAGACACAGAGAACATGGACAGAGAAGGAAAAGAACCCTATGTGATGAAGAAAGCAGAGATTAGTGTCATGCTAGGAGGCAAGCTTGGAATTCTCCCTCTAAGCCCTCAAGAAGGAACCACTCCTGCTGACAACTTGATTTGAGAATTCTGGCCTCCAGAACTGTGAAAGAATAAATTTCTGTTGTCTTAAGTCACCCAGTTTGTGGTCATTTGTTTTGACAGCCCTAGGAAATGAGTACACCATCCTATAAAAAGGAGTCAGTGATATATCTTCCCCAGGTGATTGTCAGGAGGATTATAATACAGCATAAGTAAATATTAATTTCAGCGAAGCTTTTTACTAAGATTCTTATAATGCGTTCACTGATAAAATAAATCTGTGTGAGCTCAATTATTAGTTAGGTTCAAAGTTGCTAAAATTGCCATTCCCAAAGACAGCTGATTAATAATTCAACATAAACTTAATCTTTCCCAAAATGTTCACTTATGGAAATACTGAAAATAACTCTCAGGTCTCAGATTTCTATCTTTTAAGGCCCTTTATAGACAAACGGACACAAGTTTTGGAAAGTCACCTGAAATAATAATGTTAATGATGGACACAGAACCTTTCGTTCATCATTAGTTGTTCAACACATTTACAGGACTTAGAGAAGCACATAGAATGGATGCTATCCAAATAAGGGAGAAAAAAGTAAGTTGGGAAAAATAAAAGTAACACATTTAAAAAGAAAATTCTTGTTATCTTAATAAATTCATTATCCTAACAATATAATTTAGTAACCATTATTAACAGTAATTTGATACTTTAAACCTCAAACAGTGCTTGACACATAGTAGATACTCAATAAGTTACTGTTATTATTAGTAGTATGATAAGCTAGAATGATGGGCCAAACCCACTTCAGCGAAAAACACACAATATTTCATTTGAGCTCAAAATTTAAATGTATATCAGGTAGAAAATATCCAGGCTCATCATTAACTCATAGGAAATAGATTTGGAGATTTCAGTTGATCAAAGTTTCAGTGAATGCATCCAAACAGTGTTTTGTGAGACCTCTAAAACAAAAATAAAACAAAATAAACAACAAAGGTGAGAATTTAGGATAAATCAGTAGATGTACGTAAGCCCGTGACAGTTTGCAAAGGGCAAGCGTAAGGGGGATTGTTTTTCTAAAAGCAGCAATCATCCTCTGTAAATTTGAGAGATGTTCTGGATGCTGAGGGCACCTGGATGCTCTGGGGGTGAAGTTCCAAGGGAGATGGAGAGTTTCTGCACACTCCCATCCCACACTTCCAGAAGATGAAGAGATGTAGGTCCCCACGGCATGCGAATCTGAGGAAGCAGATCTCTCGGTGAAAGACCTTTCTTCTGCCACCTAGAAACAACTGACACTTCACAAAAGCAGCATCCAAGAAATGCAACAGCGGTAAAAAAGTATCAGAGGCTCCCTCGATTGAGACTGAAGCATGCAAAGAAGGATGACAGAAATGTGAAGGGCTCAAAGAAAGACATCAGCTAGGAAGGGACATTGAAACATCTCACTCTTAAAGAACCAAAGGAAACCCCCCTCCCCATCACCCCCCGTAATGGGGAGAGAGGACATTTGACAGAGAATGAAGACAAAGACATCAGAAGAGAAAAATTTCCCCACACACTGACTGTCATGAGCATGAGGGATAGCCAAGAAAAGTAAGGCAGATCTAATGTCAGTAGTGTGGTCCTTTGTTAATTAACCTTCCCTTTTTAAAAGCTGTTAGAGGTATCACATGCAACGTGGAACCTTCTGGATGTAAGATGTATTTTTTTATATATTGACTAGGAACACGGAGCCTGTAATACTCATCACAGAAGTAATTCAGGCTCTTTAGACCTCAGTTATTTCTAATACAATGTTTCAGACAGTTTTGGATACAAACTACACTCGTTTCCTGTGGCTGCTTTTAAAAAATTTTACCAAAAACTTTGTGGCTTCAAACAACATACATTTTTTGCTCTTATACTTCTGTACTAGAGAAGTCTGAAAGTAGTTTCCCTAACCTAAAGTCAAGATGTCAGCAGGATACAGCTGGCTTTTTAAGGAGGCTTTAGGGGATAATCCATTTTTCAGCTTTATTCTGATTCTAGAAGCTGCCTATATTCTTTGGCTTGTGGCCCCTTCCTCCATCTTTGAAGTGTGTCACTCCAACCTCTGGTTCCATGGTAACATGTCCTTCTCTTTTACTCTGACGTCTGCATCCCTCTTATAAGGACTGTGTGATTTCTTCGGGTTGACCAAAGATAACCCCATAAAAATCTCCCCATCTCAACATCCTTAACTTAATCACATATGCAAGTTTCTTTTGCCATATATAGTAACATCCACAAGTTCCGGGGATTAGGACATGGACATATCTGGGGGTTCATTATTTAGCATACCACAACCACTTTAAAAAGAAACATTATAGGGAGAGAATATAGTACAGAGTGAAAGCATAAAACAGCTTGCTTGCTTCACAGACACTCAAGAGTGCTTTTTAAATGCCGGATGTTTTTATAAGTGCTTAACAAATATTAGTTCATTATTACTCTCTACAGCCCTAAGGCATAGGCATAATTATAATTCCCCATGTTTCTGATGAGAAAGCTGAAGTACAGAAAGGATAAGTTACTCGTACAAGGCTTTGTGGTTATTTAGAGCTGGTATGAATCCAAATCATGCCTCTTAACTAGGTGACCTTGACACAGTATTTTCACTAGAAAGAACATATTTTACATGGTTGGTGTGAGTATTTAAATCAAATAATGTATATAATGTGTTTATCACAGTTCTTGGCTCAAAATTTACTCATTACATGGTAGATAGTAAAATAACTATGTTAGAGACATCAGCCAAAATAATGGAAAAGAAGAATAAAAATGGTTAGGGAACTAGAAACACTATCATCTTAAAAATGGTAGTTCAGCTTGGAGAAGAAAAGAATTATATGGGGGACATGATAGCTGTCTTGAAATATGTGATGAACTTTCATGTGAAGGAGAAGTAGATTTATTTTAATGTTCCCCCATAAAACCAAACTAAAACCTAAGGGTGGAAATTACATGGTGATAAAATCTGGCTCAAAAAAAAAGGAAATATCTAATAATTAGAGTGTTACACCAATGAAAAAGGCTGCCCCAGAGTTTTGTAAGCTTTCAGTAAGTTAAAATGTTCAAGCACAAGCTAAATGACTCTCTGTAGTATATAAAATATAGAAAGGATTTCAACAATGAGAGGAACATTAAAATACATTCATGCATTTATTCAGCAAACATTTACTGACCATCTTCAGTGCACAGTGCCTGTAAGGCCCCTTACAACTCTAAAAATAATAGAATCTACTATTCTATGAATGAGCAAATAAGAGCACATGTCCCCAAAATGTACAGAATTTTGGGCTGATTCTCATTGAAGGGTCTACTGATTCTTTCAGTCAGGTTCTCTGGTTTGTCTGGCAACTGCAATAAGCTTTATTTTCACAGTCACTTATCACTAGTCACAGGAAGACTTTTTCTACAGTAAAGAATCAGTTCTTAATGGTAAAATCACTCATTTTTATATTCTGATAAAAGAGACTTCTCTCAAAAGGAAAGAAAATAATTTTATTTCATAATAGTTGTTTTTTTCTTTCAATCCATGCAAACAAATGTAATAACATCTTTTAACCAAAAAATAAAGAGAAAAAGAGGATTCCTCTCATTAACGTGGAGCATTTGCCATCCTTGAAAGAATCCAACAAAAATAAAACACTCTGTTGGACCCACAAATAAATTAATTATGGTGGAAATCTATTGAGTCTGATTTGTCCTGGGAACTATTAAGAGGTCGACTACCTACTTCCCACTTAATCTGCTTGACTAAATAAGATTGCTTTGTTGGAGAATTACCTGAATTACACACCGAATCCAAGAAAGTCTCCAATTAATGACCAAAATGTCCCCAATGTCTATACCATCCATACAACATTTCACCACACAGCAGCTGATGGCATTTATTACACAGCTGTTAGTAAGTGTCAGAATTAACCAGACAATAGGATAGACCTCTCTGTGATTTTTGCTGCTTACAATACTTTCTTAGCAGAAGATACAGAATAGGAATAACAACAACCCAAATACAAGTTGACTTTAATGAGCTCTTACCATGTGATGGTATCATCATAGGCAATTATTTCAATGACCATGTCAAGCAGGAACCCCTCTTATCCTATCTAAAGAATGTGATGGAGCCAAAATTAAAACTAACAGGGATGTGGAGTTCTCGAACTGTTATTGACTGATAAACTGCTTCCACAATCTTTAACGCTTTCCCTAACAAAGATGAATAAGTTAGAAGAAATATTGAAAAGTAATTACAAATCTGTATTTTGATATCTTTTACAGAAATAAACAGTGTGCCAAAGATGGGATTAGAACCTAGTTCTCTAGATACCTATGTTCCAAATAGCTACCAATTAAATTAAATGTAAAAAGCATTTTCAGCCCTGTGGGCTAGCCACATCACTGAGTTATTAAGTATTATGCAAGATTCTGTATAGGCAAGAACATTGCTCTAAAATATGGTAAATTTCTTTCTCTTTCCTTTCAAAATGCCCTAAGGCACTCGTATACATTGTGGACGCCACTGGCCTGAAAACTCTCAGTTGAGGGAAAAAGAAATCCAAAATCCTTGAATTTATAAGAGCACTAAAAGCATCTAAAACGATAACTATTTTGCCCCTTTAACACCAAAAGATCAACTGATTTTTATTTTTCTCTTAAGAGTTGACCTTTATTTAACCCATGGCATGCCAAAGTTATGGCCTGAAGCAATTTTTTCAGTGACTGCCTTGACTTGGGACAAGAATAGACATTTCACTCAACCTGTCTCTGAATCATCATTCCATATCACTACTGATGGTCAGTCTAACAAAGAAAAACAGTTTTCAACATTTAGAAAACACTAAAACTTTCTGTTGAATTATTTATTCCCTCCATTTCAAATACGTTCAGACCTGCAAAATGTTTGCAAATTCTAAAATTATCAAATGTTTTCTCAAAGTTTTTATTAAGTTCTTCAATAAAACGTTTGTATTCAGTTATGTATAAAAAATAATGAGCTCATTGTGCCTGCATCATAAAAAGCTAAAACCGTTTCTTTTGATCAGTTGACTACCTGCTGGCATCTTTTCCTAATGGGGAAATTAATTTTAAGGCTTTGTGGTACTCTTTTGGCCCCTATATAAGTCCTGCACCTATACACAATTGTTCGGGGCACTCTCACTATTTTGAATGTAATAAATGAGGTATATCTAAGAATTTAGACATGATTAGTGGTGTCTAACACTTTTCCTCTAACAAAAATAAATTCAATAGTTGCATATTAGGAAAGATTACAAAATGAAAGAGAAAAGTGCAAAGATACAGTAGGAGGTATTTAATTTAGAGATTAAGGATTTATGGCTATAAGCGCTGGAAGGCACATCTGTGAGTTATCCAAGGGAGAATGCAGATTCTCTGGAGGTTTATAATGACACAAATAGCTATGTTTCTGGGCTGGCATAAATGGGATCCTGGTTATAGGTAGGCAGCACAATAAAATAACTATCTGTGTCAAAAAGTCTAGCCCAAGGATTTCTACAAAAAACTTTTAATGACAACAGTATTTATATGAACATAATTTAATATTAGCACAAGCATTTTATTGTGGATCATCTTTACCTGATTTTACTTCCTGAGCAGCATTGATCTTTAGAAAGTCAATGAAAAATGAATCAATATCTACCATACATTGAGCACTTTGCTAAGCATCTTATTTTTTATATCCTTCAATAAATCTATTTATTAATGCTTCCCATTTTTACCAAATAGAGAAGCTGAAACTCAACAATCATAAGTAATTTGCTCCATGCTACACGTTTAAGAAGTGGTATATTTAACCCAGATACGTTTGACTTGAAAACAAATACCCCTAAACTACATTATACAGAAAAATAGTATTAGCAGTAATTGAGAAAAACGTGGATCCAGCCAATGCAATAGGTCCGGAAAGATAAATATGAATTAAAATTAATTTTAAAATACGCATTTATTAATTGTAAATGATACAAATAACTACATAGAAAATCTATGAGAAACAACAAGAAAAATGAAATGAGAGCTTAAACACAATAAACTTAATGAATTAACCAAATCATACATACAATATTTTGAATATATGTTAAAAAAACATTGAATTATACACTTTAAAAGTGTGAATTTTATTGTATGTAAATTGTATGTCATTAAAAAGTTAAATAAAATGATTACACTAGCCAGTTAATATGGGGTGAAATGGAGTGGAAATGAGGACTATTCACCAATAGTATGAATGTAAAAATTTGAACAATTTTTCTAGAGGGTAATTACATTTTATTTATCAAAATCCAATTATTATACTTTTTAAATCTAAAGAATTAATCAGAGATATGGCATTAGGTTTATATACAATAAATTTATCATAGTCTTGTTTGAAATAGGTCTCCCAAAAGGAATTTAAACAGTGGAAACTATATAAATCCAGGAATTTCTAAATATAGCTTGATACATCCATATAAAGTCATGGTTCAGAATAGTTAATTACATTGGAAATGCTTACAATGTTAAGTAAAACAGACAAGATACAAAAAAAAAAAAGAAACCAAAGGTTAAAAAGAAATTAGAGCTGCAATGAATGTTATGAGAGAAGAGGATTTTTTTGCAAAAATATATTCGGTAAGATAAAGGAAACTGATGCAAAGGTGCACCTGGGTCTGGGAATGAATTCTTAGATTTGTTGGTGGAGAATAGGCTGTGACTGGTATAACAGGGAGTCAAATGCTTTCTAGCTTGTTCTGTGTTTGTAGAGCCCCTGTGTTTCAGGGAAGAAGATAGGCTGCTATTCCATATCACTTTTTTTCAGATAACCAAGACTTCTCCCTCCATGGAACCTTTGCAAAAGCTCCTTTCTCTCCATGGAATTTTCTTTTCCTAGATTTTGACTTGGATGGCTCCTGATGCACACTCCACATTCACGTCTTCACTGAAAAGTCACTAGTTCAGTCAGGCTTTTTCTGCCCATTCACAGCAGCATGGCATCACCTGGGAATTTGTTGGAAACACAGAATTTCATGCTCCACCCAAGACTTATTGAATTTGAATCTGCATTTTAACAACATCCCCAGATGATTCTCATGCACACTAAAATTTCAGAAGCACTATCCTTACAGTCTGTGATAGAGACTGCATGCCAACTCCCTGCATAATTTTCTCCATAGGGCTTATGCATATCTAAAATTATTTATTTGCTTTCTTAAACACAGTTTCATTCGCGTAGAATTTGTTTTGTCTTTTGCCTGTATTCACAGTTCCTAAATAGTGCTTAATGTACTGCTGGGACCCAATGAATATTTGTTGAATGAAAGCACAGAATAGGGAGAGGTATAGTTCAGTAATTTTGATTGAAGAAATGCCATATTATATCTTCACTATCTAAATAACTCTGTCTTTGGGGCCTCAACTATTGATTAAAGCGATAATAAATTGTGTTTCAGTCCAATGCATCAAGTGCCTGTAATATTTACTGGTTCTATAAAAAACCCTAACTAATAACTTTCAGAAGGATAACCAGTATTATTATATGTGAAAATAAGAGTAGGTTGCTCAAAAAGTTAGAGAATTGCCATGGGACTCAGCAATTGCTCTTCTAGGTATATGCCCGAGAGAATTGAAAACAAATGGTCAAACTAATCTTACACACAAATGTTCATAATGTTCATAGCAGGATCATTCATAAGAGCCAAAAAAGTAAAAACAACCCCAAATGTTTATCAATGGATGAATAAATCTGCAAAATGAGGTATATACCCTCAATGGAATATTATTCATCCATAAAAAGGAATAAAATACCATTAATGTTACAACATAAATGAACCTTGAATATATTACATTAAGTAAAAGAAGCCAGATACAAAAAGCTGCATGTTGCCACATATTGCAAAAGCCACATACATGAAATGTCCAGAATAGGCAAATTCATAAAAACAAAAAGCCAATTAGTGGTTGTCAGAAGCTGGAAGGAGGGAGGAATGGGGAGTACCTGCTAATGGACACACAGTTTCTCTCTGGGGTGACGAAAATATTCTGCAATTAGATAGTGATGATGGTTGACATCACTGTGAATGTACTAGAAGTCCCTAAATTGTACACTTTAAAATGGTCAAGATGGTGAGTTTTAGGTTATGTGAATTTCACTTCAACAAAAAATAAATATATAAAAGCAAATTACTATTTTAAGACATAGTGGCATTAAAATATATTGACTTGCTATCCAGAAATTTTGTTTTACAGACTCACTATTTCAGAGGTCAGGGTTCCAAATGATTAATATTATGTGATGATTATCTTTTTCAGATAGAGATAAGACAGGGAAATAAGGTAAAAGAAATGAGTCTGGGATTTGCCTAAGCCAGGACTCAAATTCCTTTGATCCTTGGCTAAAAGCCCTGATTGGTCCAAAAGGTCAAATGGAAAGGAAAAAGCAGTCAAGAATAAATCAGTAAAATAAAAAATTCATTAAAATGTAGCTATTGGGAGAAAAGGATATAACCTTCCTTTCTTCTACTAAAGAGTGAATTGACAACCTAATTTTCCGAACAGGTAACAAATGTATAGCTGTAGCTAGGTGCCCAGAATTTCTTCTCTACAGGGAAATGTTGGAAATAAATTAAGGCGGAGTCTTCAGACTTACTGAAGCCACTGAAATTGTAATTGTTGTTACAGTTGCAAGGGTTTATTAAAGATCATCAGGAAACTTGGCATTAAAAAAGTGTTTGGATAGATAAGACCCCTGTTTGCACTTTAAGCCTTTACTGTTAATTACATGTTACTGTGACTAAGCACTTCAAAAGTGACTTTTATGAACTGTGCTATTATTTCATTTAATAAGAACTTGTTATAAAGTCACAGGTTAACAAAAGTTCATTAATAAGTTGAATGTTTGGAACTCAGAAAGTATTTTCGTATGGAGCAATGTTAGCCATGGTGGTTAGGTTTCTGTGTAAGTGGGGTCTAAGAAATCAGGTAAGCCATACACACCTGCCCTCATAACACTAAACAGCACACTACACGTTTTAAAAGATTTCCATGGAAACATGCATTCAGCATTCTGGGACCAAGACATCTCTTCCCTCCACTGCCTTAGTGATGCTTGTTCATTCATTCATTCATCACTGAATCACTCATTCAACAAGCATTAGCAGTGCCTGCTATGTACCAGGCCCTTTAGCAAGTTGTATTCCTTTTTATCTGCCAGGTAGTAGGCTTTCTTCAACTTGGAGGAAGTAATCATTGGCTTAGCATATGAGCTCCAGCATAATGAGAAGCAGAAGATGAGGCTCTAGGGCAAGCAGAAGCAATGAAGGTTGAGGACGACTGGAACAAGGTGATGGCAAGTGAATGATTCTTTAGCCCAGCTGCCTATGCCCCTTTCCCCGACTTTCCTCATTGTGGCCAACACTGGTGTTAGTGTGGAAACCTCTAGTGGATGACAACAATAAATGTCAGCTATGTAATAGATGCCCTTTCTGGCTTCATTCTCCCTTAGAGCAGTGCCCGGGATTGGGAAATGCCAAGGAGCCAAACAAGCGGGAGAACCGAGATCTACATTTTTTTTAACCGATCCCCCCATCTTACTTGAAAGTACAAATCAAAAAGAAAAAAACAGAGAAAGGAAAACATTAATGAACATATATCCATAGGTATGAATGTTATATATCAGGGATTGTGTGAAACAAAAACGAGCAATTGCTGAACTCACATTTTTTTTAAAAACTACAAGTTACCAACTAACAAAGATCACCACCTAGTGGCCCCAGCAAGATAACTGCACTTGAACAAGATGCACTGGAATTCAAAAATATTGGGGGTTTGTTACAAGAATGTAAGGTAACATTGAAGTCTCTCCTTTTGTCCCTTGGATCCAACCTCTCCTTTTCTTTCATTCTGAGTCAGTTTCTCTTAGTTTATGATTCCAGTTGGTCTTGAAAGCATTCTATTTGCAGTTACCTTTACTTTAATCTTTGCAATTAGCTACTTTGTCATCTTTTGAGTTCCTCATCTTTTGATACACCATAAGCCCTTCTGAGTCTTGCCTGAAATAGTGGGTTTAAACATCATTTTTGTCATGCCACTTCCCTACAAAAAAAAAACTGAATGCCTACGTGGATTCTGTTGTCACTTATATCAAGCCTGGTCTAACCCGCACATCCCCACACTCCATTTTTGCAAACATAATGACTGCCCACTGGGTACTTTTCTTTATTGATGCTTCACCACACTCAAATCTCAAACATAGCCACCGTTTTTATCTATTTCTGAGTACTCTTATCCAACTCAAATTCCACCTTTTCATAACTTTTTCCCTACTACTCCTATCATGTTCACTTCCTTCTTCTCTAAGTTCTTACATTCATGGTTATTAACACCAAGTTTATGATTTAATTATTATCTAATTGTTTTATAAGTATTATGTCTGCAAAGGAAGTTCCATGGTTTAAATATGTCTATATCTCCCACAAATCTTAGCATGACATTAAACATAACACGAGAGCTCAATGAATAAATCACTGATTTAGAAATGGATAGATAAGAATTCCTGCAATTAAAGGACTTTAGTCGTCTATGGGTAGGTGACCAGGAAAGAAGAAGGAGAGTACGGAGTGGGGAAAGATTGCTGGAACTATATTCCATGAGTGGAAAAAGATTAATTTTATCCACCTTTATTATGTAAAATGCCAGTGACAAATTGAATAGAAAAGTATCTCCCAAAATGCCAGGATACATTTAAACATATTCCAAAATATATAGTATAATATAACCACGAAAGTTTTTAATGGAATATAGTTACTTTGGGTGCAAACAGTGAAAGAAGCTCACTCAGACAAAGAGAGGGAAAAACGAGGTAAAAAAGAAATTGTTATTAAACAGGTAATGAAATGCTAACTTGCATTCTAACGCAGGACAAAGTTTTACTTCTTGGGCAGCAGCATAAAACCTGCTCCAGGGATGTGAATTACAGATACGTTAGGCAGCTGCACACTGGAAATAGCAAGACTGGGAGAAAGTTCTATGCACTCAAACTTTGGCGTATAATTCAACCAACTTTGAATGTGAATGGAAATATTTTACCCCCAAAATGTGAATAATAAAACAAATAAAATATTAAATAATCTACTCAAATGAAGAAGTCTGCAGAATAAGTAATGTGAACTTGAAAAATCTCATTAAGTGTCACCAGAATTCTATTTCTAGTGCAACTGCAAGTAGTTTTATAACTAGGTCTCCAGTAAAATAATTAGACTATTTTAAGGGGTAGCAACTGACTCTATCTTGAGGAGAGGAAAGAAAATGCTTCTCCTATGTAAATTTTTCCCCCAATTTTTCAAACTGACATTTTCAAAGGCATCATAGAAGGACAATTACTTCTATTCTGTATATATTGCTATTTTACCGCAAAAGAGCACTATGTATGCAAGGCACTGTGCAAGCTATGGTAGAGGTAAACAAAGAATGTAAATGGCCTGCATTATATCCTCAAGCATCTTACTAGGGTGAGAAGATCCACATGTATTCAACAGATAATAAATAATTCCACAATTAATTTTTAAGTAACTATACCACATATTATGCAGATAGCCTGAATTTTCATACTTCAACAAATATTGAAGGCCTACAATTAGAAAGATGTTATGTTTTGTGAGTACAAAGTAAATCCATTACTCAACTGGCCCTCAGCAACTGTGAGTAGCAACTGTGAGTATAATAAGAAATGGACAGCAGGTACCTCAATAGAGATGAGATTACTTGATGAAAGAAGCATAATCTGTGATTTATCTTAAAACGCAGGTGTGGTTTAAATATGCAGGGTTGCAGGGTATTAGAGAAAGCATTGGAGGCAGATTTATCACATGCAAAGGCACAGAGTTGATAAAGCAAGGATGGGTATGAGAACTTAGATCATTCCTTTTAGTATGATGTATAGAAAATGTGACATGAAACAATAGGAAATGATGTTGGAAAGCTGACTTAGAACTGGAGTATGGAAGATATTAAATTCCAAGTTAAGAAATTTGGCTTTAATCTATCAAACTAGGAATCAACGAAATTTTTGAGCAGCTAAGTAAGACCACCATGGTTGTGCTTTGGAACAATTAGTCAGGTAGCGATGCATGAATTGGTCTTGAATAAGGAAGCATGGAGAATACATTAGTTTAGGAAAGAGGTAATGTTGGTGGAATGTATGGTAGTGACCGAGATAGAATGGAAGGGACAATTCCAAGAGATCCTACACAGAAAAAAAATTGACTGAGACTTGGTTGATTCACTTAAATATAAACAGCTATAAAGGATGAACTCAAAACTAATGCCATTTAGAGAAACGAAGACCAAAAGAGGGTAAGGTTGGTGTCTCCGGGGATTGGACAACTTCAGTAAGACATATTTGCAGCTTGAAGTGCCTTTCAGAAGAAAATATCCAGCTGACAGTTAACAATATTAAACAATTGAGATGAAAGCCAAGTTGTGATTTGCAAACCATCCAGAGTCAGTGTAAAAGAACTGAGCAAACTGAAATCTCAGAGCTTGTACAGGACAGCAAGGAGAGCCACCCTGACACCACAGAGGCCCAGTAGTGAAAATAGATCATGAGAAAATGTAACTAGGATCAGCTAGCTTCCCACATCCCTACCCTGCATTTGGTCCTCTTCAAATATGATAGGGATTTATATATTGGAGAATTTAAGCCAAGCAGTATAAAAATCTCCCAGTAAGAAAGGCATAGGGAAAAAAACTCAAAAGAAAATGAGAAAATGTGTACAGGGGATAAAAGAATAAAACAAAGCCTGAAATTAATAACCTCAAAACAATATCTTTTATGAAATAAAAATCCAGATGCACTAAAAATGGACAAATCAATTTTTTACTCACTAAATAAATGTAAGGGACTATCTTAAAATGCAGAAATAAAAGAGGTTGATGGAATTAAAAGAAGGGAAAAAATAAGATAGAGGTTCAACCATGGAAGTATAACATTAAGTAAACTACTAGGAGTCCCCAAAAGAAAATAAAGAGGGGGAAGGGATGAACAAAGAATAAAGACATTATTTTTAGAACTGAAGCTCATTAGTTTCCAGATGGAAAAGGCCATAAAGCACCCAGCCCAGGAGATGAAAAAAGGAATACTATCAAGAAATTTTAGTGAAAAAAGAACACAATAGCAATACACTTTCAAAATCTGAGGGAAAATGACTTTTAGTACATAATTATTAAACTAGTAATTAGGGAGGAGCATGGATAGAAAAAAAGACATATTCAAAAAGGTGACATCTTAAAATTTTATTTCCCTTTTATACTCCTTTGATTCACTACTGAATGATATTCCCAAGTCAATTGAGGGAGGAAACAACAATGGACAAGGGTGAGATTGAAAAAATAAAAACTGTTTCAACAAAAAGAGGACAAATAATATCTAAAGAACCACTTTCCCCCGGGTATACACAACAACCTGTCCAGATATTGGGACAAGAGAATGAAGGACTCCTGAAAAAAGAACCCTTTGACAAAATAAATTAAATAAATAAATATTGCCAAATGGGATTTCTTCCAAACCTCCAGTGGTAGTAGATTTCTGGTTTATTGGTCTTTACCTTAACTTCAACCTTTCTGACTGGTTTTGACTTAGATGAAGCTCCTGAAAACAGTACATGTCTGGACTTTGGTTTTTTATCTGATGTAATAATTTGTGTCGTTTAGTTGATGAGAATAATTTGTTTACTTTTGTTGAAAGCACTGTGTTTAGCAAATGTATTTACCTCTAGACTTTCTAACAAATCCCTATTCGTTCTATTTTTTTCTTTACCTTCAAGTACTCCAAGATTACTCACTGAATTACTCATTGAATCCATCCTCTCATTTTGCTATTACCACCACTGCACTCCAGCCTGGGCAACAGAGTGAGACTCACTGTCAAAAAAAAAAAAAAAAGTAAGAATATTGGGAATAAAAAGGCAACTTATGTGAAAGAAAACATAAATTTGAACCTGTTTCCCTTATATTTCTAAGTAATGGCTCATCCTCCATGTTACAAATTCATATCATGTTATGGCTTATCTATGTTGCCTTTTATAGCCCAGTCACACCCACACCCCACTTTTATGTTATTCCTGATTCATTTACCTCTCAATATTTTTGTCAAACTACTCTTTTTTAATCCATCTAAATATATGTACAGTCTTTGAATTTATAAGGCTTTTCTAAATATACTACTAAAGCAAGCCAAAAACCACAAGAGAAAAGATCAGCTACTAAAAAAGCAGTAACTCAAAGTACATAACTTTCCTACTGCACAAACTAACATGCTCTCATGTAAAATGCAAAATAGTCAATAAAGCTGAAACTTGGGCACACTAATTTGAAATCACATTGCACATACGCAGGAAGTTAAACCAGGTTAAACCACTCCCAGCAAAACATAATATATGAAACAAAAATATTTAAAGCTAGTAATGAGAAAACAATGATTAGCTTAAAAGGAATGAGAAATAGAACTGAAGACTTTTCATTGGCAAAAATAGAAGCTAGAAGACAATGGAGTAGTAATGAGAAAATAATTATCAATTTAAAATTTTATACCTAGCTAAGCTGACACTCCATGGTGAGGGCAAAGTAAATCAACTTCTACACATGTAATAACTAAAAGAATTATTCAACAAGAATACAACTGATGCTGGGGGAAGGTGTGGTTTATAATAAATAATTATGAGCACAAAAATGATAAACTATGTCAATATACCAATTTAACTATTTTACATAAAAATAACTAATTTTTATTTTTATAAATCAAAGCTAAACTAAAACTCTAGACTAGTGCTTCTAAAAGTATGATCATTTGATCTGTACCTGTGCATGAATTACTTGTTATTGATCTGCAGTACTTACAGAAACTGTGTGAAATTGTTTTAGATATTTGACTGCCTCAGTGTTATTGATTGAGGAAAAAACAAACTTTTACTACTGATAGTTTGAGATGTGTGTTTCTGGGTGGTAATAGCAAAATGAGAGGATGGATCCAATGAGTAATTCAATGAGTAATCTTGTAATACTTGAAGGTAAAGAAAAAAATGGAACAAATAGGGATTTGTTAGAAAGTCTAGAGGTAAATACATTTGCTAAACACTAAAAGAATAGAAACAGAGAAAAGACAATGGAAGTAAGTGCAAATATATCAGTGCTTTCAACAAAAGTAAACAAATTATTCTCATCAACTAAACGACATGAATTATTACATCGGATAAAAAACTAAAGTCCAGACATGTACTGTTTTCAGGAGCTTCATCTAAGTCAAAACCAGTCAGAAAGGTTGAAATTAAGGTAAAGACCAATAAACCAGAAATCTACTACCACTGGAGATTTGGAAGAAATCCCATTTGGCAATATTTATTTATTTAATTTATTTTGTCAAAGGGTTCTTTTTTCAGGAGTCCTTCATTCTCTTGTCCCCTTCATTCTCTTGTCCCAATATCTGGACAGGTTGTTGTGTATACCTGGAGGAAAGTGGTTCTTTAGATATCATTTGTTCTCTTTTTGTTGAAACAGTTTTTATTCTTTCAATCTCACCCTTGTCCTTTTTTGTTTACTCCCTCAGTTGACTTGGGTATATCACTCAGTAGTGGATCAAAGGAGTATAAAAGGAAAATAAAATGTTAAGATGTCACCTTTTTAAATATGGCATACAGAGAGCATTAAATGTCACTGTGTATTAAAGATAATATAATAATCCCCAAGGCTCAACAAGAAAATAGTAAAGGAGCAAAATCTAGAAAACAACTCCCCTTGCATGGTGTTTTTCTTGCTACCTTTGTATTCCCAATATTCTTACTTTTTTTTTTTTTTGACACTGAGTCTCACTCTGTTGCTCAGGCTGGAGTGCAGTGGTGGGATCTCAGCTCACTGCAACCTCTGCCTCCCAGGTTCAAGCGATTCTCCTGCCTCAGCCTCCCGAGTAGCTGGGATTACAGGTGTTTGAGACCAACCTGACCAACATCCTGAAACCTCATCCCTACTAAAAACTCAATATTCTTATGTTCTATAATTTCTGAGGCTAGTGCTTAGCCAAATTGTGGAGAAGATGGGTATCATCATTCTTCCAGATGCCTTTTTCTGATGTACATTTTCCCCTTCAGTGGTGGCTTCCTATCACCATAAACTTCCTATCACCACAAACTTCCATTGCTCTCCTTCCCCTCATGCTATGATGCTTATCATTCAGTCATTTTTTTTTCTGCATTCCTGTCTATATCACTATATTCCTGCCACCAAACATGCAAGAACACACACACACACACACACACACACACACAGTTACTTGAAAAACTTATTTTTCTTCACTTTTCCAGATTTGAAGCCCTATCCACTAGAAATCTCCTCTGATTAACCAATTGTGGGGTGTGTTGTTTTCTGTTGTAAGTTTCCTATATTCTCACTAACATTGCACTTATCACAGGGTGCTATAAGTTTGTTTTCTTATCCATTCACTAGCTAGACTATGAATTTCATGAGAGCTAAGGCCTAATCTGTCTCTTTCATTGTTATCCTAGACGTGCTCTTTATGGCAGCATGACAAATATATAAGCAAACATGTAAGCGAATGGCAGAAATTTTATCAAATGCAGAGAGAAGGAGATGAAAATGGTAATATAGTAACCTACAAGAAAAAGTAATACTACACAGTTAAAGCTTGGTGAAAGTCCTATGAAGAAAGTGATAAGAGACAAGTGGTCAGAATCTCGAGTTTAAAAACGCATAAATTTCCAGATAATCATTCCAGTTAGCTCATTTAGAGCTTATTTATGTGTCTTCAGTCCTGCCGTCTTTATTCTGCACAGTATTTATCTTTTGGGGTAGAGTGGTGGGGACAGAGTTTCCCTTTGTTGTCCAGACTGGAGTGCCGTAGCACAGTCCCAGCTCACTGCAGCCTCAACCTCCTGAGCTCAAGCAATCCTCCCACCTCAGCCTCCCGTGTAGCTGGGACTACAGGCACAAACCACCATGCCAGACTAATTTTTCATTTTTTGTAGAGATAGTGTTTCACCATATTGCTCAGGCTGGTTTCAAACTCCTGGGCTCAAGTGATTTGCCCACTTTGGCCTCCCAAAGTACTGGGATTATAGGCATGAGCCACTGCACTCAGCTTGCATTATATTTCTCAAAGACTTCCTTCATCTTCATTCCCTTTGTAGAATCCTTCTAGTTAAAATTTTCTATAAAGTAGTATACACACAAATTTACATGACACTATATGGATGAACTTTTCTTTTACTTTAATAGAATCTACATTAATGTGTATTAATACTAATTATATTTGGTACATTTAAGACCCAAGAGCTCATTTATGCTATTGCCTTATGTGCAGCAAATTTTTAAAAGTAAGTTGATTTATAAATAATTATTAAATATACAGTCTAGTTGGAAAACAGATGTGACTGTGTTTTCACATCATCTGTAAACTGAGCCAATATGTCATCAATGCCATCCATACGCTCGTGGAAATAATTAATAAATATTTTAGGATAGAAACCATGTGCCTTTGAACACGGCACAAAGACCAGTCACTGTAGACTTCCTTCTGAGGTAATAGGAACCCACTAATTAGGACTAGTCTGTAAGTCAGCTAAAATTCATTAACAATTCTATCATCCATAACATAGATCTTCACCTTGGTCACAAAGATATCATGAAAGTTTATATCTAGAATAGATTTCTCATTTACTAATTTAGAAACCTTACATATATTAGAAAAGCAAGTGTAATCATATTATGTTGTTATTATTTTGAACTAACTGCATACAAAATATTGCCTCATAGAGAGTCCTCAAAAATAAATAAGAAAATAAAGTAATGGTTTTAATTAGCACTGTTCACTGTCTATATTTAAACATTTTTTCTAGCAAACATGAGTGTACTTGAAAAAAAAATTGTTTCCTCAAGTATTGTTCCATCTTGTTTCTATCATCATCTCCACTCTCCTTAAAGAGTTTGCTAAGCAATGATAAAATTTAGATTAGCCTCTGCCCTAAGAGGTACCCATTGCAATGATGATTTACAGTATTAGTACCCTTGAGATATTAACGCACATTAAATATAAAGTGAATTGAGATGAGCTTTTCCCACAGGGGCACAATAAATAGTAAGATCCAGGTACTTAATTATTGTTGCCACTTTCTGCACTCCTAAAAATTTTCCTTTGAAGTTTTACTCTTGCTATAATCATATTAGGTCATTATGCTTCACTTTATGCTCCAAAAGCCTGTAAAGCACATTTGATGGCGATGTCAGAATGGTTGGCTTTTTTTTTTCCATCATAAAGTATGCTGTTTCCCCTAGATCAGCAAAGCATGCATAGCAGGTGATAAGATGTACCGCAGAGAAGCCAACGGCATCATTTTAAGGAGTTAGTGCATAAAGTTGGCCTATGAGTCAAAGAAATGTATGTAATCAAAATTACTCATGGAAATCCCCTAACTCAACCATAAACCATATCCTTTAGTGTTGTTTATACGGCACTGTTCAAAAATGCTATTTCTTAATGTTTTCTTAAGGTTTTGAATAAATTTCTGCTTCTTGGGTCTGGCATCAGGTAAAGTAGTTGGCTATTCAGGTCTACAGTGAATTTTTTTAAATATGCAAAAAAGATCAAAGCTTAGAATATTATCAGCTAAGTATAACTCTCGAAAAACTGAATGTGCTCAAGGATCAGGTCTAATAAAGTTAATAATTTTTACAGCTTCATCAAAGGCAATCCTAAGTAAAGTTGGCATTGTTTTCTTTAACTGTGAGTGCATGGCAGTGAAGAATATAATGACTGACTAGCAGTTTGGTGCCACGGCCTTCACTCATAAAAAGGCACATGCAATTTATTCACCATTGCTTTTGCACAGTAAGTGCAAATACTCAAACTGTGAAAATGGAAAATAACATTTTAGCAATAAAATGTTTTAGGAGACACCTCGGGAACCACAGAACATTCTTTGAGAACTACAGCATTAAAACAACTTTTAAACAAGTTATAGAATATTAGTTAGCTGGAAAAAAGTGAGAAATCTTTTCCTGAAATTGCAAAGTATCATTAAATTTTGTTGTGAATGTTTACAGTGAATATTTTAATTAATATGCATATAACATTTTGCCAATTTGTTGTTTGTCTTTTATCTCATTTATCTGTCCTCTTTTCAGTACATTGTCAACTTTGTAGCTTTGTTTCATTAATTTTTAAGATTTTCTTCAAACAGTTTTACAACTATTTTAGAAAATAAATTCATTATTACAGTGCTTAAAATGGAAATAAATGTATGCAATAAAAGCTATCATCGATTTTTAAGGTGTTTATAATCTTTTCAGTTTTTGTCAATTTTCAAAAGTTACACAGTGACAAAGAGCGATTTAATTTTTGTTTACCTCACAATACCTTATGTTTAGATGCTCAGCAACAAAACTGCAAACATGTGTTATGTACCAAACGAAAATAATTCTTTCCTTAATTAGAAAAATTTCTGGTGAGGCACGGTGGCTCATGCCTGTAATCCCAGCACTTTGGGAGGCCGAGGCAGGCAGATGACTTGAGGCCAGGAGTTCGAGACCAGCTTGGCCAACATGGTGAAACCCCATCTCTACTAAGAATACACAGATTAGCCAGACGTGGTGGCATGTGCCTGTATTCCCAGCTACACAGGGTATTGAAGAACCCCATAAAGTGGACATTGCAGTGAGCTGAGATCACGCCCCTGCACTCCAGCCTGGGTGACAGAGCAAGACTCTGTCTTGGAAAAAAAAAAAAAGTTGGGGGGGGTGGGGAAAAACATTCTTTGCCAATAAATGATTTCTGGGAAACATAATTTAATCATTTAAAGACTTTTCATGCCCCTCTTGTTGATTTCCCAAAAATGTAGCCTTTTTTTTTCCTGACTGAATTGTTCTTTGAAATAATTGAAAGAAAAAGAAAATTTACCGCTTTACTTCTCATATTCTTGTGTTATTTTTCAGAGCTTAACCTATGGTACTGTAGTAAACGCTAAAACTTTATGAATAGCAGCTTTTTAGATGCCTAAGTCATCTTTAAGATTAGAGAGTGATGTTTATGAAGTAGAATACTATTGAATTAGTTAAGCAGGTAAAAGAGAAGAACAGGTCCTGAGAAGTAATAATGCAAAAAAAGCAACAAAAAAAAATTAGATCAACATAAGCTCCTGAGGTGTAATCACTGACAGAAAAAGCCAGCAAACCAAGCCAAGAGATAGCAGGCCAGTCAATCCAGACTAAAAGCTTAAGCTAAAAATAACTGCCTCACTAGGTCTTTGTAGAAAAATTCTACATGCTAAGGATGTCAACTTAAATGTGTCTGGTTTATGAATAAGAATATTTAAGAACAAAGGCTGCATACATTAAAAGAAATAAAATTAATATAAAAGACTGAGTCAAGTAAATGATCTGTGTAAGTTCAGAAACTTTTAGATTAAATAGTTGAAAAGCTGTGAAACTAGAATGACAGCTTTCATCCTTTATCATATTTAAAGCAGGGTGTCTATGCTTGACTTCTGTTCTCATGCTAGACATAAAAAATAAGAATAAAAAGAAAGAGGGAAGGAAAAATGTATACTATATATTGCTGCTTCTAAATCAATTACACATTGTACACAAATTAAATCACCTCTTAAAAGTTAATCAGAAACATTACTATGCACAGAAATGACCTGTTTTCCACCTAAATTCTAGTTCAAACTCTTCCCTTTGGGTCTGTGAAATTTTTTTATTCACTTATTTTTATTACTTTTACATATCAAGAGTAAATGTGGTTAGTTTTGAATCATTTATTTTGAAGGAAAAAAATTACATGAAAACTGAGATTAACAAGACTGTGAGCATTGCTATATGAAAAATCAGAAGTCTTGTTTGTCCTTTTTTGATAACTGCATTAAGTATATGAACCCAAATACTTTCTCTAATTATACACATCTTACAAATATGTTCATATTAATGGAAAACAAAAGGTATGCTATAGCTTTGTGGTAGAGTGGCAATAAATGCACCAATTATACTTAAAGTATTAAATAATGTTATAATACTGGCCTTTGAAACTAAAATAAATGTCTTATTTATAAAGCATCAGGAAAACCTCTTCAGCTCCTGCTCAAATACGTTGCACATTTGAATAATGCCAGTCTCTGTAGGACTTGATATTGGACTATGAATATTTGACCTAGAATGTCATTAACAACTTATACATTTTAAAATCACGTTTGAAATACGGCAAAACTAAGATTGTAGTGAATTTAATTTCAAAGTCATACTATCCCTCCTTTTATGCTGTATGTGGTAATCCTTGATTTTTTTGCACTGATGCTAAATGTTAATGAACAGAGCCACCGTGTACCATTTCACCTGGAGCAATGAAAACATTAAAATCTCTTTAGAAGCCTGAATAAAACTTTATTTTATAAATATAATCCATGTTAAAGCTCCACCGTTTCACTGTACTTTTGAAATAAGGGCACATGGAAAATATGGAAGCGTTTCCTTTGAGATAGCTAACTAAAGCTACAAAATGAGCACGGTACAGCATTTCCAAGGAACATGGTTCAAAAGTTGTACGATTACTACTAAGGTTGTTTTATTCTCTACCACATTTGGAACAGGAAGTCTGTGTTGTTCTTGAAGAATTCTGAAAAGCAATGTCACACTCTGATGACCTCTTCTCCTCATTAAAACGTTCCCAAAGACAGCGCTCTGCATGATGTTTTGTAGCTTCAGCAGCCATGAACTAATTTGTACCTCTTATTTTGATCATGCACTGGTGAAAGCACCAAACAATATTTTTCTTTAAACACAGAGAGGTCTTTCAACAGCTCAGCATGCACTTCTACCCTCTTTTTAATCTTGGAGCACCTATTTATTTGCTCTTTTCACCACTAAATCTTCTTTGCTCCTTTCTGCCCCCTGCAAAGTGGCTAGTTAAAAATCTTCAGTGTTTTTTCTTCATAGGCTTAAACCATTAAAAGGGTATTACCATAAAAACAGAGATGAGGGCTTATAGATATAGCACGAGGAGAATTTGCATTTCTAATTTTTAATCCAATTAAACTAAGATAATATTTATTTAGTTACTACCTTTCTATAATGTGTATGATCACAAAAACCAATATAAAAAAATTGCTTTAGAAAATTAGCTTTTAGGGTTCTCTGCAAAGACTAGTTCCTCACAGTGAATATTAGAAGACTCTTTTTAAAGCTTATTTGTATGTATATGACTCATTTATTTTCCATACCTCTACACTTTCTTTGGTTCAATTACATCAATCCTTTCTATATGTTTCTCTATATCACCAAGAAGTGTCTTGATTATTGTATGCAGTGTATAGGAATTTGGTTTTTAAGCCATGCATTTAATTTACTCAGAAAAAACAAAGGAGAGGGACTACAGTAAAATGACATTGGTAACGAATATGACTTTTTAGGCAGTAATATTATGACCTCTATTAATGAAAACAATTCTAAGCAATTTAATAATTCAAAAGTATTGTTTTAAAATGTATATTAATTAGAGTTACATAAAACTCAAATATGCATGTCTGTTAAAATTGATTAAATTATACCAGATTTCATCAAGCTATGGTACAGCTGTAAATAGAACATAGTGCTAAGATTTCAGGTCTAGTTAAGGAGAAATGTACCACTATATACTAATAAATAGATTCTTTCTTCATCATGAAATATTTATTCTCACAAAATGTATTTACTGAACACATTGGATTTCCCTTAAACAGCTTGAAGTTAATAATGTAAACATTTCACTATTAATAAATCATAGTATGTTTTCAATCTCAATAGAAAACTGAATATTAATACTAGGTTATTTATAATGTTAACTCATTGACTTTCAAATTTTGAAAAATCAGTTGATTCTTGAATACTGTCCTCTATAAAAATGCAAGTCATATGAATAATTTCTCAATTTATTTGTAAAACTAAACATTTGTAAGAAAAGAAATGAAATAACAAAAAGGTGTCATTCATGATGATATTATCAGTATTTAATTTTTGTGTCATTTAAGATTTTTTCAAAGTAAAATTAATTCAATTAGTTATCAGAACAAATTATGTGACTTTTTAAAGCACCACATCTAATTCATTGATCCCTTTCGCTATTCCAAATCTCTCCTCAATGAATTATTTTTCAATGACAAACTGGAATGTGTAAAAACTGTTAATTTCATATAATATTCCTCCAAATTTAATCAATATTTGCTGTTTAAAATGGTTTCTTCTATAAGTTTGTCTTTGGCTAATTTAATCGTAAAACTTTACCACATGTTCTGTTCCGTCTCTGTCATATCTTAAACATCATTTCCTCATCAACGTGGACTTCAGAGTGACCAGCAATTATCACAAATTTTCTTGTTGATCTTTTCCCCCAAGAAAAGAGACTCATCAAGCTGTTTTTGCCTTTTAAAATAATTTTTAAAAAGCATCTGAGATATTCAACTCTAAGTTGTATTTATGTTTCTGTGTCTTTATGTTTGACAGGTCTAGTTTGAGACTTTAAAAATGCTTACCAATGGACTTCCAAATCCTCAAGGGAAAGAAATAAACACACACAGTGCCAGCTTTCTGGGGTCACCTTACTTGCAAAAGTGTTGCTTTTTGGCTTTGTTTTAATAAACTCAGAGAGACTTGGATGTGAGTATAGGCCTTGACAGTGACTCTCTCGTAAACTTGAGCAGCTATTTCATGTCTTTGAGTCTTAACTTTCCAACTATGAGTTGGGTTTAAGGATTCTATTCTACAAGTTATTAAGATGATTATAAATGATATATGTGAAGATGATTAGGGTAGATGCTAACTGGTAGTTACTCTCGGTTGAGAGTTTAACTGAATTCCCCCAAACATTAAGAAATTTACACACACTGCATCAACAGTGAAATTCTACTAGAAGGGTTCAAATGTCAAGAAACCTGGTCTTTTTAGTTCACAAGTCATCTTACCTTCCTATCAATTTATAAAATTTGAAATAAATACCTAAGACATTTTTATTGATAATCAACTTAAAAGATACTTGTGAAAACCCTTTGCACAGTATAAAATAGTTAAGAAAATGAAAATATTAATAAATAAATATAAATTTTAACATGAATATGAATAAAATAAATGAAAATAATCAAAGATTCTAGATTTCCAAATCAGAAGAAATGTGGTCATTTGTTTAACCATGCACTTTCTATGTGAAAGTAAAGAGATTCAGACAGTCTTTCCTCAGGTTATATACCTAGTCAAACACAACATTCATTTGTGCTATGTAAATCTGCCTCTCCAAGGTTGATAATGAGATATTTTCCATCATGTACAGGATCTATTAAATTAAAAATCTGACACTGCTGCAATAAACTAGATTAAGTGTAATCAAGTAAGATAAGCCATTATATTTATAATGAGTTCAAAATAACAGATAACACTAAAATCAGGTGTTATATGTACATGATATTTTATCTTCACAGACAGTGCACTGATTTTCTGATTTTTTCCTAAGCATGATATTATCTGAAAGTTAGGATCCTGTTTAGGTGTACAGTTTAATGTTCCATTCTGACTTTTGTCCACTAGATGTCCCCAGTACGTCACAAAGAAGCTCTGATCTCGTATAGGCCCTTGTTAGGGAGAATCTGCATCTTTTTGAAGTGAGTCCTCAGATAACTCTGTCAAATGATTTTTATTCCTGAGTTCATTTCATCCTCAAAATTAACAAGCTACCAATCTACAGAGAAATGCAATCATTTAAAGATTTTTGTCTAAGAGACAGAACGTAACTTTGCCAATTTAAGAAGCAATTAAAGAACATGTATATCTTCTTTTCTGAAATGCATTTAAGAAATCAAAGACCTGAAACAAGTTAAAAATCCTTAGAGGAAAAGTTCATAGCCTTGAAAAGGAAGACTCTTAACACAACTTTTAATTGTATTGATTTCAAAGGATGAATAACATTTACACAAAATAGTTCAGAAAACTTTGGTAACAGCAGGAGCCTTGTTTAATTTGAACTCTAATAAATTAAAGAAAAAAAGTAAAGGCTTGAGCGGTCACCCAATGTGTCCCCTCCTAACTCACACAAAAACCTCTGTAACAAAGGCTACGAGACTGAAATACAATAATAATTGCAACATGGGGATGTTCAATTAGAACTAAGCTTGCAAAATGCTGTCTTTTTTCCCCAAAAGCCCAGTGAGCCCATATTACAGGAGGCTTCTACCTCTGACTGAAAAATAACACTCTCTGGGGTTGCTGTGGCAGATTGCTGCACTAGAGGGCTAAGAATCTACTCTTCTAAAGCAATTCAATAAGGATTCCTACAAGGTGTCTCAAAATGGAAGCACTCAGGCAGCGTGTTTCTGCCTCTCAGGGCAAGAGGTAAAAAGTTCAGCCTGTGAAGTAGAACAGTTTCTGCCCCAGAGCAAGAGAGAAAAAAAGTACAAGAGCGTTCTGATGAATTATCTCTTACTCAGAGCTAACACGGGCGTCCCAGGAACAATGGCCAAGTCTAACCAGAGTTGACAGCCTCCATTCACTGCCCAGCACTCCATCCCGCACAGTGTCAGAACAATGATCCATTCTCACCGCTTCTCAACCCGTCCTCAGCCTTTCAACAGACCTTCTCCATTCAAGAGCCACTGCTTTATCGTGCTTTCTTTGATTAAAGCTCACCTTTCATCGCACTAGAATTTTATTGTTATTATTTATTGAGTGTGCCAAGAATGGAGGTAATGTAAAAGAAAAAGTTTAAATCATTGAACCTTGCATTTATTTAGTTTATGATCAAGGTTAGGAAAGTAAACCAAATCTTAAGAAACAGCTAGAAAACAATTTTGTGATAAACTAAGGGATCCTGGCAAGAATTACTCTGGTAATTCACAGAAGGAGATTATATTTGTGTCCTGGAGAAGAAAGGTTTGTAGAAGAGAGGGAGTTTGAAATAGGCCTTAAAGGATTGGGAGAATTGAGAGAAAGAAGGTAGGCAAAAGGAGACACCAGAAGATAAATCACCAGACGATGGTATGCAGATACACAAATGAGCATGGGATAAACAGAAGATAGAAAGAATCAGCTGAACCTTGACCAGGCACTCAGGGCACTTGGACAGAAATGGGCATAACTCCCACGAGGCTGGATTGCAGATGTCCAAGAGACACAGATCCAAGGATAAACAAAGCAAAAGGGAGCACCATAGTATTTTATGCTGGGGTATGATGCAATGGAAGGAATGTTCTAGAAATATCATCATAGCAGGTTAAGCATAGCAGATGAAGCAGGAGTGAAAAATTCTACCAGGAGAGGTGAAGGACTGTGAGGAAATCCATTCGTTGGCTATTAAAACAATCTAAGGTTTCAGTAATAAAGGCCAAGACTGGAGGATTGACTTTTGGAATCTAGAAAGAGACAACTCTTGAGAACTAAAGCATGATGGAAAATGAGATAAGTGAAAGAAATGGGTGGCTCTGGAAGAGGGCCTACTCTTTGTTTAGATTCTACAGTTTAACGTTCTTCACCCAAGAATAGAGCCAATTTAATCTATGTGTTCTGTTTAGTATTCCACAGAATCAATAACACGCTTGAATAAATTTACCTTTTTAGTGACTCCGTCTCATAAGGAGGAATTTTAGGCTCCAAAGACTACCTCAGCATCCTTGAGAGAGCCTAGTAGATCCTCTCCAAATCCTGAATTTCTGCTGACAAGAACTTTTATATAATTTCAAAGTATTACATCATTAAAACTAATAACAAAAAAGATATGTGTATTATAACTAAAACAATGATGTATTGGCAGTGTCTTACAACATATGCATGCCAATAACTACTTCAGATAAGGTAACGCCTAAAGGAATATGAATAACACATACCCAGCCCATAGAGGCTAAATGAGAAGTCAGGTTAAAACTATCTTCAATTTTTGCCCATTTAGAACCCTCATCTGACCCTCCACACTCTGTAGTGCATTATGTGCACTGTAGCAGTTCATCATTCAGCAAATGTTTATAGGGCAACCATGATGAACTAACACATCCATGAGACATGAAATTCTATCTACTAGAGGTGACACAATGTATTTCCTCAAGGAATTTGCAATCTAGCAATCTTTCTGGGCTGTCAACAAATTTCCTCAACAACCAGATATCAACCATTTATTTATAATACAATTATTTTGTATAAAGTATCAAGCCCTATAGGAGACTTGGAAAAAATTCTCTTATAATGTCTAGAAATTTACAATCATTGTAAATTACAGAGCTTTGTAAACAGACGCATATCTATTAAAATTTAATTAATAATGCATGCTAAGTAAGTAAGTGCTATAAGAGTTGTTTCAGAGGTTCACAGGAGGAATGTATCAGTAAGGCAGGATATAGCCAGTAAAAGTAAAAAAAAAAAAAGACAATTATGATTCCAAATTTAAATTGTGTGAGCAATTTTAAATATCTAGAACTGTGAAAAGGAGCTGGAACAACTTAAATTAATATATTCTCATGATGTTAATGTCATAAAAATAATCTGTATGGGGATTTTTCTAAATTTTTAATAATTTTTAATAACTAAGTGAAAAAAGTTTCTGTAACAATGTTGTCTTGCAACAAACTATGGAACTACTCAAGTTATAATAGGTGTCTTTAGTCATCTTCTAAACAAGCCAACTCATTAATCTAAAAACATGCTCAGTACAACTGGACAAAGGTAAAACAGACAGAGTCCCTTGTGTATGATCATGTGTGCTTTGTTTTGTTTTTCCTTCTCAGCTTCTTTAGAAAAGAATGTTAATGATCACCATCCAAAGACCACTGGAAGAACAGAGGCAGTCAAAGTTGGATGTATTATTTGCTGAAGCAGGGGCCACCATATCCCATGAGGAGCTCTGAAGTATCTCTGCAAAAAGGTGCTATCGGGAGCAGGTAACAGAAGTTGGGCTTGTTTTACATGATTTTTAGGGAGGGTTCAAAGAAGGACTTAGCTATAGACTGAATGTTATCAAAAAGTGGAGCTAATTCAACAACTGAATATCAATAATTTTCTAAGAAGCAGAAAAACACAGGGAGTTTAAGGCTGCAATTGACAAATAGTCGCTCATGTTAACCAAGAGGGAAAGATATTTGGTCATTTTTGTGGTTTGCACATGGTCCTTCTTCAGATATTATTGTGGTCTGGTTTCGGGTTTATCCCTTTTCATCATGATCACAGAGTGATATCATGAGATACTGGCGCCATTTAGGTTAAGCAAGAGAACACTGTGCCTTACTGTGAGTGCCAGGCTAGTAACCAGAGGGCAGCTATCAGAGCAGCTCTTTTTCTTTCCCAAGTACAATTTTCTATGATGAAAAGATTACCCATACGGCTAGAAGAATGTACATCTTCAGAGGCCCAAGGGGTTCTCCATTTTCTTCACAACTCCCAAACAATGAGATTTGCTATGAACTCCTCTGGTCTCTATGACATACGCTAGCCATAAACTGGTAGAGGACGAAACAAAATATAAGGATCATTCATATTTGAAGTGATGGATTACTAAGAATACTGATAAGACTCGAGGTAGTGGACACATTTTAGGGAATCTATCTTTATTTTTCAGAATGTACTCCCACATACAGCTGGGTCCTACCAGCTACAATTGTACTGTATGACTCCCACCACATTTGCAACAATTAAGTGCAGCAGAGGTAGACAACTGACCCTAGTTAAACCAATCAGATTTCTCCACCCAGAAAATTGGAATTGGATCTTAGAGAAGTCAGATGAGCTCTGCATGCAGCTAAAATTGCCACAGGTTAACTTGGGGGCTCTTCAGATGCTCTTAAGGTGCTTTTTCTCATGAGCCCAGAGGGTCACAGAAAGCCAGGCTATGAGAAAAGAAAGGATCAGAAATACAGAAAGAAGCAGAGATGCAGACAGAGGAAGGATTCTAAAAATTTTCAGTTCCTGTTTCCAGTCTCTTCCTGAAGTCCATTCTCACCCTTGAATTCCCCGTGTCTTTATAATAAATTCCCCATTTTTGTTAAAGCCAGCTCAAAAGTATTTGTTATTTATAAAAAAAAGTCTTAACTATCAATAATAAAAAACTGAATGCCTGGTATAAATGTAGCATAGACCACTGATTATTTATAGAACCCTCTGAGTTTTAGCTGAATACCTGGTTGTTGAGGTAAAGCCTGCATTTCCCAGCCTCCCTTGCAGTTAGGTGTCACCTTGTGACTACATTCAGTCTCACAGGATGTGAATGAAGGTCAGGCGTGCAACTTTGAAGTTATCTCCTTTAGACAAGAAGCCTGCCCTAAATTTCCTCTTTTACAACTTCTTGCTAGCTGGATAATGGTGACCACTGGGACAATTGCCTTGAACCAGAGACAAAAATACATTTGAGAAGGACAGAGCCAATCTACCAACAAACGTACTGGTTGACCTTCAGGAGAAAAGATTGTACCAAGATCTTCAGACCACCTGCCTGACTTTGGACTATTCACAGAAGAGAAAATAAACTCATATCTTATCTGCACCTCTATACTATGAGATCTTTTTGATACAGAAGACCAGACTCCGCTAATCAATATAGAGAGGTTGTCATAACAGACCTTTAGAGAAAATGCAGAATAAGCCAAGCAGAGGATATGAGGGTAATAATTCTCATTCTAGGACGAAAAGCTGAATGAAGTGCAACATGAAAGGGACAAACATTAGTCCAGGGTTTCCCAGCTGGAAGTAGATAGAGAAAACATATTTAGTGAACTGAAATTGCTGAAGTCTAAATCAAGAAACTGAATAGATGTCTTTACAAACTGAGTTCTGCACATCACCCCTTGCTGTGTATATGATTGATGCTTATGTAGGGAACTGCGGGATCCTAGCAATTAGAAAAGGATCTGGGAAGAGTCAGAGAAGTGAGGAAACACACTCTCCAGATGCCTCCAGCAAGTCTCTGTCTCTACTCCTTCTGCGGACATATCACAATGCCCTTAATTGTAATGTTTAGTACAGGTTTATGGGGAGAAGGGAAATCACAGAAGAGACTAGAGATGAAGGGCTCCCAGACATTCTTCCTCATCCTAGGTTTTTATAAACATTTATTGATTCTACTGACACTCAGCTATTAAGAAAAGGTAGAGCCTCTCTGGGTGCGGTGGCTCATGCCTGTAATTCCAGCACTTTGGGAGGCCAAGGTGGGCAGATCACAAGGTCAGGAGATCAAGATCATCCTGGCCAACATGGTGAAACCCTGTCTCTACTAAAAATACAAAAATTAGCCAGGTGTGGTGGCACATGCCTGTAATCCAAGCTACTCGGGAGGCTGAGGCAGGAGAATCGCTTGAACCCGGGAGTCGGAGGTTGCAGTGAGCCAAAATTGTGCCACTGCACTCCAGCCTGGGCAACAGAGTGAGACTCCGTCAAAAAAAAAAAAAAAAGTGAAACAAAGAAAAGGTAGAGCCTCAACACAATAACTCTAAGAAATATCACTCATCTGGGTATTTGGATTATTAAACTGAAGTATTCACAAGGCATAACCCAAAGGTTACAGGTTTTGGCAAACTGAATCATGTTAACTGAAATTGGCAGGCAGTCCACTAAGATTTTATAAGATTTGTGATTGTTAATTTTTTGTGTCTACTTGGCCAGGCTACAATGACCAGTTTGTTTGGTCAAACACGGTCTAGATATTGGTATGGAGGTATTTTTTAATGTGATTTACACTGACATTTATTATTTTTTTTAGAAATAGGCATCTCACTACGTTGCCCAAGGTGGTCTCAAACTCCTGGGTTCAAACACTCCTCCCACATCCATCTCCCAAAGCATTGGAATTACGGCCATGAGCCACCATGCCTGGCCTCAACATTGACATTTACATCAGTAGACTTTGAATAAAGAAAATTAATCTCCATAATATGAGTGGGCTTCATCCAATCAGTTGAAAGCCTTAAGAGTAAAGACTAACATTTCCAGAAGAAGCAGCAATTCTGCCTCAAGATTAAAACATAGAATTCCTGCTTCAGTTTCTCATCTGTTGCCCTGCCCAGAAGATTTTAGATTCAAGACTGCAACATCAGTTCTTACCTGAATCTCCAGTCTGCCAGCCCACCACAGTCATGTGAGTCAGTTACCACTCTCTCTCTCCCTATCTCTCTCTCTCTTTCTCTCTCTCTCTCTAAATAGATAGATTCTGTTTCTCTGAAGAACCCCTACTAATATAGACTACATTGCTAGGAAAAATGCAATCCTAGCCAACTATAGCAAAAAAGTAAAAGTAAATACAAATAAAACTGTATTCTATAACAATCGCCCCACCTTTTTCCTTTTACCTTAGGAAAGTTTTGATTTGTGAAATTATTCTTTTCACAAGAGTAAATTATTCAAATAGCTTGAGACTGGCTCCTCTTCTCTCCCTGAAAATTCACCTGTCGTAAATATTTTCTCTTCCTTCCCAAATTATGGTCACCTTACTAATAATAAAATTCATGCTCATGAGAGAGTAAATTGATATCTACAAATCTCACCCCCACCCCTGAGCTATCTGATGACTGTGACTCCTGCTTTTGCTGTCCCATGTGAAGTAGCTAAAACAGTCATCTCTAGGCCACAGATGAACAGAGGAGAAAAATCACTGGGTCAGAAGGGGTCAGGCAGCACCCATCAACTCACAGCACAGAGACCACTTCCTTTGGTGCACACACATACAAGACCATAACCGTTAGATTCGCATCCAGCAGATGCTCTGGGCTCAATGAATGACAGGCAATTCTTAGAAGCCAGAGTATTTCTACACAAATACCAAGATCCTAGAAGCCAAAAAGAAACTTTTGATTTGTTGAGGGACCAAGGAGATATTATCAGGTCTCAAGGAGTTTCAATTTCAGACATACTCTCAGGAACTCAAGTTATTTTGGATTAACTTAGGTTCAGGTGCCAGACTGAATCCACACACAAATGGACCTGAATTCTTCACTTACTGACTTAGAAATGTCCATGGCATCCACTAAAATCAGGTCATTCTAGAGCACGCAAAACTTCTCAGACTGCTTATAAGTTAAAATGTCAAAACCCCTATAACAACTGATAAAGTAAGACTTTAAGATTCAGGTATGGTACATAATTAAAAATCAACTATCACTATTTCCTTTATATTTTTGAACTCAAATTAAAACTGAGATGACAAATTCAAAGTAATAGACAAAGGTAAAACAAACACTGACAGGAAATGAAAGTTTGAATTCTGTTTCCAGCAATAATGGAAGACAAGTAATTAAGTGAAAAACCTACGAGTATAGTATACCCAATAATGTTAACTAGCAATTTTAAAAATCATTTTGACACCTGTCTTGGCAAGGGAAGACAGTCAAGGAATTCCCCAATCAGCAGAAACACGAGCAACTGCAGATCTACAAAGACAAGTAAGTCTCAGAGTAGGAATTTGCCCGGGACTGCTTGCCAATCCCTGACAAACCAGAGTTCAAGACTCAATAAGTTTCAACTTGAGGGATGACAGGCAGAGTCCAGGACCTGAGTATAACAAAGAAAACCTACCAAAACCAGGACCCTGGAAAAAAGAGCATTATTGTCAGTGTCTGAAAGAAATATCCCTGTTTAGTGTCTATGGAGACACCTGCCTATTGCAGCTTTGCCTCTGACTGGAGGGCAGAAAGAGGTTGGAGAAATTTAATGATCTTCAATTCCTAATCACAAGCCTCCATCTCAGGTGTCTAAGGCAAGAATTCACATCACCTATATGGTTCAAAATAACCATATTGGAAAATGGAGACTAAAGTGATCCAGGGTTGGTAGGATACACAGTTTCCTGACAAAAGGAACCCAAACCTTCTATAGACAAACTCACTTTAATACATACCTTAAAAAAGTCCCACAGTTAATGCTCTGAGATTGGCTCACAGTGAAAAGTCCACCAAATACCAAGGAACAAACAACCATGAGGGAGAATCAAGATTTAAACTAGTAACTGCCAAGTAAGGCTGTCAAAGATGGTTGCTTTTATAATAATCAGAAGAAGCCTACAAAATGAGTTTACCTGATATATTTAAATAAATAAAAGAGACTACTGAAAGTGCAATGAAGAAAGAAAATATTATGGGAGCTGACCAGACATATTTGAAAAAGAACAAAATAAAATTTTTTGAAGCAAGTAATGTGATAACTAGAATTAGGAACTCAAAGTTTGGATTAAGCAACAGATTAGACAAAGATGAAGACAAATTTGTGAACTGCGAGACATATCTGGATAAGTTACTCAAAATGAAACACAGAGAATCAAAAGAGTGGAAAATATTAAAGTTAAAAGATGTAAAAATAGAGATTCCAACATATATCTGTCCAATTAGGGTTTCAGAAATAGATGAGAAAAAAGATGTAGAAGAAATATTCACAAATATAATGACAGGCATTTCCTAATATGATGAAAGATGCAAATCCTCAAATCTAGGAAGCTCAATGTCTTTATCAGAATTACGTAAAAGAAATCTATACCTAGACATATTATAGTGAAAGTGCAGAATATCAAAGACAAAGAGTTCTTAAAATATCCAAAAGGAAAAGACAGATTAGCTAAAAAGAACAATGATTTGACTAATGGATGATTTATCTTTATATATATATATATATATATATATTTTATACTTTAAGTTCTAGGGTACATGTGCACAACGTGCAGGTTTGTTACATAGGTATACATGTGCCATGTTGGTGTGCTGCACCCATTAACTCATCATTTACATTAGATATATCTCCTAATGCTATCCCTCCCCCCTCCCCCCACCCCACAACAGGCCCCAGTGTGTGATGTTGCCCTTCCTGTGTCCAAATGTTCTCATTGTTCAATTCCCACCTATGAGTGAGAACAGGCAGTGTTTGGTTTTTTGTCCTTGCAATAGTTTCCTGAGACGGATGATTTCTCAGTGACAATAATGGAAGAGCGGAAAGTAATAACTTCAAAGTACTAAGAAAAATATAGCCATCAACCTAGAATCCTATACCCTAAGAAATTATCTCTCATTCAATCATTCACTCCATTTAACAAAAATATATTATGTACTTACTATGTGTTGGATAGTGATGAGAATCCATCAGTGGATAAAATAGACAAAAAATATTCCTGCTCCACTAGAGCTTACATTTCAATGGGGGGGAACAGCCAATAAATAATATTTCTAATAAATAAGTAAAATATGCTGTGAAAAGAATGGACCCAGATAAATGAAGTAAGATTGACAAGTAGCAGAGGTATACAAATTTAAATAGGGCTATTGGAAGAGAATTCATAAAGAAGGCGAGATTTAAGCAAAGACTTCAAGTTAATTAGGGGTTTCTTGCAAGGAAGAGTGTTCCAGAAAGAGATAATAGACAGTACAAAGCCCTGTGGTCAGAGTATTCCAGAAAGAGGAGGCCAGTGTGGATGGAACCCAGTGAGCGGGGGCCAATTTAAGGACTTTGGCTTTTACTCAGTGAGATAGTAAATGAAAGAAGAGGAGCGAGTGAAGAGTTGACATGAATTTTAGCAGGATCACACTAACTGCTCTTTGAAAGCATATAGTGCTATGGGTGGGGTGAAGGGTGAGACAAAAGGGAAATCAATTAGGAGACATTGAAGTAATCCAGGCTCAAGATGAGGACGGTTTAGAGCAGGGAACAGAATCCACGAACAGAGCAATGGAGTGGTGAGAAGTGGCTGTTTCAGAGCAGGGAACAGAAGCAGGAACAGAAGGAGTGAAGTGGTGAGAGGTGGCTGGATTCTGGATTTATTTTGAGTATAAAATGACAGTATTTCCTAATATATTGGGCAAGAGGAGACTCCAGATAACTGAATTATTTTGTCCAAGATGCTAGAAAAAAGAAGGGATCATTAACCTCCATTGCGGCTATGGATGAAGTAGCTTCAATAGGAAGAGGGAAGACATCAGCAATTTTGTTTGGACATGTTGAGTTTGAAACATCTATTAGACATCAGTGTGTAGATGCAAACCAGAAGTTGGACAATTTAGTCAGGAGCTCTGGAGAAAGGTTTTTCACTATAGATGTAAATCTGCGAGTCATTCACATAGGGTCGCTAATTAAAGGGACAACACTGGATGAGATCATCAAGAGAAGGACTGTAGATACATAAAGAAAAAGAAAAAGACCCAAAGACTAATCTCTGAGAAACTTTAAAGTGATCAGGGAGATGAGGGTAAATGGATCCAGAAAGAATGATTGATATTGTAAAAAAGAAAACCAAAAGAAGTATGGTGCATCCAGTTAAAATCTTTGAAACTGACAAAAATGGCTAAGCATCCAACTTAATGAACTGAGAAATAGAATAGCAAAATCGCCTCTGAAAAAGAAGGATGAAAAATAATTATTAGAGCTGAACTCAGTAAAAAAAAATGCAAATATAAAGTTAAAACCATCAAAAAAGTTAGTTATTAGAAAAATAACAAAAATAACCTCCAGCAAAGTTGACCAAGGGGAATAAATATAATTCACAAATACATAATGTAGGGAATTAGAGGGAAGACATAACTAGATGCTGGTGAGAGTTAAAAAGGTATTAAAAACAAGTTTTTTTTATTATTATTATACTTTAAGTTTTAGGGTACATGTGCACAATGTGCAGGTTTGTTACATATGTATCCATGTGCCATGTTGGTGTGCTACACCCATTAACTCGTCATTTAGCATTAGGTAGAAAAAAAAACAAGTTTATACTAATAAATTTGAAAACCCAAGTGAAATTAAGAAATCACCAAAGACATAAATTATTAGAACTGAATCAAGTAAAAGCAGAAAACTATTATAGTCTTATTAAGGAAATTTAACCAATACTTTAAAATCTTCCCAAAGGATAACCCAAGGCTTCTATAACTTTATAAGGAGAATTTCACAAAAATTAATGGAAGAGATTATTCTGATATTATAAAAACTCTTTCAAAGTTTTGAAGAAAATAAATTGTATTCCTCAATGTATTTTTATTGCCTGCAGTAAGTATGCAATGGAGAAAATCAGTCTCATTGATGAACAGAGATGCAAATATCCTATAAGATTTATTAGCAAATGAAAACCAGCAATGTACAATTAAAATAATAACCCATGAAAAAGTAAAGTTTATTTCTGGCTTAAAATTGCTCCCATTATCCCAACTCCTGCATTCCACATCCAACCAAACAAAACAAAAACTCTATTTTTCAGCCTTTTCTCCTGAGGTCAGACAATAAAGAACTCCGAGACATTAAGTGTTCATCACTGGACTCAGCTATTAAACATTATTTCCTCATGTAGTTTGTCTTGACTCTAGGCAATGGGGCATCCATGCGGTAAACTCCTTTACAACAGCCAACATAAAACCAAATGGAAATTTGACAAAACCAAATATACTTTCTCCTCCCTATCTTGTTTCCCCACCAAGTAAATTCTGAAATTGAGAAGTTTGCTTCTGTTGGCTTTTAACCGCCAAATAATTACATATTCCAAAACACCAACATCTTTTTCACACTTAATCTAAAATTAACTTTTAACAACTATACAAGTATAGTTGTTATGCTTTGTTTGCTTTCATAGTTTTACTACTAGTGTTGTATTTCTTACTTAAAATTGCTCAGTGTTAATCAGAAGGCTTACTTCTGTTTAAGCTCCTCTTGTTTGGGTGGTGGAACTATAAATGCCCATTCTCAACTTCACTCTATTTTCAAGATTTTCAATGATATGCATGAATTATTTTTACAATAGAAAAAAAGTTATTTAGTAAATTTTAGAATTCAGAGAATAAATTGCATTATAACAGCTGGGATATCCAATACAATATTGAACACATGTAAAGACACTGGACATTCTTGTCAGTTTTATTTTGGAGAAACTAGAACTATAATTCAATGGCATAAAAAAACAAAAAAAACTATGACTTACCTTCCTTCTTGACAACCAAACCACCACAGTCACACAGTTATATATCACATGGTTGGGGATATTAAGGAAAAACAACAGCAACAACCCTGGCACCTACTCTTCAAATAAAATGTTTGCATTTTTATTGTCACATTATTTTCTTCAGAGTGTATAGTTAGGGGAATGCTATTTTAATATTATGCTAAAGGAAGTGAAACTAACACTTAAAAATTCATAAGAAGAGTTTTCATGTTCTTATATTAGCATTCAGAGGTAGAGTAAGGGTGATTGGAAGCCATGTGAGTGTGACTCAAACCCACATCATATTTGTTTGTATTAAAATAATGCCTTCCTGATATATGGCTTTATCCAGAATCAAAGTGCTAAACATTAATTTTTGTATGCATCACTCTTAAATGAGTATAATCAATGTAAAATCAGGATTTGGAGTTTTAAAATTATGAATTCTAAACATAATTTTATCCAAACCACAGTATTCTCATTGGTCTCCTTTAGAAAGAATGCAGTGCACTGTTAGTGAGTTTTTCTAGCATTTCATATGCTTAATCAGTAGCATATGAAAATAAAGAAATATGTGAGAAAGTCTGAATTTCTTTTAAAAGAATGATTGATCAATCTTAAATTCAAAATAGATTTCTTGTAACATTATTCTAAACATAGAATATTTTCTTTGATATTATGTCAGAATTTTTTTTTTTTTTTTTTTTGAGATGGAGTCTCGCTCTGTCACCCAGGCTGTTGTGCAGTGGCATGATCTCAGCTCACTGCAACCTCTGCCTCCTGGGCTCAAGCTATTCTCCTACCTCAGACTCCTGAGTAGTTGGGACTACAGGCGCCCAATACCACACCAGGCTAATTTTTGTATTTTTAGTATAGATGGGGTTTCACAATGTTGGCCAGGCTGGTCTTGAACTCTTGACCTCAAGTGATCCACCCACCTTGGCCTCCCAAAGTGCTGGAATTACAGGCATGAGGCACTGTGCCCAGACCTAGCTGCTGAAATTTTTATTCTTCAGTTGGATTTTTCTTCTTCTCCTTGTAGTAGGGTTTGTTTTTTGTTTTTGTTTTTGGTTTTTTTCAAAAATGAGAACTTGTTACAGTGGAATTTTTTTTTCATTCAACAGGACAAATATGCTTATCTCTTAATATCATTATAAAAATTTTTATATTTGGGAGATTTGCATTTTAAGGGGTGAAATAATGCATGGACATATCTAGTCTCAGATAATATGAAGTGACAGATTTAATTGGTTTATAAAATACTACCGAAACCTGAATTGATTTGTTTCACTGGGTTAAATATTTGTTTTCCATCCATACTAATTCAGGAAGCATCTTGGATGTAAACAAAGATAAAATTTCTGGAAGATTTTTCATTTCTTCCCATACAGGAAGTAGAATAGTTTAAACAAATATAAATCTCTCTGTGACCACTTTTTCGCAAAAAAAAAAAAAAAATAGATAGTAAACCCTTTCTTATTGAGGGTGCAGAGTAATATTCATCTCTCCAAGTACACCTAGATTAAACTTTGAATTAATAAAAAAGTGGTATTTAGGAGCAATTTGCACAAAAGTTTTAGTTCAGTTAAACAATGTCAAGGACTCCCATTGCCAGCCAAGATAGAAGAACAAAGATCATATTTACCCTCATACCTTAAACAACTAAAAAGTCAAACAAAACATAAGAAACAATTTTCCGACCTGGAACAACAGGCACCACAAAAGCATGATCCTGACAGAAGAAAATAAACTAGGGAATAAACCCAGGAAGAGGGAATCTAAACAAAGTTCAGTGTTCTTTTTGAACTGAGAAGACAGAGATGAGAATTTGGGAGGCTCAATGCAGTTAGAATTTGCAGGGCAGAGTTTACCAAAGTAAAAAGAGCTGCAAAGAGAAGAATCTCCTGAGATCTGCAGAGGGTTCCCCTAGAGTCTTCAAGTGGGTACTGATCAGGGCATGTGTGTAAGCAAACTACACGAGACCAGGCAATGACTGGAAAGGAGCATAAGGAGCAATTTCCAGAAATCACATAAAGCTGGGAATGGTTATTTCCAAAAGCTAGAGGGGAGAAATATTATATTACACAGGACATGCATCAAGAAATGTACTCAGAATCGTATTGCCTTAGTAATGGAGACAAAACCAGCCTCCTCTGGTTCCACCTAGCAAAGATGAAAAAGTAGTTGTGAAAGGATAAATATGTTTCTGAGCAACTTAATTGCATCATACAGCAAAGCTCAAAAATATTTTCTTAAAAAAATACTAAAAATTCCATAAGCTCACAATGGTTGATATCCAATCAAAAATTATTAGGCATGCAAGAAATTGGGAAAATATGACCAATGAGAGGGAGAAAAATCATTCAACAAAAACTGACCAATGAATGATGCAAATGACAGAGATAGTAAAACCACATTAAAACAGCTACTATGACCCCACACCGTATGTTCAAGAAGGTAGAGGAAAAGCATAAGCATGTTGAGGTGAGCCATGAAAGATATTTTTAAAACCTAAATCTAAGTTATAGAGAAAGAAAGTACAATGCCTAAAATTAAAATTATACTGGACAATATAAATCCCAGCCTGAAGACTGGAAAAACTTACAATCAGGAAATACCAACAGGCTGGACAAATAGCAATGACATCCTTATCCTTTGAGCAAATTAGGTTAGGCAGTGGTGGCGATGTTGTGGGTGTTTTTGTTTTGTTGTTTTATTTTGTTTTGTTTGAGACAGAGTCTCGTTCTGTTGCCCAGACTGGAGTGCAGTGGCGCAATCTCAGCCCTGCAAACTCTATCTTCCAGAATTTTTTGCCAATTGACTTCCAGTTTGGTTTGGCCAATAAGAGGCATTGGTGCAAGATTAGAAGGTAGTAGGAGGGGAGAAATCACGGATCTTCCTCTCTAGGATATTTTTTCTTTGTTTTGTGGTGGTATCCCCGAAAGGGACTGGAAACCTTTCACAGGGGTCCCAGCCTTTGCCCTGATTTTTCCTCTTCTGCCATACTACCCCTTGCCAAATTTTCCTCTTTGGTGGTTCTAGCCCCTGCTATGCACCCCCGGAAGTCACAAATACACTCTCAGTCTCTGAGTTACCTCATTTTCAGTTATTGCTTTCAGTGCTTTCACCAGTTGTGTAACCAATTCCCTCTATTAGATTCACTCTCCTTGAAAGACCTAGTAGGATTTCTGTTTCCCTGACTGAAACACATCATTCTGATGAATGTTACATATGTGGTCCAATGAACATACAAATGGGAGATCTAATCTATTCTGAGGAATTAGAGATAGCTTCCTTAAAGAACTAATATTTAAACCAAGAACTAGAGAATGAATAAAAATTAGCTAAGGGAAAGGAAGCAACCATAGCCACGTGATCAAACATCACATTTATTTAAGATATCGAAGGACTATTTTACAAAAGGCAATTTCTCGCTACGCTACAGTTGACATATTTCCATGTCGTACTTCTTACTGTGCCATTGGGCCTACAGCAAACCTGCCAGCATCTACCTCAGATGGCTAACTCAAAGGTTTTTTGTTTTTGTTTTTAAAGTTGATCCCATTAAACTCAGGCACATTTTGCTTTCTACCAACTCTGATGTCTTTGCAGTGCCAGAAAAAAAAGAAAAAGAAAAAGAAAATGTCCAGGGAGAAATGTCCAACTGTGAATGCTCTTATGCACTTGCTTTTAGCAGCATCTCCAAAGCACGGTCCTCACTTGCCACCCTCAGGCCACATGTTTAATCAGGACTGTTAACATGTCAAAAAGATTAGGCTGGCTGACTGAATGACTGCTTCTATCTTTCTGTCTTTTTTATAACATTCTTTGTCACGGGGCTGCCTAATTATTAAGATCTACTTTACCAATAAAATAAAATGCCCTGTTTTTCCCCAGCTCTCAGATCAGCTTTACTGATTTACTTTTTCTTTTGTCCCCAATATGGCTCAGAACAGCATCTTTACTGATACTTTGATACTTTATGCATTACAGAGTTTGGGGCATAAATTTTGATTTTTAAAAAATATTGCATTAATATATTATTTATCTTGATTTCTGAGTTTGTTTTTGTTTTTGATTTTCGTATGCCTTTAAATTTCGTACCTGAGGCAAGTGCTTCATTCTCCTGGCCCTGATCCTGATGCTGAAGGAGTCCTGGTTACTCCCTGAAAGAATTTTAGCCTGTGCTGAGAGCAGAGTGGGACACATGTCTACACTGCCCTAGAGGCTCCCAGCCATTGGAAAGACAGAAACAGCAGGAGGGAGAGAGGGATTTCATTCTCTTAAATCACATTCAAAGACAGGTCATGGAGCATTCTTGGAGCAGAGCATGGAGTGTAAACAAATTTGAATATTAGATACAATTATTTCTGAAACATTTGTCTCTAAAAATATATATCATGGGTGTCAAATAGATTCTAAGATTAAAAATCTATTTTTTAAAAGTAAACTTCATATCAGTCCTACTTCTAAGATTATAATCAAACCACAATTAGCAAAAGACATTAAAAACATAGGAAAACAAGATATTACAAACAAAAGAAATAATTTATTTCATGTGGGCTTCTCCATAACTACACCCATCCTCAGCCTTGAATCTCTTCTTGCAATTTGGCCACATTGAAATGGCTTGTGTGTATTTTAAGCTCTCTATTTTTTTGCGTATGTGATTCTTTAGAATTTCTACTTGATTTCTCAAGGGCTTGCTTTTACAGTTCCTAGATGTAGTCTACAAATATGCCATCTTCCATATCAATGTTAACAGGCCTCCATTTAATACGAATAGAGCCCACAATGTTAGGCTCCTAATGTTTTCTTGTTTGTACATGGTAAAGGCATTCAAACCTTCATCTCCTCATCTCCTAAATGAAGGTTTTGGACTAAATGGCCATTAACATACTTTGCCATTTTCACATCCTGTGATCAAATAATTCTGTTCCACATACACATTTTATACCATATGGAAGGCTTAGCTTAAGTTGACCTTATTGGTACTTTTTTTGTCTTACCTTTTGTTTAATACTGAATTTTATTTTGAAATAACTACAACTAAAATGGAGCACTTGGAAAATGATTTGTGGACTTCCAGTCATAGCAAGAGTTTTGATTTCATACATTAGGCCTCTAATGATCTTTCCCATACTCTCTTACGTTCTGTGTTAAAATTTTGTCCTTCTTTTATCATATTCCCTAAAATTTTCCTATATCTCAATGCTTTGATACTTTCACATGCAGAAGAGTGAAAGCATAGCACTGCTCACATTTATTAACAAGCATTTATTTTTCCTTTGCCCCCTTTCTTTCCTGCTTTTTTTCTCTATTCTCTTTTCCTTTGTCTTCCTTTGACTCACTTTTCCCATTTTCTCCTTTCCTCTTCTTTTTGTTTTCACTTATGACAGTTAACATGGTCCTAGATGTTCCAAAAAAATAAATAAGCAAGCACAAATAACATTACAAATTGAATTTTATTCAACAGTTAAGTTATGCATACTAAATTTGATGCATATAGAATAACACAATAAGGAAAAGGTATTCCAAAACTGAAATGGGTTTATGATTATAAATAGTATGTGGTGACTGAAAGTAAGTTTAGTAGGGAATGATCAGTCTTGGGAAAAATGGAAATCAGGATTCTAAGGGAAATAAAAAAATAATATGTTGAGTGTGGGGCTAGGAAGTGATTAGGAGACGAATAGATGCAAAAATGCCCACATTATCTTTAGCTCTTTTTAGGGAAGTTGGACTCCTGACAACTCTTCTGTTACCTTCCCTTAAAAGCCTTCCCTAGGCATCCCCAAATTCGATGGTCCAGACCCACTTTGTTTTCTCACCTGTATTCTAATACAATCACACACAGAACTTCTGTCACACCGAAGGTACTTATTCACTTGCACATCTGCTGTCCTGCTTCCCACTAAACACCAGTCCCCTGGAGGACATGGCTGTACATTACTCGGCTTTGAATTTGAAATCTGGCACATATCAGACACCTATTTTCAAATTCTCTGTCCCCCGTTTACGATTCATGCAGATACACACAATATTTCTTTTAACATTTCGGAGCCACAATCTCTTTATTTGTAAAATTAGGAAAATACTACCCTTTATTGTGTTATTCTATATGCATGGAATTAAAATAAAATAGATAGGTTTGAGCTTTCCTTAAAAACTGAAGAACTACCCAAACTTTTGTTTTTGAAAGCTTAACACACTTTGGAAGAAGCCTTCTCTGAGCATCCTATATTTGTCACCTAAATTTTTTCAATATAATGCTGTGAAAGAGGTTTCTGGTCCATTTTCGAAGCTATAGAGTCTTTTTTAATGATTATTTCTCTTCCCCCCCCCCATCTTCAATAAGTAATATCAGCTAAAACTCTTTGTAGCTTTAAATGAGTATTATGGACAAGAAAATAAATACCTAAACTGAGTAAGCCAAATTATTTAGTTGTGAAAAATTATGCAAACATCTGAAGCATGAATTCCCTCTTCTTGTCAGCTTTATGTAATTTAAGCAACTAACTATATCTCTAGCCAAATTTAACAAGCTCACATCTTAATTATGCTCACTAAGCCATTTATTTTTTTATTTTCTCAAAATTCTGGCACAATTCTCAAAATAGTGAAAAGTGTGCTGATGAAAATCAATGATATCCAAAGGAAAAAATTTGATGTTCTGAGGTACAAAAATATCTTATGAAGTTTGGTTGTGCTCTCCTTGCTTAAAGAACATAATAATGGATAAAATGTTAGGCTTTTTCTTTCTTTTGCAATAGCATATTACTACAAAAATGTGATACTAGGTCCCACTATAATAACACAAATCCTATTTTGTAGTATTTCACAAATCCTAATTTAATATGTGAATTGAAGAGGATATTTTCTAATTATATTTGCTTTTGTTTTTGATATTTGCTCATATTAAAAAGATGAAGTAACAAAAATTTACAAAGATTTCATTTTTGTCCCTAAAAGATTATAAAATGTTTTGCTAATTTATTATATAATTTGTCATGCTTCAAGCAATAATGAAAATTAGTTTTACAAATATGAGTTTGAATAATTTGTGTTTTATACCATTCATATATAGTTCAACTGACTCACAGTTTTTATATGTAACTTAACAGTTTTTATATGTAAATAACTCATTTACTTAAAGAGCTATCTGAAATAGGATTCAACATGATACAAGGAATAATCAATAAGTCACAAGTGTATTTACAGCGATAATCAGAAACAAATGTCTCACTTTTACTAAATTATGAAATTCAAATTTATGTTCGCCCTACGTTAAGAATATAGAATTTTCAAAATTTCAAATTTATGAAATATATTTTTATCAAAAATATACTTTATAAAATAACCATTTTGTCTTGTGTTTTTTCGAGATGATTAATCAATCCTAGGTTAATATATTCTACATTATATATAATAATTATATTTTCAACCAACTCTTCAGAGACATATATATTGCATAAAAGGAGAGAAACATAGTCTCGCCAATTCTCTATAAACTTCAGCAATATTTGAAACCATTTTGCATAGTCCAAAAAGAGTAACATTTAGAAGTCTCACAAAGCAGTTATCCAATTTACCATTTCCTTTTCCTTCTAGTGAATTCACCACTGAAGTATTACAATCAAATATCACCCATAAAAAAACAAATAGCACCATTAAAAGTTTTATCTATTTCTAACTTTTTGAGCTAATGTAAGTTAAAAGTTAATAATCTTAAACATTTAAACTAAGTTGAAATTTATAGCCATATAATTTTAAAGCCCCAAATACGAGTGATTTTATACCTTGTAGTTCCAATTAAATAATTCAGAGGAAAAATTACCTTTGCTGGTGGCTCAGGCGAAGAATCCATGAGACTCAATCTCTCCATTTGTTTTGTATGTACCATAAGCATTATCTTTCTGTTTACTCCCACTTCTCCTCTTTTTCTACTTCTAAGAGAGGCCAAGCTATATAAACCATGATTTAGTTCCTCTTTTTGATGTTACATTCATTTCTCATATTTTCATATAATGGTAAATGGGAGGAGTAATATTTATGAGCTCATGATTTCAACAAATTGCAATTACAAACACCAGTCCAATTCTTTACTTTTTGTGCTGTATGGAATATTTTATTATTTTATCAACAACTATCTATACACAAATAAAAGTTACAGGTGCTTAATAGAAAAAACTGAGTAGCAAGCACAAATTTAAATGTGCCACAAGAGGACAATATTGCCACTGTTAGGTGAAAGCCCCAGGGAGAAAATAAACTGTCTCTCAATCATCATAATCTGGCTTCAGTTTCTCTGGATTTTACAAATCCTTCCTAGAGAAGTCAACAAGTAAAACAAAGCGGGAAACACTGGGCTTACCACATTCAAAGAGTCTTGTAGGGCAAGTTGGTTATTACCCCGGGAAATAAAAAGAAAGAAAGGGCAAAAGTGTGTGTGTGTGTGTGTGTGTGTGTGTGTGTGTGTGTGTGTGTGAATATGTGCATATGACAATTATTACCAGTGTTGACCATTTTCATTCAAATTCAATTCTTCTCTACTTGTAGCTCACTCAGAGTTAGTAGTGGCCATGAGTCTAGTTCTGGTCAATGAAGAGGGAGGGTTGAAACACTTTCTTGCCAGTGCTTAACTCTACAGCTCTCCTCTGCAGCTGACTCAGTGATCACCAAAGCAGGTGTCCAGATGGAGCATCCACCAGCTCAGGCCTCAAGTGGTTCTGATGAACAAAGCTTCCTTATAAGCTATGTTGGACTCATAGCATAAATGAAAAATAAACTATTTTATTAAAACTAATGAGATCTGGGGGATTGTGTACTATAACCTAGCCAATTCTGACTGACTCAGGAATGAACTTATAATTAATATATTTTGAAAAGCAGTGTGCTATTTAATACCCATATCTAGAAGAACAACAATATCCTCTGCTCACTCTGGTATAATATATGGGCTACCTTCCCTCTAGAGCAGATATGAGGAATAGCAGTATGAGAGAATGGAAAGAGGAGAAGGTTAGAAGATCTGGATACTTGCCCAAAGTAGTGCAAACTAATTAGTAGCAGAGCTTGGTCCGCTCACTAACTTGTATGCATTACTGTGGACAAGCATTTCAGCACTCTAAACTCACGTTTCTCATTTGTAAAATGGAGACAATAATAGCTTCTCTGTCTTATAACAAAGGTGAGTATCAAATTTTTGTGTGTTGCCATTACTAGATCATAGAAATATATTCCATTCTTCTCTAAATTCCCAATTACCTAGTAAAATATCTTACAGTGCAGTAAGTACTAAATAGGTGTGTAATAATTAATGGCAAATTCTATTCCAACAATTATGTAAGCCTGTAACTAATGTCTAACTCTGGTTTATAGAATACACTTACTTCTTACCATGAGTTCCACATCAATGGATTCAAACAATCATAGAATGAAAATGTTTGGGGAAAAAGCAATAAAAACAAGAATAAAATAATAAAAGCAATATAATAATTTTATTTGTTTTTTTTGTTTTGTTTTGTTTTGTTTGAGACGGAGTCTCGCTCTGTCGCCCAGGCTGGAGTGCAGTGGCGCAATCTCGGCTCACTGCAAGCTCCGCCTCCCGGGTTCACGCCATTCTCCTGCCTCAGCCTCTTCGAGTAGCTGGGACTACAGGCGCCCGCCACCATGCCCGGCTAATTTTTTGTATTTTTTTTTTTTAGTAGAGACGGGGTTTCACCGTGGTCTCGATCTCCTGACCTCGTGATCGGCCCGCCTCGGCCTCCCAAAGTGCTGGGATTACAAGCGTGAGCCACCGCGCCCGGCCTTTATTTGTATTTTTATTGTTAACAAAAACAACAAGTTTATTTCATTAACAATAAAAAAATTCAAATAAAAATGTAGTATAACAATTATGTTTATAGCATTTATATTATATTAGATATTATCAGTAATCTAAAGATGATTTAAGGGGTCCTGGAACCAGTATCCTGCAGATACTGAAGGACAACTGTATGTGAGAACATGTTCTTTATGAAGTACCTTGCTAGCAAAGTGTTTAATTACTTTTTAATATGTTAAATACTTATTAATCATCTACCACATGTCAGGCACTGTTCTAAGCATTGGAGGAGTAAATCAGGGAAGAAATTAGACAAATTATCTGCTATGATGGAAGAAAATAGACAGTGATAGGCAAAGGCTGTGCATGGTAGAAGTGGGGAGGAAAGGGTGAATTTGATAGATGGCCAGGAACCTCCTTGTTAAGTTGACATTTGAGCAGTTAATTAAGTGAAAGAATGCAAACCAGGTAGGTACTTGAGGGACTGACATTCCAGGCAGTGGGCACAGCATGTGTAAGGGCCCTGAGGTAAGAAGAGTATTCTGGTGCTTAAAGAATAGCATGATCATGTCCTTTGCAGGGACATGGATGGAGCTGGAGGCCACTATCCTTAGCAAACTAACACAGGAACAGAAAACCTAATACCACATGTTCTCACTTATAAGTGGGAGCTAAATGATGAGAACACACGGATGCTTAGAGGGGAACAGCACACACTGGGGTCTTTTGGATGGTGGAAGGTGGGAGGAGGGAGAGGATCAGGAAAAATAACTAATGGGTACCAGTCTTAATACTCCGGTGATGAATTAATCTGTACAACAAACCCCCATGACACAAGTTTACCTGTGTAGCCAACTTGGCACTTGTACCCCTGAACTTTAAATAAAAGTTAAAAAAATAGTATTAAAGCCATTTAGACTCAGGCAACATGAGTAAGAGAAAGAATATAATGGATAAGATCAGAGAAATGAAAGAGGAACCAGGTGCCTAGTAGGCTATGATGAGAACAATGAATATTATTCTTAGCATTAGAAAGCATTAGAAGGTGTTGAGCAGAGGAGAAACATGATTCAACTTACATTTCCAAAGGATCACCAAGTAAACCCAGGCTGCTTTGTGGAGGACAGACCGGGGAGGGGGGTGCAATTACAGAAGCAGGAAGATGAATTGGAAGGCTACTAAAATAGTCTAGGTGAAAAAATTGGTCCCAACTCCCTTGATGATGTATGCATATATACAAGAAAACCAGGTTTTCTTACTGCAGCCATTCACAGGGTCTTTCCTATATTACTATGGCAAGAGTCAAACTAGAGAGCCAAAAATGTGTCTGCATATGCAGGAATATATATGTGTGTATATATATATATATATGGCGCTATATTCAGGAATATATATAGCGCTATATACATACAGCTATAGTCAGAGATAGCATCATGATATGGATGGCAGGAAAGGAGGGCTTTGCTTTAACAGATGTACAAGAACAGAGTTTGTGTAGGAGAAGGAGGAGGAAGAGAAATTTTATTTGCTAAAGGTTAGTTATTTTGAAAATGTGTTCTTTGATGAGAAGGATCAGGAATCAAGATAGTCTAGATAGAGAGAAAACACAGAGGCAACATATGTGGCGCACACACACACACACACACACACACAAAACACCAAACAAAAAGAAAGGCCTGTTGCTCTATTTCTGGAGAGACATGACAAGAGTTATTTAGAAAGAAGAGCCAGCAGGAGGCAATGTAGGCTTACAAAGTACAATAGGCACATCAGCCTAGAAATCTTCAATCAATCAATCAAACCTTTCATAATGTAACTAATAGGGAGGAAAACATACTGGGAGGCATAGGATTACTGTCAGCTGTTTTGTAAAATACTCAGTAGTCATTGGTTTCTATTGTTGTAACAAAATTTCCCCTTGTTATATATGATTAGCAAAATTGCCAGTGCCTGCATTTACAAATCCTAAACTCTATAGAGTTCATTTTCCTAAATTTCAACTACATTTGAGCTAATCAATAAATGGCCCCCTGACAATATAGCCCAGAGTTTAATTCCAGAGAAACCAGGAAGGGACCAGTGTTACCAGGAGCAGAGTATTATCCCAAAGAACAACTGCAAATTCAATTGTTCAGGTTGGTTGGAGGTCATGTTCTATGTTCTACGTGAACAGGAAAAGGACAGAGAGGCATTGTCTGGGTAGTCCATCCCAAAGAAACCACAGGGCAAAGTCTGGGACAAAAGAAGAAACGTTAAAGCTGCCACGCACTTGCATCTTGAAGTCAGAGCAGCCAGGAAAGCTATTGTTCCAAAAGCTGCTTGAGAACTTCTGAGACTATTAATGTAGGCACAGCTCAGTCCCACAGACCAGCAGCTCAATAGAAATACCTGGAATTTCTAAAGGTATCTGATGTTTCTAACTTGCCACTACCAGCTGTCAGGAGTATACACTCAGCATGGTAAAGAGCCCACAAATGTGCCCAGTTTACCTAGAAACTACCTTTTCGTCTATATTAGTGCTGTGTTCCTCTAAGAGGTTGAATAAGTAGGACACAGGCTGAGCTTCTGAAATAGAGACCCCAAATACAGTGGTATAAACAAAGTGTAAGTTTATTTCATGCTCATTTGATTATGCAGAGATTAGTAGTCCCAAATCGGGTGAGAGAATCTGCCTTTCTCAACAGGGTGTTCCATCTCTGGGCCACCTTGGCTGTCCCAGTCGCATCACCTTCAAGTAACACACATCACTTCCTCTCCTATTCCTTTGGTCCCAACTAAGTCTATGAGAGGAACTGGGAAACAGAATGCCTGCCAAGCAGCCACACACCCTTCAGAAACTCAAGATTTCTTTTTAAAATAAGGGGAGATGGATCCGGATGGACGTCTAGGAAACTCTGCCATGGGAAACTTGACAAATCATCACAAACGTGAGGCTTGAGAAGAGATTAATTGGGATTTTCCCTGTTTTATAGATGAAGAAACTAAAATAAAGTTGTATGACATTTTTTTAACTCATTCAGAAAAATCTAGAAGTCAGTGGGTGACTTTCCTTGCTGTCATTCATTATAAAAACTCCATGCTTATATACTTGTTTTTGTAAGCATTTATATCCTTTGTATATACACAAAATTTTGCTGGAAATAATTTTATTCCTCCTCCTATTACTTTTAAAATTATCAGTGGTCCAGAGTTCAAAGATTAAGAATTATAAAATAGACCATGGAAAATTTAGCAATAATTGAGCTCTCCATGTCTGGTACTCATGTAGAAGAAGCATGTTTTAATAAACATCTGCAGAACATACGCTCAGTGGAAAACCCCTTTGACTGAGCAAGATTGAGAAATGTTTCACCCAGAATCATCACTCCCATTTCCAAATGAATGCATATAATTCCCCAGCAAGAGATTTTTAAGGCTTGATTCTTTTATTTTAAAGTAAATATGCAGGAAAATATTAAATAATTATGAATGTCTGTGCAATATGATAATATTAGTAATGCTGCACCCCAATTGCTGGGGGTGGTAATAGGCCTTTTATAAACATTACTTCTAATTCTGACAGCAATCCTGGGCAGATATTATAATAACCATTTTAAAACAGAAAATAAAGGCTTGAACAATTTAACAACCTTGCCCATAATTACACAGCTTGTAAGTGACCGACCTGGAAGGTCAGTGGAGATCTTTCAGTATTTAAAATTTGCATGGGACATGTTAAAGTAGCATTGTGTGTCGGCACTGCTGTTGAATCATAGATTAAGATGTGCTCCATGGACTGTTTGAGTTAGACAGTGACCTTCTAGAAGGTGCCAGCCTTGAAATAACCACTACCTTCATTTTAAGTTCCCTTTCCATGAGTTTTCTTTGATTTTTACACCTTTGTTATTTTCTTTTTCTATTTTATTTAAGTATCAACAGGGAAAACAGTCTAAGAAATGTTTACTATGTAATGAGCAATTTCACTTTTTAAGACATTAATATCAAACGAAGACCTTGGCTGATAGATTATAAGGAATAGAATGCACACTGTGACCTTAGAAATGACCCATATCCAACTTCAGTATGATTATTTGTGACTTGTTAATTCAGTGAACCTTTTTGAGAAAAGAATGCCATTAGCCAAAATGCCATCATTAGGTTATTCATGCTAACCTCTTAATTCTATCGGTACAATTAATTATCTTACTTTTTCTGTTTTCAGTGAAATTACTATATAGAAGGTTAGTACAAGCATGGCAATAGGGGAATTCATCTAACAGAGAATAGAACAAATAAAGCAACAATCTAAAAACAAAACTTTCTTCAGGAAATAGATCTATTTTCATAAAGTAAAATCTACAGTGGAGTTTACTCTTATATTTTAAAAACTGTTAGGACATCGGCAATTGGTATTCTTCACTTCTCTATTCTTGTTAATGTAGTTCCTCTTTATTCTACTTGCATAATAAAAAAGTAATAACAGTCTTAGTTCTTGTTAGAAAGTCCCTAGGTGGTGGTGGGGCAGATTGGAATTAAACTGCTGACTCACTCTCATATGACTGCACTGTAAAGTCCTAGAATTCGGGGATCTAGAAAGAAAATTTTGTATCAAATACACTACACAGTCACAAGAAAGCAGCAAATGTAGAATTGAATGTGCTGTGGTTCGATGGAATTTCCATAGGCTACACAATACACCTGAACTTCCGATTTTAAAATCTAAGGCTCCATTGTAACATTTCAGGATTAATGACTGAACAACTTGTTACAGGCCATTTGAGGGGAAGACTGGAGGGAAAGGTGCCAATATTCCACACTGTCTTAAAAAGTTAAGGAATACTACTGGGTAAGCGGGAATGCACCAAGCTCAGTAGCATTACTACGCATTTGCCTAACTGCAGTAAGAGGAAACAATGGGTGAAGGAAGTCCAGGCTCTATGAAGGCATGGCATAAATCCATTTCACTAAGCTGTTGGCCATCACTGATGCTATCCTTGTGAACAAGATGATCAAATTTCAGACGATTCAGGTTTGAAGACTGATGTCACTTTGAGGAACAGGCATTGGTTAAATACCAATGGACTCCAACAAGTCAACCTTGTAATCAGCTCTCAGAAGGAAAATATAAAATCTGCTGTTCTGATTCTTGCCCATTTGCCCTATGCCACTGCTCCTACCTACCATGCCATTCTCTACCATGCTTTGCCCTGCTCTGTGCCCAGGAACAAAGGCTGATTTACTATGGAGCTAATGAAGCTTCAGCTCAGGACTCCTTAGATGTTACCTCTTCCAAACTTTGTGACTAATGTAATTTGGAACTATTTTTCTTATAGATGGCCTCCTCCTCACTGTATAAGCTTCATCTCTACCTAATTTGGAATCAGCCCTGTCCAGGAGGCTGAATCCTATAGACTGTCAACTGATATGCTAAGCAAAAACAATGGCCCCTCTAAAGACATTCATATCCTAATCCCTGGAACTTGTGAACATGTTACCTTACGTGGCAGAAGAAGTCGGTGATGCTATGTGAAGACTCAATCTTCCATTGCTGGCTTTGAAGATGGAGGAGCTGGCCACGAGCTAAGGAATATGGAGGGAATTTTGAAACTGGAAAACGCAAGGAAATGCATTCTCCTCTAGAGTCCCCAGAAAGGAATACAGCCCTGCCAACAATTTTATTTGAGCCCAGTGAGACCTTTGTAGGACTTCTGACCTACAGAACTGTTAGATAATAAATTTGTATTATTTAAGCCACCAAGCTTGGGATCATTTGTTACAGCAGTAATAAGGAACTGCAGCTGGCTTCTGGTTGAATTTGGCTAACGGGAATCATCTGAAGAAGATCAGATGCTGAGAGGAAGAAGTGGTTGGAGTATTCCTTTACTATTCTCCACTTGCTCTGCGCCGAGTGTCCTGGTGAGGGCGACATCTCTCCCCAGCTAGAAGGTCTCCTCCACTGCTCTGGCTCTCAATGGGATGCTGAGGCACCATTTCCTGTTTGCCCCTTCAAGCCTAGGGCTGGTAAGGACTTCCTGTTCTTATCTGTCTTCTTACTCTACTCACAATTTCATAAGTGGTTCGTGAAGTAGCCCAAATAGTGTTCCCCAAAATTCATGTTCACCCAGAACCTCAGAAGGTGACCATATTTGGAAATAGGGTCTGTGAAGGTATAATTAACTAAGGATCTTGAGATGAAATCATCAGATATTTAGGGTGACCCCTAAATCCAATGTGTCTTTGTAAGAAGAGGAAAAAACACAAAGAGAGACACCAAGAAAGCCATGTGAAGATGGAGGCAGATTAGGGTGATGCCTCTTCAAGCCAGTGAATGCCCAGGATTGTGAGCAAACACCAGATACTAAGAGAGAGGCATGGGCTTTCCCTCAGAGCCTCTAGAAGAAACCAATTCTGTCAACACCTTAAGTTTGCACTTCTAGCCTCCTTAACTGTGAGAAAATAAATTTCTTTTGTTTTAAGCCACTGGGTTTGAGGTAATTTGTTATGGCATCCCTGGGGAATTAATGCAATACCTTTGTTAAAGTCTCTTGAACCATTCAAGTAGGCTTCCATTTTCCACTCTGGCTGGCAGAATTCTATTTTTATTACACTTTAAAATGGCACAAAAATAGAAGGAATAGTTACCTCCTGGATTATGGGGTCAAACTTAAAAATAATCTTAAAAATCTAGCATAAAGGGCTGTACCTGGAAAATGTGAAAAATAACAGCTTTGTACTTCAGTTCAAAAAAATCAGTTGCCATTATTGCCCATGGAACCTTAGACAAATCACTTAGTATTCCTGACTCTACGTTATATCATGTTTAGAATGGAGATGATAAAACCTGTTCCCCTTACACTGTTTTAAGAGCAGGAAGAAATAATTGAATACAGGGAAATTAGTGCAGAATAAGGAGTCATTCGATATGAAGCTAAACTTGGCTTTGTCACCAATAAGCTGTGCAATCTTCCTTAAGGAAATTAACCTTAATGTTCTCTAGTTCCCTCATGAGAAGTTTGGACTAGATGCTTGACAAGTGGATCATTTAGTCCTAATATTCTATAAATTGATTGCACAGTACAAGAAATATGTGAATAAACAGTCATCCTCATGAAAAAGACCAAGGGGATTTTTGGTAGTTGATCACATGCTCAGTATTAACCAATTATGGCATGTGACTGCTAAAAACAAAGAGGGATTAATTAACTAATTAATGGAAAAGAAAAAAAGAAAACAGTATAGACTTAGTCTATTTTAGAAATATACCTATCTAAGAGAAGTATTCTACTAAGCTGTGTTGTATGATCAGTTATAAATATCACAGTTTAAAAAGAATATTAAGAATGATGAATATTGTCAAAACAGGATTATCAGGATAGTTTGGCATCTAAAAAATGTCACATATGTATTGCTTTAATGAGCAAAGAACACATATCCTGAAGAAGAAAAAGTTTAAAAGGATAAACAGGGAGAACTAAGGCCAGTAAATCAAAGTAGAGCAAAAGTAATTTTAGAAGCAAGATCAAGAAAAGAACTATTGTAATTAGAATTGCCAAGTAGCAGAATGGTGATGTTGGTCACTAGACTTATTGAAAGGTAAGGCTGGGTCACATCTTACAGTTGCTATCAACCTATCAGTGGTTTATTAAAGCAAGAGACAATTGTTAGTATCTCTTCCAAACTCCATATTCACTGACATTATTTCAGTAGGTTGAAATTGGCCAACCTGAGAGTATATACACCACTGAAGTCAGCAAACACTAAAAAACACGGGCCTTTGTTTTCCCTGGACATCTGGTGGTTAAATATTTACCACCACACTACTGGGTGCTATGGAATTCCTGCACTGAGTAGTTTGACCTCTATAACTGTACTGCCAACTCTGTAAGACTCAGATTCTTTTTGACTCAGTCTAGTGGGGAGTAAAATCAAGAGAGATGAGTCTAAGTAAAGTTAAAATGCCTTCAACATAAGACTTCTAGACTCAGCTTCCTGGTTGTACACACTTTCTTTTTATTCCCCGATGGTGATTCTTCAAACCACCTTGAATATCCTCTCCCTTTCAGTTTCTTTTTCTTCTTTCTCATCAAAACTAAGATAGATCTGACAGTCAGAGAAAATGGACACACATAATAGATTTTCAAATAGGTGAAAGTTTATCATGTAGAAAAGAAATGAGGCTGTTATCATTATTAAATAGATCATGTAGTAGGGAAATATTATTGTGTGATTTAAGCAACATCAAGGACAATATATGCATGAACATCATTCATTAGCTGCTATTGATTAGCTACATAGTGTGAGCAAGTCACTTACTATGCCTTGGATTCTGTTTCTTATCTGTGAAATAGGACAATTTCTAACTCAAAAGGTTTTCTCAGTTCTATAAAAGATGATTAAACAAAAATATTTTGTCAGGTGCTATACAAATAAAAATTATAATTGTTAGTATATTATTACTACAATTTATTTACATCTTAATTCAAAATGGTGTTTATTCTATGATTATAACAGGAGTGGAACAAGAAGAATGAGATGCACATCCCTACTTCCTTATCGCCCACTGACAGCTTCTATGTGAATATGATTCAAACAAAAACAATGCAATCCTGTCCTTCCCATTCCTCACATAAAAGTAATAACAAAACTGCAAACAGGTATTTTTCTCCTAGGACTTTGCCCATATCCTCAGCATTTTAGTAGGGTCTTATTATATCAAGGGTACCCAGAGCCTTGCTAGCCTTTCCTCAGCATGGTTCTGTGCTGTAAGAGACAAATAAATTTTTGAAAATTAAAACATCTTTAAATACGTCACATTGTGTTTTCCCTTGTATTAATCCTACTTAAAAAAAAAAAAAAAAGCCATTCCTTTCACCATTAAGGATAAGGCATAAGGTGCATTGTCCTAGAAAAAGAGAGTGGTAAGAGTCTAGAACAAATAGGCTTCTCATTGTAGCTCAGAGTTTAAATATTTGAGTTCACAGTCAGGGAATACTCTTGAAAATCAGGCTTTGTTTAGAAAGTAAAGAAAAGCCAATCTTTACATATCAAGGTTGGAGATCTGAATATAAAAATTCCCTATGAGATATAGGCAGAGAACATTCAGCAGATCACATATACTCAAATGTGCCGAAGCTCTTATCTGCCTACAGGCTTAGGATGCACAACTGGGAAAAAGGGTGTTGGGGGTGGGGAGGGGGAATGTGCAGGGACTGGAGAAAGAAGTTCAGATAAGACAAGTCCAGGGTAAGGAAGCATCAGGCACCTGGAAAGGGGATCAATCCAGTAGTTGATAGAAATTCTGACACAAACTCCAAATAAGTTGAGAACAAACCTGAGAACAATTGAGTGGGTGCTCCGCTTCACACCTTGGGGAACAGTAGAACAGCAAGAGCAGATAAACGAGTCCCGTCACACGGAGCAGGGTAGTCCTACATCTTCTGCCTGTCTCCTGAGGAACAAGAAATGATACAGAATTGCCCATGTATGGGAGAAGGCAGATAACATGAGCTTACCTGAGGGGTCTGGGTAAGGAGAAAGTTAATTTACATACAGCACAAAGCTTTGGGATCAACTTCCCAAGTCAGGGATTGAATCAGAGTCACAGCTATATCTTAGGGCAAGTTCTACTAAGCCAGAAATAGTGAACCAGATGGTGGAGGTGACTTGATCAGATAACAGAGGTGACCAAGTTCCCCAGAGCAATCTCCTCACCATGTCAAGGCCAAGAGAACAGACCACAAATTGTACCACCTAAAGACACATTAAAAGTGGCAGCAGGATGGAGTCCTCAACCACGGCCCCAGTGAACTGCATGTTACACAGTTATGTGTCATCAAAAGACTGATGTGCTTTCATATTATCAGAGTGAGATTTGATGCCAAAAAAATTCAAGCCAAGTTCTGTGGGGGTCGCAGATAGAGACAAAGCACAAAGCAAATGTTCCCCCTCAGCCTTGCCGTGGGTTTTGTAAGAGGCAGGAGAAGAGAATATGTGAAAGAATGAGCTTAACAAAAGAGACCATTTTAAAACAGAAGAGCATGAGCTACTTAATTGACCATTTTATATCTATTCCCACAGTCCCCACTAGTAAAGATGGGGGTTTGTAAGCAAAATGATTTCAAAATAAAGAAAATAAACTGGTTACTTTGTTACTTTTTTTTCTTGCACATCTGAATGGTAATGCACATATTTTCACCTCCCATCACCACTCCTAGGCATTTGCTCTTGGGAAAGGTACCTTAGATCATAAGTCAGCTAATAAAGAGAATGGCAGACTCATGTTCTTGTAGTGGAAGGATTAAAAAGAAAGCCCTGCAAAGAGGATCTACGTTCACTGTCTCTTCGAGGGCTGAAGAAGAGCATCAACATCCACCAGTTCGAATCCCAGAATCTCAGACTCAGGTGGATCCAAGGAGTGATGATCCTTCCTGTGAAAAGCAGTAGAGATTTTGCAAGGAAAGATAGTAGAGTATTGAATGGAGAGTGTTCAGGAATGGAATGTTTGTAGCTGGAGGGGACACACAGGTTTTTTTTTTTTTTTTTTTTTTTTGAGACGGAGTCTCGCTCTGTCACCCAGGCTGGAGTGCAGTGGCGCGATCTCGGCTCACTGCAAGCTCCGCCTCCTGGGTTCATGCCATTCTCCTGCCTCAGCCTCTCCGAGTAGCTGGGACTACAGGCGCCCGCCACCACGCCCGGCTAATTTTTTGTATTTTTAGTAGAGACGGGGTTTCACCGTGGTCTCGATCTCCTGACCTCGTGATCCGCCCGCCTCGGCCTCCCAAAGTGCTGGGATTACAAGCGTGAGCCACCGCGCCCGGCCTGACACACAGGTTTAAAGGTGAGGACTTGCTGGGCATCTTTAGAAGGTGGAATGGAAGTCATCCATGATGTCCCATTCTTAGGAAGCCCTACGTTGTTTTGGTTCCTTAACTTGTGAGATTTGAGGAAAACTCCAGGTTAACTAGGACTTTAATGTGGGTCCTTTTAACCTTGTAATTCCTTTCTAAAATTTCTCTCATCCTAAAATAAAGAGGTCACAAATTTTTAGAAAATCAGGTGTGATGCCTTTGTGGAGGATGAAGGATGACAGTAGACAAGAGTTCTCATGGATCCAGTGGAAAATAATATGTAATAATATTGGGGCAACCACACCTCAGAACCCCAGAGGATGAATAGAAATGCCAGAGCATGACCCACAGAGAAACTGGTAATGGAGGGAGATCCCTGGAATCTGGAAAATACCCCAGGAAAAATATGCGGATGAGACATTTTACAACCATACCTTCCTCCAACCCTCACAGGTTACTGAAGGAACAGAACAGACCTTGTAAACTGCAAGCTACGTAGTTATGTGTCTTCAAGATACTAATGTTGTTTGTATTATAAGTGGGATTATGAGTGATTTTGTTTCCTTTCTTCTGTTTTCTAGAGTTTATGTAGACACATGCTTTTCATCCAATAAATACCTATCAACATTTACAATACACCAGGCATTCTTCATCAGTGAGTAAAAGAGGCAAAAATAAATCCCTGCCTGTACTCTAAAGAAATACAATGTAAAAGCAGACAAAAGCAACTATTAATATTTTTAGCTCAGTGGTCAAATATGCCTCTCTCATGTGTGCACAAATGCATGCATGCGGAGGCACACACACATGCACACAGAGTGTCTTTCCCAGTTTTCTTAATTTCAACCTGTTTATTTCCCCAGTCTCCCCACTTATTTCTAATTATTCATTTCACTCATAGGTTTGTTAGAATTTCTTAGAGTTCTTTGAGCTAAAAAGCTCAGTAATTATAACACATCTGTTGGGCCCCGAAACCTTTATTAAATTTTATTTAGACAAAATTATAGAAAACAATTCAGTACGCTTCAATTAAAATTTAGCCAAACTATTTTCTCATTCCCACTGCCACAACACACATATACACAACCACATGCACCAGTAACATTAAAAGTTAAAAAGTAATTTGCAATTCAAGTATGTTTGTTAAAATAATTACTACAGTTGTATATGAATGTTCAGTGAGGTAAGAGGAAATTGTTTATTACTGAATAATGAAAAAATATTACGTTTGTCCATTGGGTGGCAGCAAAACTCTTCCATACTGTTAAATTCTCAAAGCCTTTGTCTTCAGTGTCTTCATGCTAAATTTGATAGGTTTTACTACACACAGAGGAAAATCCTCAATTCTTCCCTCTCAGGAAGCGGCCGCAGAAGCAATGAGATTAGTGCTGTATTGAGTTTAAAGTCTTACTGTGTATAGAAGAAATTATCTTTTGAACTTAAAAAACAACAAATTTTATTATTTTATCCAAAAGATTCGTGTCAATTACGTGTCAGTACTATGCTGGAAACTTTCTATTTTCATGAAGTTGGCTCCAGCGGGTAGAACTCTACACGGAAAAATAAACATCTGCAACATCAAAAACACCCGGCTTCAATCTCCATCTTCCCTCTCAACAGCCTCCTGTCATCTGAGCAAACACTCCTTCTTTCCAAAAAGTTACTACTTGATTGGAAATTTAAGCTAGAAAATCACCATAACACAGCATCAGAATTACTCTGTTTATCTAAAATCGTATAAGTAAAGCAAGGATACCCACTCCATCCGTAAGGTCAGAAGTTCTAGAGGGCCCAAGTCTATCCTCAAAATTCAGATGTGAGATCCCCCTCTTGCCCCTACCTTCATCAATATCCTGAGGTGTAACAGAAAGAAGTCCAAAAGAGGACAAAACGATGCAAAGTGCAAAGATAGGATCTGAAGCACCTGTAGAGTGATTGTTGCCTGTGTAGTAAGAGAAATTCTGGAACACAGGCAGTGTGATGATATTCCTCCTACAGTGGCTGGACTCAATGCATGAGGAGGATAAGGGCTTCTCACTCAAAGGATAGGTTGACCAGAAGATCAGGCTGCCCCATTCTGCAGTGCCTCAGGTGGCTCCTGGACCAACATAGCTCCTATGCTCTTAAATAGCATCCTCTACAATGTTCTTCAGTTAGCCCAACCCCAAGAGCATGTTCTGTGCCATGTACCAGGCTCAGGCGTCCAAACTGTATCCACAGCCCTTCCTCTACATCTCATTAACCCCACCCTGAGTGCCTCTTTTGGCCTTTATATGCCAAAAAAAAAAAAAATCTACTTCTCCAATTTCATTCACCAGAGATAAATAGTTTCAGTACCTCAAAGTTTTCTTTTTCCTGATAATTACCACCTAACGAATTGTTTCTAACCTTTTCAACTTCATTGAGATATAATTTTTATATAACAAAATCCATATATTTTAAGGGTTCAGCATAAGTTTTTGAAAAATCTGTACCTCCATGTAACCTCTATCTCAATCAAGATACCTCTCTCAAAAAGCTTTCTCATGCCATTCCCAGTGAAAACCCTGCCTCCCAAGCAAATATTGATATAATTTCTATCACCATAGTTTAGTTTTTCTGTTCTAGAATTTCATATAAATGGAACAATTCAGGATTTACTCTTTTGTGACGCTTTTGTGTCAGGTTTCTTTTGCATACATAATGTTTATAAGATTTATTGAAGTTGTTGCATGTATTAATAGTTATTTCATGTTTATTGCTGACTCATTTTATTGTATGAATATACCACATTCTCTTATTGACAAACTTTGAATTGTTTCTATATTTTGGCTGTTATGAACAAAAATGTTATGAGCATTCTTCTACCAGTCTTTTTATGAATACATATTGACATTTCTCTAGGGTAAATACACAGATGTTTCCACTAGAAAATGGGGATACAGCGGGGATGTATGCTTAACTCTCTAAGAAACTGCCGAACTCTTTTCCAAAGTGTTGTACACTTTTTTTTTTTTTGAGACGGAGTCTTGCTCTGTCGCCCAGGCTGGAGTGCAGTGGCGCAATCTCGGCTCACTGCAAGCTCCGCCTCCCGGGTTCACGCCATTCTCCTGCCTCAGCCTCTCCGGGTAGCTGGGACTACAGGCGCCCGCCACCACGCCCGGCTAATTTTTTGTATTTTTTTTTTTTTTTTTTTTTTTAGTAGAGACGGGGTTTCACCGTGGTCTCGATCTCCTGACCTCGTGATCCGCCCACCTCGGCCTCCCAAAGTGCTGGGATTACAAGCGTGAGCCACCGCGCCCGGCCCAGTGTTGTACACTTTTACACTCCAATGAGCTATGTAAGAGAGTTCCGGTTACTTCACATCTTTACCAATGCTTGGTATTGTCTGTATTTTTAATTTTACCCATTCTAATGTGTGAAGTGGCATCTTCCTGGGGTTAATTACACTACTATTTTTAAGCCCTCTTAGCTCCCCATGTAACCCTAATGTCCATGTAGGTGAGCTGGGGCATAGGGGTTGTGCCAAGTATGTGGAACAGATGGACAGATACCTTTATCTCTTTGGCCTTCAGGGTCTCCAGGCCCAGAACAGCCAGATACTCTAGGCTGGTCACTTCCAGATCTAAGGGTATCATTCATTTATCTCAAAGCGTCAAACAAATAGCATGTTCAATGTATGCCATATGAAAAAGCCTGGGAAGCACTTTAAAACATACTTGCCCTGTTCTTTTCATTTCAATCAGCATCTCTTGACACTCAACTGTTAATTCTCTTCCTTTCACTTGTATTGCTCTTTTCTCTCTTTGTTCTAGGAGCAATGGAGGGAGGAGGGTCAAAGGCCCCTGTGGAGCAGGCAGATTCAGCAAAGATTTGGTTGTAGATTTAAAAAAAATAGTCCCAGCCAGGCACAGTGGCTCACACTTGTAATCTCAACATTTGGGTGGACAAGGCGGGCTGATTGCCTGAGGCCAGGAGTTCAGACCAGCCTGACCACCTTGGTGAAACTCTGTCTCAACCAAAAAATACAAAAATTAGCCACGTGTGGTGGCGGGCACCTGTAGTCCCAGCTACTTGGGAGGCTGAGGCAGAAGAATCTCTTGAATCCGGGAGGCAGAGCTTGCAGTGAGCCGACATCACACCACTGCACTGCAGCCTGGGCGACAGAGCCAGACTCCATCATAAAAAATAAAAAAGATAAAAATAATAAAAAAAAAAAAACCCAGAATGGGTCTACTACATCCTAAGATCCTGCCATTAAACATATGACATGACTTATACATAGTATAAAACATGAAATCTGGCAAAAGTCATGCAACTTTCCATCAGAATCACCTCAAATCACTGTTCTCAAGAAGGTCCATAAAATAATCAATTCAGAGAATCTTCCTTCCATTTTTATTTTATACATTTTATGCTTACAAAATGTACATTTTGGGAAGATGTGTCCCTGTGGCTTCCCCAGCTTATCCACATATCCCTCTCCCCACATACTATCATGTGTTGTCACCCACCAGTTACAGAATCATGGAAGGTGATTTACTTTATATTCACTATGTTTCGGGGAAGCTTCTTTGGAAGCATTTTGTGATGTGTCCTTGTTTTTAAAATTTTTAATTTAATTTCAAGTTCCAGGATACATGTGCAGGATGTGCAGGTTTGTTACATAGGTCAACTTGTGCCATGGTGGTTTGCGGCACCTATCAACCCATCACCTAGGTATTAAGCCCCACATGCATTAGCTATTTCTGCTGATACTCTCCCTCCCCCACCCCTCCCCCAAGAGGCCCTGGTTGTGTGTTGTTCCCTCCCTGCGTCCATGTGTTCTCATTGTTCAGCTCCCACTTGTAAGTGATAACATGCGGTGTTTGGTTTTCTTTTCCTGTGTTAGTTTGCTGAGGAAAATGCCTTCTAGCTCCATTCGTGTTCCTGCAAAGGATATAATCTCATTCCTTTTTATAGCTGCATAGTATTCCATGGTATATATGTACCACATTTTCTTTATTCAGTCTATTATTGATGGTCCTTTGGGTTGATTCCATGTCTTTGCTATTGTAAATAGTGCTGCAGTGAACATACACATGCATGTATTTTTATAATAGAATGATTTATATTCCTTTGGATATATACCCAGTAATGGGATTGCTGAGTCAAATGGCATTTCTGGTTCCAGATCTTTGAGGAATTGCCACACCGTCCTCCACAATGGTTGAAATAATTTACATTCCCATCAACAGTGTAAAAGTGTTCCTATTTCTCCACAGCCTCGCCAGCATCCATAGTTTCTTCACTTTTTAATAATCACCATTCTGGCTGGAGTGAGATGGTATCTCATTGTGGTTTTGATTTGCATTTCTCTAATGATCAGTAATGTTGAGCTTTTTCTCATATGTTTGTTGGCCACATAAATGTCTTCTTCTGAGAAGTGTCTGTTCATGTCCTTTGCCCATTTTTTGATGGGGTTGCTTTTTTCTTGAAAATTTGTTTAAATTCCTTGTAGATTCCGGATATTAGACCTTTGCCAGAAAGATAGATTGCAAAATTTTTCTCCCACTCCCCCACGTCTGTTCACTCTGATGATAGTTTCTTTTGCTGTGCAGAAGTGCTTTAGTTTAACTAGATTCCATTTGTCAATTTTTGCATTTGTTGCAATTGCTTTTGATGTTTTTGTCATGAAATATTTGCCAATGCCTATGTCCTGAATAGTATTGCCTAGATTTTCTTCTAGAGTTTTTATAGTTTTGGGTTTTACATTTAAGTCTTTAATCCACCTGGCCTAACTTTTGTATAATGCATAAGGAAGGGGTCCAGTTTCAATTTTGTGCCTATGGCTAGCCAGTTTTGCTCACTAGCCACAGACACATAGGTCCTTTTTTTAATCTTTGCTATGCATAAACCTATCATGGTAACCTTGAATCGATAATTGCCTAGGCTGGAGTACAGTGGTATGATCTTGGCTCACTGCAACTTCCACCTCCTGGGTTCAAGCGATTCTCCTGCCTCAGCCTCCCAAGTAGCTGGGATTATAGGCATGCACCACCACACCCAGCTAATTTTGTATTTTTAGTAGAGACGGGGCTTCTCCATGTTGGTCAGGCAGGAATTTTATGGTTTTAGTTCTTCCATTTAGGTTAGTGACCCACTCAGAGTTAAGTCATAAGAAAACACTCCAAAAGATATTTATTGTGCCAAGATGATAAAAATATGGGGATTTGTTTATTTTTTCTTCTTTTCCAAAACATAAGTAATGTACACATATTAATTTTTAAAGAAAACAAAAATTCAAAGTAAATTTTAAAATAAGATTGTAAAGCATATTTTTATAGCTAGACAAATATTCAAAATTTTATATGCCGTTTCTGCTTTTTATGTAATATCTTCTCTGTTCTTCAATGTGTCATACTTCCTGTTTGAAACAAGAGTCATCATTGCAAAGCACTCCACACCTGCAGTATATTGGTGTTTTACGACATTTCTAGGCTCCTGTGGTTTTTCCAGCTCTTGATCCAAGGCCCTTATGAAGCCCAATAACACCTCTTATCCTTAAGCCCCATGATATTCCCTGTAATCTCTATCATTTCCTCATGTTTACAGCAAACTAACTTCAGCAGCTTCAGTTGTTTGGCATGAAAAGTTTCCTAACAAAGACAGAGAACAAAGATCTCTAGTGATGAAAAACCATCAATTTGCTGCTACTGTATGAAGGGCTCAAAAGACACAGCAGAGACACCTGTCATGTCCTAAAGAGGTGGTTAAGAAAGTCATCACCAAAAGCCACTGCAGCTGCATCCCTGATTTGAGTTATAGAAGGATACATCAGTTAACAGTCATTTTAGTTATGAGGACAGCTAATTCTGGAAATTGTGAGAAACTTCACCCCTCTTTTCTTCTACAAGTAGCCACTTAGTTTATGCCTTTAAAGCAAAACATATGCCTTAAAGGTCAGAGAGATAAGTAATCCTCTTCAAGTACCAAAGTTAATAAGAACAATTCATTTTTCAAATGCTCATATTTACTTACATTTTCAAATAGATGTTAGATCTCAGTTTATAGGTGAGGGCACTGCAGCTCAGAGAACTATTTTGCTTGAGATCTCAGACCTATTAAGTGTGAATACTAAAATAAAGCCCTAGGATTTTGATTCTAAGTTAGTGGTCTTCCTACTCATCCAGAGCTGCTACTTTAAGATGAGAATACAGGGCATGCTGATCTCAGTGGAGACCAGTCTTATGAATACAGACAGCTAAAGAATGTGCCAAAGGATTTAAGGCAACATTCCCTACACCAAAACATGCCTCTCACTGCCTAATATTTCTTCATCCTTTGACTCAGGTCAGGAGAAATTTAACTGAGGTGAAAGAAATAACAACGTTTGCCTTTATCAGTGATGGATATCAACATCATGAAGCTTTTTTACCATACTAATGTCTACATCCCTCCATTACCCTTGCCCCTACAAATCCAGATTCCATATATCTGAGGTAGGACTAGCACATGTGTATACTGAAAAAATTCCCCAGAAGATTCTGAAGTACTGTTCTAATTTAAGAAAGGCCTCGCCGGGCGCGGTGGCTCATGCCTGTAATCCTAGCACTTTGGGAGTCAGAGGCGGGCGGATCACGAGGTCATGAGATCGAGACCATCCTAGCTAACACGGTGAAACCCCGCCTCTATTAAAAATACAAAAAATTAGCCGGGCATGGTGGCGGGCGCCTGTAGTCCCAGCTGCTCGGGAGGCTGAGGCAGGAGAATGGCGTGAACCCGGCGCGCGGAGCCTGCAGTGAGCAGAGATCGCGGCACTGCACTCCAGCCTGGGAGACAGCGAGACTCCATCTCGGAAAAAAAAAAAAAAGAACGGCCTCATAAAGATTTATTAATAGATAGCTGAAACCAAATAGACATGAAGTAAATTTTATTTTTCCTTTAAAATAAATGTATGGTCAACCCTGTGTCAGGCACTATATCAGGCAGTGGGAACATATTAATGAACAAGTCAGGTACGGCCATTGCTTTCGTGAAACTTGTATCTCATTTTGTTGCAGTATAACAATTAATTCTATTCTATCCATAAGAGAGTCAAGTATTAAAAGATAATGGGGAGATGACAAAATGAAAACAAAGATAAATCATCCATACTTTAAATTTTAGGACAGTTAACAGTAATTAAAAAGAAGTAAAATAAATATTAAGGCTTGAGAAAGAGATATACTGATGTTAAAAAGTAAAGTCATGCATTACATAACGACAGGAGTATGTTGTGAGAAATGCATCCTTAGGTGATTTCATCATGTGATCATAGAGTGCACTAACACAAACCTAGATGGGTTAGCCTACTACACATCTAGGCTATATGGTATAGCCTATTGCTCCTATACTACAAACCTGTACAGCATGTTACTGCACTGAATACTGCAGGCAACTGTGAAACAATGATAAGTTTTTGTGTGTCTAAACATATATAAAGATAGAGAAGGTACTGTAAAAATACGGTTTAAAAGAAAAAAAAGGTACACCTGTATAGGGCAGCTCCATCATAATCCTATAGGACCACCATTATATATGTAGTTCCTCTTTTATTGAAATGTCATTATGTGGTGTGTTACTGTAATATTCTAGCTAAATCCAGCTTATCCAAGCAGTAAGTCAACAGACTTGCAGTAACCTATTCTAGAGATTATTAAAACACAAACACTGGGCCGGGCGCGGTGGCTCATGCCTGTAATCCAAGCACTTTGGGAGACCGAAGCGGGCAGATCACGAGGTCAGGAGATGGAGACCATCCTGGCTAACACAGTGAAACCCCGTCTCTACTAAAAATACAAAAAATTGGCCGGGAGCCGTGGTGGCTCATGCCTGTAATCCCAGCACTTTGGGAAGCCGAGGCGGGCGGATCACCTGAGGTCTGGAGTTCGAGACCAGCCTGACCAACATGGAGAAACCCCATCTCTACTAAAAATACAAAATTAGCCAGGCGTGGTGGCGCATGCCTGTAATCCCAGCTACTCCGGAGGCTGAGGCAGGAGAATGGCTTGAACCCGGGAGGCTGAGGTTGCTGTGAGCCGAGATCGCACCATTGCACTCCAGCCCGGGAAACAAGAGTGAAACTCCGTCTCAAAAAAAAAAAAAAAATACAAAAAATACAAAAAATTAGCCGGGCGTAGTGGCTGGCGCCTGTAGTCCCAGCTGCTTGGGAGGCTGAGGCAAGAGAATGGCGTGAACCCAGGAGACCGAGCTTGCAGTGAGCCAAGATCAGGTCACTGCACTCCAGCCTGGGCAACAGAGCGAGACTCTGTCTCAAAAACAAAAATAAATAAATAAATTTTTTAAAAATTAAAAATAAAAAAACATAAACACTGGAGAGAAGAAGCTTAGAATAAGTGAGGAAAGTATAATGACATAAAATTAAGTAAAGTAATATTTAGATTGCTCAGAGGGAATAAACATCTTGTGAGAGAAAAAAATGAGGTTCTTAAAAGTATTTATCTTAGAAAATTGGCAATTATCATGAAATACTACTAGTCATTAACATAGAAAACTGAACTAGACAGAGACCTAAGAGTTATACACCCATGATTAACTTTGATTGGAGAGAACCAATTGCAATGTATGAGATCTCCTTTAATACTACTTCCTTTAATTCCATGTCTTCACCTTCCTGCCACCTCAATTTCCACCATCTAATTTGGGACGTGATGCCTCTCATAATCTGGTCTCTTTCTCTCTCTCAGATCTCATTACCCCAAATTTTCCACGGCCCTTACCCACTGTATGACCCGTGATCCGGTAGTGCCAAACTACTTTTAGTTTCTCAAGTAAGCTATCATCTTTGATGGCCATTTGTTTTTGCATATTTTCTTCCCTCTGCTTAGAACAGTCTTACCATTACCTTGAAAAAGAAATCAGACTATATTAGTTTGCGAGGGCTGCCATAATGAATACCACAGACTGGGTAACTTAACATAAATTTATTTTCTCAGAGTTCTGGAGGCCAGAAGTCCAACATAAACAAGTCAGCACACTTGATTTCTTCTATGGGGTCTCTCATTGGCTTGTAAATGGCTGTTTTCCTGTGTTTTCACATCATATTTCCTCTGTCCATGTCTGTGTCCAAATTTCTTCTTCTCATAAGGACACCATTCATATGAAATTAGGGCCTACCCTACTCACCTCATTTTAACTTATCTCTTTAAAGACAATATCTCCAAATATAGTCACATTCAAGGTTACTGAATGCTATGACTTCAATATATGAATTTGGGGGGAGAGTAAAATTCAGATTATAACACAGACAAATTCTTACTGTCTATAATATAGCTTTATAGTAATTTCTTCTAAGAATTATTCATCTTGAATCTTTCCATCTCAGTCTGGGTTAGGTCTCCTTCCTCAGAACTTCCAAAGCACTACATGTATTCCTCTATCACATTAAAGGATGTGTTTCCTCACTCTGCTCTAAGATGTGACTTTCTTTTCCTTATCCCAGCACCTATCCCTGTGCCTCACACATGGTAAGTGTGCCATACTCTTTGTAACTTGAAGTATAAGCCCTGTAGCCTGGCTGCATTCTCAAAGTATTTCATTGGATAGGAAATATAGGATTAGAAAACATAGAAAATTAGTGCCTTTTTGTAATGTTGAGTTTAAGAGATATCTATATAGAAATATGTAGCAAGGAAGTGGAAATACAGGCATGAAACTCAATGGAGAAAACCATGCTCAAAGTATGATTTGGTGAAGGATATGATCACTCAGGGAAAATGTATAAATGAGAATAGCATGGAAAAATATTTAAATAACAACAAATTTTTTAAAGGGCAGGAGAAAGAATAAATAGAAAGGTCAGAGAAGCAAAAGGAGGCTAAGGGAGAATAGTTTCTCTTCCCATTTATACTGTTTTCCATACTAGCCTCAAACTTTGTAGTGAGCTGTTTATCCTTTATATTGCCACCAGGGGTCTCCAACAATTTCTGCAATGCCTGACAGAGCTCTCAACAAATATCTTATAGCTGTCTTTACAAGGGCTTTTGCAACAATAACATTCCTTGAGAAAGAAGACCAGGTAGGTGCTTCAAAACAGTGTTAGATATACTTGATTGAGCTGAAGTCCAGAGGAGTCCTTCAAGTTACTCTTGGTCTGTAGCTTACTGATCACCAGGTAGTCTCTTGCATTGGCAACTTTGTCACACAATGAATCACTGAGACATACTCTCCCTATCACAAGAATTGAGACTGGTTGTTCACCTAGGACACAATGAAGCCCAATATATAGATTGCATAAGGTTTGATGAGCACCCAGAGCAGACTGAAAAGAACTGGATGTTCTGAAGAAAAAAATTAAATCATGTAATAGGGACTATTATTTTGATTCTAGAAATTATCTTTCTATCTTCAAAAAAAAAAAAAAAGATGAGAAAAAATGTTTTAAGTCCATCTCTTAGAAGAAAAAAAAAATAAGACTGGGCTGAATAAAGCTGACATTTCTTAAACTTTTTCCTTTTTCTAATTATTCCTGCAGACAACTGCAATTAAGTTTTATAGATATGTACTTTTAGATTAGAATTTTCACTAACATGAAAACGTTTAGTACAGAAAAGTAAAGATTGAACAATATTACTGATAGACCTCCTACCTCATTAACATTTCACATATTCGTTTCTTCGGTATATGTTTTGTCCCGATGTGTCCGGAATTGGTGGGTTCTTGGTCTCACTGACTTCAAGAATGACGCCGCGGACTCTCGCGGTGAGTGTTACAGTTCTTAAAGGCGGCGTGTCCAGAGTTTGTTCCTTCTGATGTTCGGATGTATTCAGAGTGTCTTCCTTCTGGTGGGTTCATGGTCTCACTGGCTCAGGAGTGAAGCTGCAGACCTTTGCGGTGAGTGTTACAGCTCTTAAGCTGGTGCTTCTGGAGTTGTTCGTTCCTTCTAGTGGGTTCGTGGTCTCACTGGCTTCAGGAGTGAAGCTGCAGACCTTCGCCGTCAGTTTTACAGCTCATAAAGGCAATATGGACTCAAAGAGTGAGCAGCAGCAAGATGTATTGCAAAGAGCGAGAGAACAAAGCTTCCACGGCGGGCAAGCTGGACCCCAGCTAGTTGCCACTGCTGGCTTGGGCAGCCTGCTTTTATTGTCTTATCTGGCCCCCACCCACATCCTGCTGATCGGTCCATCTTACAGAGAGCCGATTGGTCTGTTTTACAGAGGCTGATTGGTCCATTTTGACAGGGTGCTGATTGGTGCGTTTACAATCCCTGAGCTAGACACAGAAGTTCTCCATGTCCCCACTACATTCGCTAGATACAGAGTGTGGATTGGTGTATTTACAAACCCTGAGCTAGACACAGAGTGCTGATTGGTGCATTTACAAACCTTGAGCTAGATACAGAGTGTCAATTGGTGCATTCACAATCCCTTAGCTAGACATAAATGTTCTCCAAGTCCCCACCAGATTAACTAGATACAGAGTGCCGATTCACAAACGCTGAGCTAGACACAGGGTGCTGATTGGTGTGTTTACAAACCTTGAGCTAGATACAGAGTGCTGATTGGTGTATTTACAATCCCTTAGCTAGACACAAAGATTCTCCAAGTCCACACCAGACTCAGGAGCCCAGCTGGCTTCACTCAGCGGATCTCACATAGGGGCTGCAGGTGGAGCTGCCTGCCAGTCCCGCGCGGTTCGCCCGCACTCCTCTGCCCTTGGGCGGGGACCAGGCGCCCTAGAGCAGGGGGTGGCGCTCGTCGGGAGGCTGGGGCCGCGCAGGAGCCCACAGCGGGGGGAGGCGGGGAGGCTCAGGCATGGCCGGCTGCAGGTCCCAAGCCCTGCCCTGCGGGGAGGCAGCTAAGGCCCGGCGAGAAATCAAGCGCAGCAGCTGCCGGCCCAAGTGCTAAGCCCCTCACTTCCCGGGGCCGGCCGCTCAGAGTGTGGGGCCGCGGAGACCACGCCCACCCAGAACTAGCGCTGGCCGCAAGCGCCATGCGCAGACCCGGTTCCCAACCGCGCCTTTCTCTCCACGCCTCCTCGCAAGCTGAGGGAGCCGGCTCCGGCCTTGGCCAGCCCAGAAAGGGGTTCCCACAGTGCAGCGGCGGGCTGAAGGGCTCCTCAAGCGCGGCCAGAGTGGGCGCCATGGCCGAGGAGGTGCCGAGAGCGAGCAAGAGCTGCAAGGGCTGCCAGCATGCTGTCACCTCTCACTGGGCCATTATAAAATAAATTACAAACATTATACTTCAAACTAATCACTTTTGCAAACATTTCCAGAAAATAAGTGTTCTCTTACCTATTAACAGTGCTGTTAGGCCGGGTGCGGTGGCTCACGCTTGTAATCCCAGCACTTTGGGAGGCCGAGGCGGGCGGATCAGGAGGTCAGGAGATGGAGACCACGGTGAAACCCCGTCTCTACTAAAAATACAAAAAATTAGCCGGGCGCGGTGCGGTCGCCTGTAGTCCCAGCTACTCGGAGAGGCTGAGGCAGGAGAATGGCGTGAACCCGGGAGGCGGAGCTTGCAGTGAGCCGAGATCCTGGGTGACAGAGCGAGACTCCGTCTCAAAAAAAAAAAAAAAAAAAAAAAAAGTGCTGTTATAACATCTGACAAATTTAGAGAACTTCTTAATGTTATATATTTACCAGGCCACATTTAAATATTGCCACTTCTCTCCACAAAATGTTTTATAGGTTTTTTAAAATAAGTTTTTAAACCAAGATTTAGTCAAATACCATGCATTGTCTTTGAATGTTATGTTATCTTTTCATCTAAAGCAATTTCCATTCCCTTTCCTTTTTTCCTCCATGATACAGACTTAGCAATGAGACTAAATTGTCTTGCAGAATTTTACATACTCTTGGTTTGTCTGTTCTTTGTGGTATCCTTTAAATTGATCCTGTATCACCATTATTTCCTATAAATTGGAGGTTAAAACTGTAGGCTGAATTAAATTCCAATTAACCATTTTGAACAAGAATATTCCATGGGTGATGCTGTGTACAATATTGTGTATCACATTACAAGGCATATAATGTTTGATATCCCATTATTAGTGAAATTCCTGTAGGACTTCTTTTTTCTGTTTTTTTTTAATTTCTTGTTTTTATTGACAAATAATAATTGTACATATCTGTGGGGTAGAGGGTGACATTTTGATACATGCATACATTGTGTAAAAATCAAATCAGGGTATTTGGCATATACATAGCCTCATTCATTTATCATTTCTATGTGGTGAAAATATTCAAAATTCTCTCTTTTAGCTACGTTTAAATATACAATAAAATATTGTTAACCATAGTCACCCTACTGTGCAATAGAACAGAACTTATTCCTCCTATCTAACTGTAATTTTATACTCATTGACCAATCTCTCCCTGTGCTCTTGTCCCCTTCCCTCCTAGCCTCTGTTAATCACCATTCTACTCTCCACTTCTACGAGACCAACTTCTTTAGATTCCACATATGAGTAAAATGATATGGTATTTTTGTTCTTGTGCCTGGCTTATTTCATTTAATGTCCTCCACGTTCTTCCATGTTGCCACAAATGACAGAATGCCATTCTTTTTTTGTGGCTGAATAGTATTGCAGCGTGTGTGTGTGTGTGTGTGTGTGTGTGTGTGTGTGTGTGTATACACACCATAATTTCTTTATCCATTCATCCATTCATGGACATTTAGGTTGATTCCATGTCTTTGCTATTGAGAATAGTACTGCAATATACATGGGAATGTAGAGAATCTCTTTGACATGTTGATTTCATTTCCTTTGAATATACACCATGTAGTGGGATTGCTGGATCATATGGTAGTTCTATTTTTAATTTTTAAAGAAATCTTCATACTGTTTTCTGTGATGGATGCACTATTCCCAACAATGTGTAGGAGTCACCCTTTCACCACATCCACGACAGCATTTGTTACTCTTTGTCTTTTTGATAATAGCTATTATAACAGGAGTGAGGTGATATCTCATTGTGGTTTTGATGTGCTTTTCCCTGATGATTACTAATGTTAATCATTTTTTCATATACGTGTTGGCCTTTGTATGTCTCCTTGTGAGAAATATCTATTCAGGTATTTTGCCCATTTCTTAATTGGATTTTTATTATTGTTTTGTTGCTTTGCTGTTGAGTTTTTTGAGTTCCTTCTATATTGATATTAACCTTTTGTCAGATGCATAGTTTGCACATATTTTGTCTCATTTTGTTGATTGTCTTTTCAATCTTTTTTTTTCCTTTGCTATGCAAAAGCCTTTTAGTTTTATGTAATCCCATTTGTCTATTTTGGCTTTTGTTCCCTACGCTTCGGGGTCTTACCCCAAAATTCCTTGCCTTATGTTTCCCCATGTTTTCTCCTAGTAGTTTTATCACTTTTGGTCCACTACTTAAGTCTTTAATCCATTCTTAATTGATTTTTTTTATATATAGTGAAAGATAAGGGTCTCGCTTTATTCTCCTGCATGTGGATATCCAATTTTTTTCAGTACAATTTATTGAAGAGACTGACCTTTCTCCATTGTGTATTCTTGACACTTTTGTTGAAAATCAGTTAGCTGTAAGTGCATAGATTTATTTATTCTTCTCTGTTCTGCCCCACTGGTTTGTGTGTGTCTATTTTTATGCCAGTACCATGCTGTTTTGGTTACTATCATTTTGTGGTATAGTTTGAAATCAAATCATATGATGCCTCAAGCTTTGGTATTTTTGCTCAAGATTGCTTTGGTTATTCAGGGTCTTTTATGGTTTCTTATAAATTTTAGGATTGTTTTTTCTATTTCTGTGAAGAACTGCTGACCTACCAAAATGTAATGTAACACATTTGTCTTTTCTAAGCCACCAAACTTGCGCTGATCTGTTATAGCAGCAATAGAAAACTAATATATCTATGTAAGTTATTTATTTATCAAGAATTAAGTGTGTGAGCACGTGTGTGTATGTGTGTTGTACATCATTCATAGTCCAAACCAGGTATTTGGCTTCTATTGAACTATAAACAAAATCCATGTCCTATCAACATCTAAATAGTTATACTATGGAATTATTTTTTTCTAATTTTTATGTCACAGAATGGGAATTTTCTGTTTTTTCAAGCACTCTGTGTTGTCTATCAAACTTATGGCTTTACTGTATGAAAACAGCAACATAGAGTATCTGAGAAAGTACTGATTTCTGGAAAGTATCACTCTCAGATAAGAATGTTGCTTATATGGAAATTTTTCAGCATTGTCTAGACAGCTTTGGAATCTTTATAAATGTCAGATTACACCTTTCTATCCCCCACTTTTTCCTAGTAGAAAAATGATGGGCTTTTTCACATAGCCAAAGCAATCCTAAGCAAAAAGAACAAAGGTGGAGGCATCACACTACTCAACTTCAAACTTTACTCTAAGGCTACTGTAACCAAACATCATGGTATTGTCATGGGATCCCTGGGGTGTCTATTCACCAGCCGGAAACCTCTGTGGTCAGTGGCGCCTTCTACCTGAGTATTGCTCACACCTGCTGGGCTCATTCTGCCCACTCAGCCCGGCTAGCTGCACTTGGCTCACACTACCAGCCCAGATTTCACACCTGCCAAGGGCGAGCCAGGCATGGACCAGTGAAGGGTGTGTGAGTGAGTGCAGGGTCCAGCCACTGCATACAGCCAGGCACGCTGGCAGCTCCAGGTGCTGGCACAGGTGCTAGCTCCATGCGAAGCTACGGCTGGACCAGATGCGCTGCACGCAGCTTCTGCTGTGGGCACCCACAACTGGATGAGGGAAATGCAGTGGCACCTGGAAATTTGGAGATGCCAGGAACCACAGAGCCCAAAAGAGGGTGTCACAGCCCTCGCTCAGGGAGCCCCTAGGTCTGGGCTCCCTGAAGGGCTGCAGCTCTTCTCTCCTCATCACCCACAACTGGTGAGCATGGGAGCGTGTTTCAGCCCTGTTTGTGTTACTGCTCTTTCAGTTCCGCCGTTCAGTGGGTCCAGAATTCCCGTCCTGTGTCCAGAAAGAATGAGGTACATAGACAACTGGAGGGTAAGTAAGGCAGAGAGGAGCTTCATTGAGCAACAGAACAGCGCTCAGGGGACCTGAAATAGGTAGCTCCTTTCCACAGGCAGGTCATCCTGATGTGTGTCCAGCTCTCAGCAGAGAAGAGATCCACAGGGGGCAACTCCTTTTCGTAGGCAGGTCGTCCTGACATGTGGAGACTTGTAGTGTGTAGCTCCTTTCCACAGCTGGTAATCCTGATATCTGTGTGAGTCTGGCTGGGTTTTTTATGGTCTCAGAAGGGAGGAAATGTATGCTGATTGGTCCATGGGCAGCCATGGACGGGCCTGGAAAAAGCACCATAAGTTCTCACTCCAGGCTGTGGACTCCACCTGAAACTGACAGTCCAGCCCCCAGTTTTCAGGCCATCCATGGCTTGAAGGTGGGGCTTCACTAGGGACCCGCCCCTTTCTGCCCAGGAGCCTGTGTGCCTCTTGCCACCATCAACATGTCATCAATGGCACCCAGGCTGTTCCTACTGAGGAGCACCTGAAGGCCTGTGCTGAGCTGCCCTCAGCCCCTATTGGCCTCCCTCCCATGCTTATTGGCACCCAAAGTCCAGAGGAGGCCCAGGCAGCAGGGGGCTGGCCTGTCAGTGCCACCCCAAGTGTGTGCACACCTGGCTGGGTTGCAACAACACCCAGGCTCAGCCACAACTGTGCTGCACCCTGGAGTGGGTGCTGGGAGTTGGGAGAGGCCAGGCAATGAGAGCAGGCACTTTCCAGCCTGTGGGAGCAAGGAGCTTTCTGGGCCCCCAAGAGCACAGGGATGCCCAGCTGGGCAGCTGCAGCTGTAGGAGCATGGGGCTTCTGCCCGGCTGACTCAGTAGAGGGCAGGGCTCCCACCTGTTCTGGCCCCCACTGGCTCCACGGAGCATGCAGCCCCACTGTGCCTCCACCACTGCAGCCAGTGTCTTCCCAGTGGCCACTCCATGGTTAGTATCCTATTTAAAGCTGTTGTTATCATCCCGCTAATACTATGTAAGTCTGTTACATCTTTGTAGAAATGTAGCCATTTCTAGATAATAAATTTCCAACAATATTTTTATTTACATTTTCTTCCTAAACTGTAACCTCACTGCTTGCTATTATTCTTCTTGCCCCCTCTCTTTACTTTCTTCAAGTAGCCTATGCTTATATCAGTAAAAATGATGGAGTAAACATCTTTAAAAATTACCTCCTTGGTAAAAGCAATAAGAATATTGGCAAAAATTATCAAAACCAACTTTTTTAGAACTCTGAAAATTAACCAAATGCTTGAGGCACTAAAGGGATAATTTATTTAAGAAAAACTTTAATTTTGTTATGAACAGCAAGATTTGTGGCATTTTAACTTGTCCTATTCTCAGCCTTCTCCCAGCTTCACAGTAGCCTTAAAAATCAACAGCTCATAATTACAGTGAAATCTGCAGTGTGTCAACTCTTAAAAAAGCAAACGGAGATGGACCTCTTCAAAGACATGATGCAAAAAGTTGTTATTATTTGACCTCTCTGGTGGTTCTCTGGAAGACTCACTCACAAGGCTGTCTTTGTTTGATCTTACTCAGCCTATTCACTGGAAACAGCCTTTCCCCTAGGGCATTTATTGAAGACAATCAGAGACAATTGCTGAACATGCTGGTTATCCACAGTGATAGAAAACAGTTGGGGCAAATGATAGGCTAACCTGTAAACTTAAAAGGAGAAGCTTGGAAATTAGATATCCATAGTTGGCTTTGAAAAGCTCTGCCATGTCACTGGGAATGTAGAAGGCCACATATATGCATAGTGCTATATGTATGTCTGCCCAGGGCCAATCTGAGAAGGCCCTAAGATTTACTACTGGCTAACATGAGGCTCTGTGCAAGTAGGTAATGAAAGCTATTGCAGAGTTGGTAAGTGCCTAAGTGGTGAAGGCATGCCCCATCACACACATAATTCCTCAACAAAGACTGGAAGACTTATTGGTTTCAAGAATTTAAGCAAGTATTTGTCCAATCACTAGCTGACCCCTAAGATAACCAAGCAGAGACTTCAGTGTTCACACATAATAAAGAGTACAGAATTTACAGAATTAGTTCAGAAAAGTCACTAAACATACAATGAAAACAAACAGCAACAACAAAATGTTTTGGGGGAGGGAGATATCTGATTTTCAGATTGGTCACATTATATTATTTAAAATATAGTTTTCAACCAAAAATTATGAGACATAGAAAGCAATAAGGGGGAATAGCCCATCCACAGGGGAGAAAAAGCAGTTTATAAAAATTGCCTTAAGGAAGTACAGATGTTCAGCTTACTAGAGAATCTCTTTAAATAATCTATTTTAAATATGTAAAAGAACTAAGAAATACTATGTTTTAAGAAGTAAAAGAAAACATGGAGACAGTGTCTCACCAAATAGAAAATATCAATAAGGATATAGAAATTATTTAAAAAAAAAAAAACAGAGAGAAAGAGACAAAGAGAGACTAGGAGATGACAAGTACAATGACTAAAATACAAAATTTACTAGAGGGATTGAAGAGCAGACCTGAGGAGGTAGAAGAGTCAGGTAATTTGAATGTAAGAAAACTGAAATTACCCAGTCTGAAAAACAGAAAGAAAAAAGAATGAAGAGGCCAGGTGTGGTGGCTACACCTGTAATCCCAGCACTTTGGGAGGCCAAGGCAGGCAGATCATCAGGTCAGGAGTTCGAGACCAGCCTGACCAACATGGTGAAACCCCATCTCTACTAAAAATACAAAAAAACTAGCCAGGCATGGTGGCATGCACCTGTAATCCCAGCTACTCAGGAGGCTAAGGCAGGAGAATCACTTGAATCTGGGAGGCAGAGGTTGCAGTAAGCTGGGGGTGCACCACTGTACTCCAGCCTGGGCAACAGAGCTAGATTCCATCTCAAAAAAAAAAAGAATGAAGAAATATAAACAGAGCTGCAATGACCTCTAGGATAACATCATGTATGAAGTGTACACATAATAAACATCCCAGGAGAGGAGAGAAAAAAAGGGGGCAGAAAGAATATTTGAAGAAGGAATGAATACAAACTATCCAAACTTTAAGAAAAACATAAATTTACACATTCATAAAGACTAATGAACTCTAAGTAGCATAATCTCAAAGAAAGCCACACCTAAACAGATTATAATTAACCCGTTGTAAGCTAGAAAGACAGAGACACTCTTGAAAGCAGCAAAATAGGAAAGCAATTCATCATACACATGCATCCTCAACAAGATAGAGCTGGTTTCTCATTAGAAACTATAGAAGCCAAGAGGCAGTGTGATGATATTCTTAACGTGCTGAGAGAAAAACTATTAGTGAAGAACTGTATATCTTGTAAAAATGTCTTTCAAAAATGAAGGAATAATTCAAATATTGCAAAATAAAGAAAAACCAAGATAACTTGTTGCTAGCAGACCTTGCCTAAAATAAATACTAGAGGATGTCCTTCAGGCTCAAATGGAAGGACATATATAGTAATTTGAATCCACATGAAGAAATAAAGAGGACTAGTAAGGAAAACACAAATATAAAAGCTGGTATAAATTTTTTATGCAACTCTTTTTTCTTCTGTCTGATATAAAGCAATAATTGCTACCTTTGTTGATAGATACAGAATACACAAACATATAATTTGTAAGATAATAGTACCAAGGATAAGAGAAGAAATTGAGTTCTATAGAAGCAAAGTTTTTATTAATATATCCTATTGTAATTCAGTTGGTATTAATCCAAGCTAGACTGTCCTAAATTAAGATGTTACTTATAATCCCTGGGCTAAGAAAGTAGTTAAAAACCATATAGTAAATGAAATAACAATGGAATTTAAAATGGTACACTTGAAAATGTCTATTTAATACAAAAGAAGGTAGCAATGGAGGAATAGAAGAACAAAAAAGGTCTAAGGCATACAAAAACATCAAAAAATGGAAGACATAAAGCCCACCTTATCAGTAATTATATTAAATACAAATGGATTTAACAATCCAAATAAAAGGTAGAGATTGACAGAATGCGTTTTTAAAATAACATGATCCAACTATATGCTGGTTTCAAGAGACACTTTAGATTAAAAAACGTAAGTAGATTGGAGGTAAAAGGATGCAAAAGATACACTATACCAACTGTCACCAAAAGAGACTTGGAGTGGCTAGACTAATATCAGACAAAGGATACTTTAAGATAAAACTTTTTACTAGGGACAAAAAGGACATTTTACAATGTTAAAAGGATTGATTCATTGAGAAGATATAACAATTAAAACATATTCACCTAACAACAGAGCCCAAGAATACACAAAATTTAAAATGACACAATTGAAGAGAAAAACAGACAATTCACTGGTAATTGTTGGATGTTTCAGTCTTCTATTTTCAATATTGGATATAACTAGACAGAAGATTCACAAGGAAATAGAAAACTTGAACATTATGAACCAACCAGATGTAGCAGACATCTATAGCACACTCACCCCAACAACAAAATACACATTATTTTCAAGTGTGCATGGAACATTCTCTAGCATAGACCATACATTAAGCCATACAACAGTCTCAACAAATGTAAAAGGATTGAAATCACACAAAATGTGTTCTCCAATTACAATGAAATGAAATTAGAAACTGATAATACAGGGAAAATTGAAAAATTAAAATATGTGGAAATTTAACAACACATCCCTAAGTAATCAAGGGTTCCACCTGGTACGCATGGGATTGGTCAGTGCTAGTCGTGTTGATGATTGTCAGTGATGAGCCTGAAGGCTACAGCCAGTGTTAGGCAGGGCCTAGGAAGTGCTGCTGTGTTCAATTTTCAAATATTTCTTCTATCTGTTTTTGTAAACAAACAAACAAACCTTTAATGGTGTCCCAAATAAGGTCTCAATCCCATTATAATTCAACCTCTGAATCTATTTGTCCATTACTCATTACTACCTAACTCAACTGCCCAGCCAGGCAGATCCCTCAAAGTCTCATTGCCAAATTTTACTTTATAAAGAAAATACTATTTTGTACTCATACCAATGATATATGGGTGCCTCTTTCCCTTCAGCATCACTAAACTTAATTTTTGCTAATTTAATAACTGAAAAATGCATCTGATTGTAGTTTAATTTAAATTCTCTTATTATGAAAGAAGTTGTGTATTTTTTTCTTATGTTTATAATAATTTATTTGACTTTTCTGTGAACTGGTTTTTCTGTCCTTTGCACATTTTTCTCTTAGATTATTGATACTTTAAAAAATAAATTCCTAGCATATTAATTCTGAATAATTATTTTCCCCTCTGGTTTGCCATTTGTCTTCTGACTTTGCTTATGATGGTTTTGTCACAAAAAAGATTGTTTAATATAATCAGTTTTGTCAGTTTTAAAACAGCTTCTGCATTTTGAATCAAAGTTAGAAAGGACTCTCCTAACATAATTTTATAAAGAAGTTATCTTCTGTTCTCTTTTCTAGTACTTAATAATTTCATTTAAACCTTTGAGTTTATATTGCTGTATGGTATAATAAATAGATCTAACTGTGTCTTTTCTAAGTGGAGTTGCCTGATTGCCCCAAACCAATATTGTATATAAGGTTCAATGTCAATGCATATAACTGTAGTTAATTCATTTTAAATGTTGAATTCCAAAGTGTGAATATAAATAATGTCTTTATATTCTCCACTGATAATGAGCATTTCGATTGCTTCCAGTGTTTTGCTATTATGAATAGATCTGTTGTAAACATACTTATACGTGTCTTATTTTTTAAGTCTACAGCACTGACTATCACTTATACCTCACATTAATTGAATAACTGAATTGCTATTTAACTATTTCCTACCATTTACTCATTCTTTTTCTTTTCTAGAATTTAATGAAAGGTCATCTTACATCTTGGACTATGTGCCATATTGACTAGGAGAGGAATAAGCTCTCAGTGGGAAATGAATTGAATTGAGGTGAATTAACTTGAATAGAATTAGTAGCCTGCTGTGGGCAGAGAAATGTAATATAAAATTAACTATTCCAAATAATTCACCAAAACCAGAAAAAATGGGATGAAGTAAATTGTGCACATATTTTGACCATATTATTTTTTAAGATCACAGAGAGATTAAATCTTAATCAGTACCAAATAAACCAATTAATTAATTCATCTGCCTTTGATACCTATAATTTCTCATGTGCATAGGAACACTGATGCAGTTTTTGTGACCTATCAAAAGCAGATGAAATATGGTGGAAAATTTGTTGCACAATTTACTTTTCACCGATCCAAAAAGAACATGTTGTCCTTATTTGGCATATTTTTCACATCGTTATTTTGACTAATCTACTTGTTTAAATGATAGGCGTCTTGAAGTTACTACATCCTCTTATGGTAGAAGCAAATGTTATGTCTTTCAGAATGCATTCCAGGCTAGGTTTTTATCCAGGGATTAAAAGCCTGAGTTTTAAGTGAGCAAAATCTACACGTCTTTCAGGACTATAATTGATTTTCCTCCTTACCCAGCTATCACAGCAAGTGCTATACTAAAATAGTCACCAATAGACTTGTGCTATCCCTTTTTAGGGATGATTCAACTTATGAAAAATAAATTAGTAGCTTTTGTTCACACTGAGGCTTACCAGAGACTCATATTTATATTACAGTTAAGAGGCAATCTGACAATGACAACATTTCCATTAACCATAACATACTGAGCTCTCAGGAAATGGTATACCTAAGGGAAAGCAGTTTTAAAAATGAGATCTTGTGTAAATGTTTGAAGTAAGAAAATGTATTAAATGATCATTTAATAGAAGAGTTTTTTATTATTAAGTAAAATTACTTAGTAATAACCCATTAAGACAACATATTGTGTTGTAATTTATACAGAACTTGTTTAAATTTGCATGGTGCTCATGGTCCTTTGATCACAGAGCATTTCCACTGCTATTTTGATTACTGTGTAACACTTTGAAAAGCCCTTACTGCTTATTCCTAAAAGGTATCATTCTAATCATTCTACCCAGGCAGCACGCTGCCATAGAGAATCATTCCACAAATACCACTCAGTACTCACTGTGTTTGCCCACAAGGAATTATTTGTTTTAAAAATGATGTGAAATTCTCCATTCTGAGACACGTAGGAATTCCTAGCCAATTACCTCAATAAACTCCAATGCTATGATGCCTCACATTTCTCTTTTACAATCCCATCTTTTATTCACATTTTCTTGGTTTGCTGAGGAAAAGAGTAAGCATATGTCTAACATTATTGTTAATATTCACTCATGAGAAAAACAATCTATATCTTTCCTTTCCGCTCTGTACATCATTTCTAAATTTATTCAACAACTTAAAAGGGATTATCCTCTGCTCTGGATTTCTGCTTAAAATAAATCTTACTGTAATTTGGTGGAATAGTATGGAGTTTTTTTTCAATCAAAAAAAATGTTTCTAGAGTAGAAAATGATTATTTTGTACCAGCATTTGCCTTACAATTATAAAGGGCAGCAGCGGATAATGATACTTCATGACTCCTTAGTTTAATGAGAAGAGAAAACTCAGTTGATCACAGATCATTCCCAGGGTTTTTCAAACCTCAATTTGTAAAGACGAGGCCTCTTTTGTCTGGTTATGGAAGATGTGACCTGGAACTGTCTGTAGCTATGTTCCCCATGACATGGAAAAACTCTTCTAAGAGAATGAATCTGGAGTGCTGCAAGAAACAGAGAAAGAGAGTATTCTAATGGTGTTCAAATCTCTTTTTAGTGATCCTTAAAGGTAGTTCCAACCACCCTTCTCTCACTGTTACATAAAGCCAATAAAACCCCAACTGGCTTAAACTAGTTCAAATTATGTCCCTGTCATATGCAACTAGATAACAGCAAGACATTTAGGTATTATACCTAAAAGTGGGGTTTTACAAAGTAAAGACCATAAAATGTGGTCCTGTTTGAGGTGGGAGACCATGAGGAGATAGCAATCCTTTGAAAATGATATCAAGGGAGTTGGTTAAATCTGTTTCCAGTTTTCTGTTAGGACATAGGCCATATACACAAAAGCTGTTACTTAAGAGGATATCATAGCAAATGTCAGGGTATTGGAGGGTGTTGGTGAATTCTTCCCACCTTCAATTAAATTACAGGAAAGAAACAAGCTAGGATCTTTTTTCTGATTTATCAGACAGAATAAAAAGTTTATTAGTATGGATCAGCAATTTTTTAAGAGAAACTCTGGCTGTGGCCAGAAATCCAAGTTAGCAAAAGTCAAAAAATCATGGGTCCTGCTGAGTTACAAAAACTTAACGTGTTGTCCTCTATCACCCAGAATGTATTAGCTTGGAGTAGTGTTTTTCAGGAGTCAGAGAAATGGGGGAGGTTTAATCTCCCATGATTCATCAAGTTACAGTCATGCATCTCTTAACAACAGGGATATTTTGAGAAATGTATTGTTAGGTGACTTCATCTTTGTGTGAACATCATAGAGTGTACTTACACAAACCCAAATGAGATAGCCACTGCACACCTAGGCAGTATGGCACAGCCTATTGTTCCTAGGCTACTAACCAGTATAGCATGTTACTGTACTGAATACTGTAGGCAATTGTGACATGATGATATTTGTGTATCTAAACATATCTCAACACAGGAAAGGTACAGTAAAATATATATATAGAAGATTTAAAATGGTATGTCTGTATAGGGCACTTACTATGAATGGAGCTTACAGGACTGGAAGTTGTTCTGAGTGAGTGAGTGATGAATGAAGATGAGGGCCTAGGACAATACTGCACACCACTGTAGACTTTATAAACACTGTACACTTAGGCTACGATAAATTTAAAGTGGCTTTATTTCTTCAATAATAAATCAGCCTTGGCTTACTGTGACTTTTTTACTTCATAAATTTTTTAAACTTTTAAAGATACTTTTTAACTCTTTTGTAACACCACTTAGCTTAAAACGCAAATACATTGTGCAGCTGTACAAAAATATTTTCTTTCTTATATCTTTATTCTATAAGCTTTTTTTTTTTTTTTACTTTTTGACCCTTTTTAATTAAAAATTAAGATGCAAACACACACATTACCCTAGGCGTTCACAGGGTCAGTTTCATCAATATCACCATCTTCCTTCTCCATATCTTGTCCCACTGGAAGGTTTTCAGAAGCAATAACATGCATGGAGCTTCTATCTCCTATGATAGCAATGCCTTCTTCTAGAATACCTCCTGAAGCACCTGCCTGAGGTTGTTTTACAGTTAACTTTTTTCATAAGTAGGAGTACACACCAAAATAATAAATTGTTAGTATTATAAATACTAAACCAGTAACATAGTTGTTTATTATCATTGTCAAGTATTATATACTGTGCATAATTGTATGGCTATAATTTTATATAACTGGCAGCACAATGGGTTTGTTTTGGCAGCACAACTACAAACACATGAATTATGTGTTGTACTATAACATTATAATGGCTACAGTGTCACTTGGCTGTATGAATTTTCAGTTCCATTACAGTCTTACAGGACCACCACCTTATGTGTGGTCATTGACTGAAACATCATTATTTGGTGCATGACTGTATCTTCTATGCACTTCCTGCCTAAATCCTCTAAAACTCTAATTTCAAAGCACAGAAACCTGGAATCAATCCTCGTACAAGATAAAACTTTCTATTATCTCTGGCTATCTAAGACAGTGACCTCAATTTAAACATGCCTTTAAATTGAGGATAGAAGAAATAGACGAGACTTAAACCTGTTGCTGAGAGATTTAAAACTAGGGTTACAGGCTAGAGATACAAATATTTTACTCGGTAAGGGTAGCAGATTGTGTCTTCTAAAGTTAGACACAAAAATATTTCCCATACCACATTCTTACTATGTAATACGGATATTCTAACTATTGCATAATATGGTCTATGTCCCCTGAATCCTGAATGGACTTTTATGACTGCCTCAACCAAGAGAGTTTAGTGAAAGTGATACCATAGGACTTATGAGGCTAGTTCAGAAAAATGCCATATACTTCCAGCTTGCTCTCCCAGAATATGCAGTCCTGGAACCCAGCTATCAGACTGTGAGCAACTGGCCCACGAAGAAAAAACACATGCTGAAGCCATGTAGAGAGACTCTCACTGATAGTCCTAGTCAACAGCCAGTATCAACCAGATATATAAAGACAACTCTAGATGATTCTGGCCCCCAGCTGGATGACAGAGTCATCACCAGCCTTCAACACTTCCAGCTGAAGCCCCATACACCATGGAAAAAGACTGTCTTACTGTGCTGTGTTCTAATTCCTGGCCCATACAATTTCTAAGCCTACTAAAATGGCTGTGTTACGCCACTAACATTGGAATGGTTTGTCACAAAGCAATAAATACTACAACAGCGTTTGGGTACTAGTAGTGGAGTGCTGCCAAAAAGAAAATCTGAAACATGTGGCATTGGTTATAGGCAAAAGAGAGCAGAAACTCAAAGTGCCTTGCGATACTATTGGAAAGTTTATCAAGCTTGTCCAACCCGCAGCCCGCGGGCCACATGCAGCCCAGGATGGCTTTGAATGCAGCCCAACACAAATTTGTAAACTTTCTTAAAACATTATGACTTTTTTTGCTTTTTTAATTTCTTTTTAAGTTTTGGCTGATCAACTATCATTAGTGTTAGTATGTTTTATGCGTGGCCCAAGACGATTCTTCTTCTTCCGATGTGGCCCAGGGAAGCCAAAAGATTGGTCACCCCTGCCTCTTAAATGGTTTCTAAGAGACAGTTAGCTAAAGCTAAAAGGCCTGAAGGAGGCTGTCAGTGAGGGCTTAACAGAAAGGTATGGTTAATGTTACTAGGAACTGGAGGAAGGGAAGCAATTGCTATGTACTGGCAGAAAGTTTGCCAAGATTGTTTTCTGTGATAATGTAGAAAATAGAAAATGTACCTAAAACTTGATGATTGCAGAATATTAAAAGGGCACCTATGATAAAATTTGAGAGGAGAGAAGAACTAAAGAATGCACTATTAAACAAAAAAGACTGTTAATTCCTGGGTTCTAAAGTAAACCTGTGTCTCATACCCAGGATTTCCATATGGAAATTTTTTTTTTTTAATTAAGAAATGACTTCTGGGCAAAGATCAAGTCCAGAATGGTGATGAAGAATCTCTGTGAAGACTTCAGAAATACATAACATAGTACTGATATATAACCTTTCAGAGAGACAGAAGGCCCCCTAGGTATCTTAGAGTGTACCACATAGATATTACACATTAAAAAGAAAAGATTTCTAAGAATAATAAATGTGTTATCCAATGAAAGTTTCACAGTTTGAGCTCAAGATAGGAAAAGAATAATCTCAAAGAGATTTGTAGGTGTAGCTTTGACCTAATAGAATGTATTATATGTTGATACATAAGAAACTCACAAGATTTTTTTAAGTAATTATAACAGCATAGACTCAACAGACAGAGTCAGTACAGCTCCATCGAACAGGCAGTTAGTTCCTTTGAATTCCCAAGTATGCAAGCTGGAAGCTGGTTAAAAGAATGACTCAGGTGCAAACATGGAGTATTTTTGGTGGAAAAAGAAGATGATTGACTCTGATATCAGAATGAAGAGCCCAGAAGGTGAAAGCAAGATCCATGAAAAACAATCTTTAAAGAGCAAGAATAAGCTCTAGTCAAGAAAGTGACAACACGTCCCTGGCTGGATTTCGGAACTGCTGTGGAACAGTGACTGTTACGTGCTTCCTGTTTTACCAGTATTTGAAGGGATTTTGTACAGCAGATATTCTAGGACTATCTCAATATATGCTGAGTGTGTGTGAAGAACAGATAACTTGTCCCTTTAGTTCAGAGCTTTTCAGATCAAGAGGAATGGTACTCAAGCAGCTATACTAATTAACCACACCTAAGGAGCATCATCCACACCTAGACTTGATTCAGATGACAGGTACCAGACTAAGCTGTGGAGACTTGAAGATCTTAAAGAATGAAATCATTCTATTAGGCAGATGGAAAGAATGTGAGCTTTTGTGTCCACAGGGCAGATGGCAAAAGATTATATTTTCCGAAGAAGATTGCAACTATACCTCCCATTCCACATACTCTTCTTAAATAACAAATACTACATGACTTTGAAAGCCAGTTCATAGAAATTTCATGGACTCCACTTTACTCTTTTGGAACATTTTCTTTTGAAACCCAGTCACCATTCATAAAGACACCAAAGCAACTCATAGAAACCAAGCTGGAGAGGAACCGATGCCCCAGCTGACAGCCAGCACTAACTTGCCAATGAATTGTCCTATTTGGGCCATCTCAGCTGATGCTGTATTCAGCAGAGAAAAGATATCCTTACCTTTCCTGCCCAAACTGCAGATTTTTGAGCAAAATTAATGATTAGGGTTTGTTTTTAATCAACTAAGTTTTGAGGTATTTTTTTTTTAGCACAACAACAGATGATCCATTTCTGGCATCATGTATAGCAGTGGTTCTCAACTGAGGATGAGTTGGTCTCCAGAAGACATTTGGCAATGTCTGGAGGTATTTTTGGTTGTCATAACTGGAGTGGGATGCTAGTGGCCTTTAGTGAGTTGAGGCCCAGAATGCTATTATACATTCTACAACACACAGGACAGCTCCCTACAACAAAGATTATCTGATCCAAATTATCATTAGTATCATGGTTGAGGAATACTTATTTAAAGATTCCCTTGAAATAAAAATGACAGGCAAATGTTAAGTAAATCTCAAGCCTGGCAAAAGTAGCCTATATCTCATTGTATTATGGCATCCCCCAAATCCCAAATACCCAAAGGACAGGACAGGATAGGACAGTTGTTAGGATAGGACTACTCTCCAGAAGGGAAACTTCAAACAATGCCTCTCTGGAAGGTCATCATAGGGGACAATGGATAAGGAAGGGCATCTCAGTAGTAAGAATTCAGTGCATACAAAATGGAAGACCAAGAACCTAACTCCACCCTTAGGAAAGTTAGCTCTTATGTTCTCAGTTCTGCATGATATAATATTTGCTGTGAAACAGTGTGGAACAGAACAGATTGCTTTTGTTTTTTACCAAGAAGTTTTACTCTTGCTACCTTGCTTTTGTTTCCCCAAACAGAAGCAAATTTATTTGTAGTGGGTTAAATAATGTCCCCCCAAAATTCATATATGCCCAGAACTTCAGAATGTGACTTTATTCGCAAACAGGATCTTTGCAGATATAATTAGTTAAGAGGTCATATTGAACTAGGGCGGGGCCTAAATCCAATGACTAGCGTTTTTATGAGAAAGGAGAGGGAGATTCAGACACAGACAAACATACAGAGAAGATGGTCATGTGAAGAACAAGGCAAAATTGGAGTATTGCAGCTATCCCAGTTGAGAACCACTGCTTTGCATGATGCCAGAAATGGATTGTCTGTTGTTGTAAAACAAAATACCTCAAAACTTAGTAAATTTAAACAACCCAAACTATTAATTTTGCTCGTACATCTGCAGTTTAGGCAGGAAAGACGGCAAGGATACCTTGTCTTTGCTGCATACAACATTAGCTGAAATGGCCCAGCTGGGGCATTTCCTTGGCAAGTTGGTGCGAGCTGTCAGCTGGGGCATCAGTTCCTCTTTAGCTAGGCTTCTAGACTGGGTTTGAAAAGAAAATGTCCAAGTAGGAAAGTGGGTGACTGGGTTTCAAAAGAAAATGTCCAAGCAGGAAAGGCAAGCCAAGGAATGCCAAGGATTGCCAGCAAACACTAGAAGCTAGGAAGAGGCAAAGAGAATCTTTCCTAGAACCCTCAGAGGGAGCATGGCCCTTCTGATACCTTGATTTCAGACTTCTAGCTTCCTGAGCCATGAGGTAATAAATTTCTGTTATTTTAAGCCATCTAGTTTGTAGTAATTTGTTATGGCAGCTCTTGTAAACTGATACACCCACTTTACATTGTTTAAGTTGGCTGTTGGTTATGTTTATCATTTAGCTCATTTGAACAGAATCATGATAAACCACGTACCACGATAAACCTTGCTCTCTTCTATGACAACATGTTTTAGGCTTAACTTACACACTTTCTGCTTTAGACCTAGAATCAGTAATTTTTCCATGAAGTTCTAGGTTCCTTCTAGTGATAAATTTTATTTCAAGATCACAATCTGGGTTCTAGAGATATTCTTTGCTACTAAGTTAGTCATTGTAGTCCTTCTCTGTGGAAAGAGCTAGTAAATAGAGAGAAAGTCAAATTCAAAACTATTATAGTTTTAGGAATTTAGATTAACTTCTTTCTTCTACACCTCAAATCCTGGTTGTCAAGATGACAGGGGATGCTAAAATTAGACTATCCCCTGATTACTCATTTGTCTTGCTTCCTATTATATGCATAGCAGCAGATTACTAATGCTAATATTACACCCAATATGAATATTGAAAGTCTGTTAAAATTTTTATGATTTCCTCTCATTTTATTTTTATTATATCTACACTGTCAGATCATATGGTTAATATACATTACACTCTCTCCTTCTTGTTTCTCATTTAGTTTTTGTTCTATAGGAGTCGTCTATATAGTTAACACTCACCTCCTTATTTCAATATCTCTCCAGTAATTTTGGTTGTCTGAAGCTCATTCTCTATAGATTCCTCATAAAGGGCTGATGGGACCAATATTTTTTGAGTTCTCGCATGTTGATAAAGGTTTGTCTGTGTCCTTTACACTTCAAAGTCACTTCACATAAAATCCTTGGCTCACAGTATCTTTCCTAAATATCTTATTTCTCTACTTTTTTCTGATCTAAAGGGATTACTATGTCAGATGATAATATATTTTTCTTTCTAAGTTACATACATTTTAAATAATCTAAATACCCAAAGGATTTTTCCCCCCATTCGTCAAAGTCCCGTAATTTTACTAGATTATGCTTTGGTGTTGATTTTTCTGAGTTGATAGTGTCAGGTATGTAGAGAAATCTTTCAATATCTAGTTTTAAATCTTTTTTTAATTCAAGAAATACCTCTTTAATTATAGCTTTTAGTATTTGTTTTGTTCCTTTGGTTTGGTTTTCTTCTTCAGGGATTTCTATCATCCTTGTGTTTCATCTTTTTAGTCTATTTTCGATACTTGTTACTTTCTCTAGACTATTTCTTTTCAAAATATTCTTCAGGCCGGGCGCGGTGGCTCACGCTTGTAATCCCAGCACTTTGGGAGGCCGAGGCGGGTGGATCACGAGGTCAGGAGATCGAGACCACGGTGAAACCCCGTCTCTACTAAAAATACAAAAAAATTAGCCGGGCGTGGTGGCGGGCGCCTGTAGTCCCAGCTACTCGGAGAGGCTGAGGCAGGAGAATGGCGTGAACCCGGGAGGCGGAGCTTGCAGTGAGCCGAGATTGCGTCACTGCACTCCAGCCTGGGCGACAGAGCGAGACTCCGTCTCAAAAAATAAAATAAAATAAAATAAAATATTCTTCTTCTGTTTTGCCTTGTATTAGTCTTAGCCATTATCAGTTTTTTGCTCTTTTATTCTTTTACTTTAGTCTTCATTTTGTTAATATTGTTTTCTTCATTTCTAATTTTTTCCTAAGTTCTCTCACCTCACTTCTTAGTTTTTCTAATTCTGATTTGTGTGATCCTTTACATATATTATCTTGTTAATGCCTTTTAGCTTGTTTTAAAATAATGGCCTGTAGTTTGTTTTGTGGACACATTTTTCTGATGCCCTTTCACTATCTGTAGTGATGTTATGCTTCTCCTTTTTTCTCTTTTTTTGTTATGACAACTTTGTATGGAATTTGATCTTGATAATTTGCTGTTGCTCATTTTCATGTGGTATTAGTTTTCCTGAACTTTTATAATAATGCAAGGTTCAGAAAATCTTGCCCAACTTAGAGAGCTCCATCTTTCTTTGTTTTTATTTATTTATTTATTTATTTAATTTATTTATTTATTTGAGAAGGAGTTTTGCTCTTGTTGCCCAGGCTGGAGTATAATGGTGCGATTTTGGCTCACTGCAATCTCCGCCTCCTGGGTTCAAACGATTCTCCTGTCTCTGCCTTTTGAGTAGCTGGGATTACAGGCATGCACCACCATGCCTGGCTAATTTTGCATTTTGAGTAGAGACAGGGATTCACCACGTTGGTCAGGCTGGTCTTGAACTCCTGACCTCAGGTTATCCGCCTGTCTCGGCCTCCCAAAGTGTTCAGATTACAGGTGTGAGCCACTGCACCTGCCCTCCTTGTTTTTATAAAGTGCTAAAAATAAAAATAAATAAAAAATACAGCAGTACTTTTGAGATTTCCTGATACTGCTCCCCTCTCTAGCTGTTGAACATTTGAAGTGTGGCCAGTGTGACTGAGAAGCCAAATTTTAAATTTTAATTAATTTTAGCTAATTAAAACTTAAATAAAATTATTTAAAATTGAAATAACCATGTGCAGTTAGTGGCTACCAAATTGGATGGCGCCCTTCTAGACTTCTTTCCATTGCCTCTACTGCCCCATCCTGCTCAATTTTGATTTCTCTCTAAGCAATTTCTGATTGTGGAAACTTGTCCTAGAAGAGAGTCCTGGAGGGTCAGCTTTGACATAGCACAAGGGCTACATGGCTTCATTGCCTCCCTTCGATCCTTTTTACTTTTCCAGCTGCTATTATAAAATTGGCCTGAAATGCTTTACAATAAATAACTGGAGGAGAGCATTCTAGTTCTTCCATCCATCAGACACCATTCCATTATTTTCTTCCCTCCTCAAAACATAATCTTTTATGCATATATGTCTTGTGGCTTTCGGTGGTTTGCCCTCACCTCTTGTGTTCTGGGGTTTGTGAAGGTACCTTATTACCGAGTTTTGTTGTAAAGTTTATCCCTGGGCATTTGGTTTTGCTAATTAGTGGATCTGGTTTTTGTTTCTTTGTTTTTCTTAATGTAGGTTTTTGTAGGGATTGAAAACTACACAGACACTGCTCTGTCCCCCTAAAATACTTGAAATAATGTATTTTTAAATAAGGTTTTTCCATTTAAAATAGTCATACTAATCATGGAATATTTTTAAAAGGAGGAAAGAAATCCCCATGGACCCACCAATCAAAGGCAAACTGCTGGTGACATTTTAGTGTATTTCCCTCATTTTCTTTTTCTATGCATGGTATTTTTGTATAGCTGTGAGCATATTGTATATACAAATCCATATTATATTCTGTTCCTATAACATTATAATTGTTTTCCATTACAAACATTCCTAAGTATCATTGATCAGTAACTATGCTAAATCTGTCATGTGGCTCATCCATTATTTACTTAGCCAATCCCCAATTTTTGGTCAATTAAAAAAGTTATGGGATATTAGTTTGCTCTAAGCTACACTGGCACCTATTTTCTTTAAAAAATATCCCTAGAGAACAACCTGTAATCTTATACAAGCTGCTAATGAGGAATAATAGCTGTGTCAGGCTCACAGAGGAGTTCCTATGACAGGTGTTAATAAATGATTAACATCTCTAAAGAGGCCTCCTGGGACCACATTAATAATTGACAAGACAGGTGTATCATTTTCATCTTGAAATGTTTACCTCATCTAGTATAGAAAAGTTTTCAATAATTATTTTCCCTGGCATGTGTAGTGTTTACTCTGTATGTGTATTTATGTGTGTATATGTATATATGTTTATGTATGTGTACTTGTGTATGTAGCATCATCTGTATCTTCAGCCCTGATGTTTCTTTGATCCACCAGACTCATATCCTATTGGCCTTGCCAAATCAATACACAGAAAACAAAACCCATTATCTTTCTCAATCAAATTGTCTTCTCCTCGTTTGTTTCCCACCTTAAGGTGTGTGTTATATCCACCAAATTGGTCACCCAAAATAGATTCCTAAGAGATAGAAAATAGAATCCTAATGGATTCCTTATCCTCTCTCTTTTCAAGAATAAGTCAAGTCCAATATTTTCTACCTCTTTAATATCATTGATAAATCCTTCTAACTCTCCACAGTCATTGCTACTGCTTTACTTTGGCCCTCATCATATTTCTTGTGGGCTATAGCTAGAATCTCCTGATTAATCTTCCATTCTTTACACTTGTCCCATTCATTATCTACCCCCATTCCTAGCAATAAAATAAACATCTACAACTTTTTGCCCAAGTGGGGTTTCTGTGATTTAAATAGTTTTTGAAATGTTCAGAAACATTGAGTACACCAAAACACATAGAGGGGAAAAACAGACGATGGTGCCTACCTGAGGGTAGAGGGTGGAAGGAGGGTGAGGGTCAAAAAGGTACCAATTGAGTACTATGCTCACTACCTGGCTGATGAAATCATTTGTAAACCAAACCCCAGCAACATGCAATCTAATCATGTAACAAACCTGCACATGTACTCCCAAACCTATAATAAAAGTCAAGGGAAAAAGTTCTCCAATATCTACAGAAAGAAAAATCTTCTGCTTGTATTTACTAAGCCTCTTCCTTTGCTAATTTCCTTATAACATCCGAAACAGAGATAGATATCTTTGGAGGCATTTGGAAAACTCCTATTACTCCGTCTCTGTGAGATTTGTCCTACCTATAAGTTTGGGCTTTAGTCTATGTGTTGTCCTTTGTGTCTCTCAACTGGCACCAGCTTCAGCTAATTGAATCAGAAGTCAAAGCTTATCCAAGCTGGGCTATTTAAAGTCTTTTTGTTAGAGGGGTTGAAATCCCAAACTGGGTATTTTGCTTGAACAAAGATGATGTCAACTAATGAGCTGAGACTGCCTTCATTGGTTGCCCATGTGTGCAGGAAAAGAGTCTTCAAAGAGAAAGAACTAAAGCTGATGGAGGCCAAGCAGCAAGATGAGAGACCACATAACCCCAGTGAAGCAGTAGATTCCTTGTTCCAGATGTTGGCAAGTGCCTGGTCTAGTCGCAGATGCATCTGGCCCTTGAGTTTTGCAACATGCCTCTGTATCCTTAAAATAAAATGCCACCTTTTTAAAAGTAAACTAGCTCGAGGGTTACTATTACTTGTGATATGGTTTGTATATTTCTCCCCACCCAAATCTCAAGTTGAATTGTAATCCCTAATGCTGGAGGTAGGGCCCAATGGGAGGTGTTTGGATCATGAGTGGCTTGGGCCATCTCTTTGGTGATAAATGAGCATTCTCTCTGAGTTCACAGGGGAGCTGGTCATTTAAAATTGTGTGGCACACCTCATCCTCCCCCCACACACATTCTCTCTCTCTTGCTCCTGCTTTTACCATGTGAAGTGCTTACTCCCACTTTGCCTTCCGCCATGATTGTAAGCTTCCTGAGGCCTCCCAAGAATCCAATGCAGAAGGTATGCTTCCTGTACAGCCTGTAGAACTGTGAGCTAATTAAACCTATTTTCTTTATAAATTACCCAGTCTCTGGTATTTCTTTATAGCAGTGCAAGAACGGCCTACTATAACTTGCAATCAAGAGTTTTAACTAAGACATTTACTCATCTTCCAAGACTAAGCCAAGGTTACTCTTTTCTAAAAGATTTTACAAAATCCCAATACTACCTTCTCCCTGACTCTCACGTGTGCTTCCCTCTACCTGTAACATTTCTTTTTTTTTTTTTTGAGACGGAGTCTCGCTCTGTCTCCCAGGCTGGAGTGCAGTGGCGCGATCTCGGCTCACTGCAAGCTCCGCCTCCCGGGTTCACGCCATTCTCCTGCCTCAGCCTCTCGGAGTAGCTGGGACTACAGGCGCCCGCCACCACGCCCGGCTAATTTTTTTTGTATTTTTAGTAGAGATGGGGTTTCACCGTGGTCTCGATCTCCTAACCTCGTGATCCGCCCGCCTTGGCCTCCCAAGGTGCTGGGATTACAAGCGTGAGCCACCGCGCCCGGCCTGTAACATTTCATTACTCTTACACACCTGCTACTCCCATACTAATCTGTAAACTGCTTAAGAACAAAGGGAATGTCTTATGTATTTTTACATCTCTCCAGTGATCGTTATGATGAAGGGTACATAAATGTTTAACACATTTCCCTCATCGGATATTGTAATTTGATAGCGTAGAAACTGAATTTAACCTGAATAAATATTTTGTTTGGCCTATACAGAGAACTTTGGTCTCTCTCTCTCTCTCTCTCTCTCCTCTGTCTCTGTCTCTCTCTCTGTGTGCCTGCACACGTGTAAAATCTAGTATTTGTATTTACTTTTCTAAGGATAAAGATCTTAAGAACATTCCTTAGTATTATCCAGTATATATATTGATTTCCTCTCTACTTGATTGAAACAGCAGAGTTGGGCATTTATTTGGCTGATGTTTCCATAAGTTTTGTGGAAAAGTCAAGTCCAACATTGACTAAAGCACTCTGGTAGAAACACAGGGAGATAAAATTATAAAGTAATATCTTTCCCCACAACTGCACCAAAAATGCACTTTCCAAAGTCACCAATGATCTCCTTTTTGTTAAATCCGAAGAGCATTTGACCCTTTTCTACAATTTGACATTGTTAACTAATTTCTTCTTCAAATTCCTTTCTTGCTTTTAGGGATTTGACTCCTAATTTTTTTCTTACCCTTAATCTAGCCCTTATCTCTTTTATGTGTTTCTCTTGCTCAGCCTTGCTCACTTGGTGTCTTTGATATTCTTTGCTTTTATTTTACTGTCTCCAAGGCTCATCTCACTTCTTGGCCTTTAATTATTTATTTATGTAGGATGTGAACTCCTAAATCAGCATTCTAGTCCGGGTTTCAAGATGTATATTTGGATACTTCATTTCAATGTCTCAGTCTCAAACTCAATATATTAAAAGTTGTATCCTTTATGTCCACGACCAGCCCCAAAGAATGCACAACTGAACAAAACCCTGACCATCATCCTATATTTTCTCTCTTTCTGAGCTATCTATGGAGGTGATCAAGATAGAAATGTGTGCCATCTTCTATTCATTCCACTGTCATCAACTACATGTACTCATCAAACCATGCCAGTTCTACCTCCTTAATAACTGTAGCTTAACACCTGAATAACTGAACAAAAACTTGCAATTTAATTCTCTTAACACTTATCTACCTCAATTTTATTTTTATAATTTATACATAATCTATAATTACTTTTATATAATTGGCACAGTGATAATTCCAGATGAAACTCACTGAATTTCTATTTCCATCCTTGCCGATGATACGCACACACAATGTAATGCTGAGAGGGTTGGGAGGGAAGAATGGGAGAAAGGCAGAAGTTGACAGTTAAAAAAAAAAGTTTCCAGATGGTTTTCTTAGTGTCATCTCTGCAACCTCATCAAATAAGGGTCCAAAATTTATGTTGCAACACTTGTTTGATACCTTATTTAAATTGCTTTACTGGACATTTTCCATCTGTTAAGCTCTCTGAAAGAAACAAAATTGCCTCGTCATAGCTAGACCTCATGATCCTGTACACTTACAACGGGCAGACTTTGCAGGGGCCCACACCTTTCAAGGTGATTTGGGAAAATGATACAGAAAAGTTTTACATCAGCTGAAAAGAAAAATGCATAACTCATTTTGGTAATTTCAGTTTTAATTCTTAATAGGATAAAGGAAACATGCACATTATAAATCAATGCTCTGTGTCAACAAATAATCAAGTAAGCAGAGTTCCAAGTATTGGCTAAAATGAATTTTGGATATTTTCAGCTACCAAATTTCTCGAGGCAAGGTAGATATACATCTGGACCTGAATATCTGCATTATAGGGGAATTTTTGTTTGTTTTATATTGTTTTGTTATTTTTAAAAGTAGGTGCCAAATTAGGTCACCTGCTGTCTGGGCAATGTTATTTTTTGCCATAACCACAAATTGAAGAAAATTGACTGCTCTTTTTCCTTAGTCAACATGCTGTGCTTCCAGCCCCAAACATCTTTGAGAAGTTGTTTAGATTCATGAGCAATGCCTCTGTCCCCAACAGGCTAAGACATTAGGCAGGTCCCTGTACCTCTGGAGTCCTCAGTTCCCTGCAAAGTGAGGAAGCTAGACTAAGTAATCTTTAGGCTTCCTTCCAGACCCACCAATCTGATGGTATTAGATGCAGTTGCTCCTGAATTAGGGCATGAAATGAATTAAGCTGTGGTGCACCAATGTGATGACTCTACTTCATCAAAGCCGGAGCACGCAATAGGCCTAGCACCATCTCACACAGAGAAAAAGGGCAACCCTCTGCTTCCAAAGGAATGACACAACCTGTTTCTGAAGTGATTCACATCATCTTTACTTTTGAACAACCCAATGCTCACAAAACAATCTAAGAATCTTCACTGACTTTAGGGATGTAAGATACGGTTTTTTGACAGTATTTGGGTTTGTGGATAAAAGCAATTGAGGAAAGGGCATCTCCACAACGCAATATTGAATTTAGTGCCCAAGGTCCATCACAGGAATCCCTAACGATCCCTACAATATCTCTCTCTCTCTCTCTCTCCCTCCTCCCTCTCTCTCTCTCTTTTTTTTTTTTCTCTCTTTGCCCTGAAAATAAACTGAGAAGTTAGTATTGGGATAACTATTCCCGTTGACCCAAATAAAAAGTCCTGGGCAAACACAGGTACAAACTGCCAAAATGGAAAAAGTTCTTCTCTATCTGCAGCTTAGAGGGAGGCTGGATCCCAGCTCTTTAGATGCCGGCCCGTGGACACCCAGAGAACCCTCCAGAGACCAGGTCAGGGTCACTGAGCTTGCTCCGCAGGGCGCCGCCCCGGACGCGGCCCCGCCCCTCACCTTGCCAGCGCCGCGCTCGGGCCGCGAAGGTGCGTGCGGCGCTCGGTGATTGGCGGCGGCCCGGAGCTGCCCGGCTGCCATTGGCTGCTCGGCCCTCTTTGTTCCCGGGTCCCTGCCGCAGGCCGGCTGCGGCGGTCTGGGCGGCGGAAGTTCGACGGCGCCGGGCGAGTGGCTGCTGAGTGGCGGTGCGGGAGTTCCGCAGGTTCCCCGTGTCCGCAGCGGAGCCGGAGGCCAACTGAGCCCGGCCGTGGGATCCCGGATAGGAGGAGGAGAGGACCCATAGGACGCATAAACATGGACCTGGAAAACAAAGTGAAGAAGGTAGGGGGGCGCTCGTGGCGGGCGGCGGCTGCTTCACCTGCGCGGGTCGCGCGGCGGCCGGAGGTGCCGAGGCGGGTGGGGTTCGCGGGCCGCCCGGCGTGAGCCCGGCTCTGGGTCTGCGGTGCCCCGGGCCCAGGGACTCGGCCCCTTGGGTACAGGAGGTGCTCGGCGGCCCCACCAGCTCCCCAAACTCGGGAGCGACAGAATTGGAAGCGCGAGCGAGGGCGGGCGCGGGCGCGGGACTCTTCTCTCCCGTCTCACGGAGTCCCAGTGGTTGGAGGAGTTGGAAACTTTACTTAAGATGTTTCAGCTGTGCCTGTGCCTCCTCAAAAGGAAACGGCGAGCTTAGGGCGAGTGCGGGCGAGACCGTGACACTTCCTGGCTCAGGAAGTTCAACTTCATTAAGCCTTTGTGGTTTGGGGCTCTGCTGTGCTTTGACAGCTCTGACCTCCTCCCTTCCAGCTGGGCTGCCTGGGGCGCTCTAAAATGAGTGTTGATTTAATGCACTGCCTTCGCACCCGTGCTGGTGGTAACTTCTAATGTGATTTTTTTTTTTTTTTTTTTTGGTCATTCATTACTTGTCTACCGACCGAGGCACTGCCTCCCTCTTAGGGAATTATCTGTCAAAGAGCGCATTCTCCCTGTTTGGCAGGTAGTCCCAAAGGGCGGTTGTCACCAGCGTCTCAGCGCAGGGAGACATTTCCAGCCTGGCTGCTGCCTCGCGGGCATTGGAACCGACGGCCCTACCTGAGCCACTCCCGGGTTATGCGGAGCCTGCTGTCGCCTGGGAGAAAAGGGTGGGGACCAGACTATGACTCAGAAGGAATGCTGATGTCACATTCGAGTGAATTGCCCTGTGCGAAAGTTCTCCTCGTTCCAGGGGATTTGCTCATATTTTACTTTGTGGTAAATTTAAGCTAGCTGTCCCTTATCAAATAGGGAAGCTTTGCAGAGAGAGGAAGGGAAAAATACAGAAAACAGTTTTTGTTTTTGTCGTACTCATGGTTCTTAATATTCTTATTTTATCTTCTAAACACAAAGTTTTTGACTTGAGCATTAGTTCTATTTTATGCCCAGAACTGGATTTTTGAAAATGGATACAAAATATTGTGTTAGGACTGCAGAGTTTTCGGTTAGGAAGCTATTGACCAATAAAAACTTGAAATGAGAAAACAGTTTTTTTCATTCCTTACCACTAAAATTCTCAAGCACTCAAAAAGGTATCCAAGAACAGAAAAACATAAATTGTTAGTAGTAGCGTGATTGCATTCTATTCTCTTCCCATTTGGTTTCTTTCTTTCTTTTAAATAACTGTAATATTTTTGGTTAATCTTGTTTGTCATGGGGGAAAAGCAGGGAAAGCATTTTGCCCGCTTAGCTTTCTGTTGATGAATACTACACTCATTTAGTTTTCAAGTGAGTAAGAGCTACTTAATTTAGTACTTGTCTAAAACTTGGGGGGTCTTGTCCTTGCTTTTAAGTATTTATTTGAAGACAACTTTGCAAAAGTAAACATATTTTGGGCTGGCGCCGATGAACAGGTGAAGCACAGGATTTTTAGGGTAATGACACCATTCTGTATGATACTATAAAATGGAGGATACATGTAATTATACATTAATCAAAATCCATAGAATGTAGAACACTAAGAGTAAACCCTAATGTAAACTATGTATGTTGGGGATAATGATGTGTCAATGTGTTTCATCACTTGTAACAAATGTACTGCACTGATACGGGATGTTGGTAGTCCGGGAGGCTGCTGGAGACGACAGGGAGGCATGGGGGAGGTACATAGGAACTTCGAATTTTCTGCTCGATTTTGCTGTGAAGCTAAAAAATGCTTTAAAAAATAAAGTCTGTTTAATAGGGGGAGAAAAATCAAAGACATTTTTGAAACTTTTTGAGACAAGGAGTAATTCTGAGGGAAAAAGTTCAAAGTTAAAAATTGTATGTGCTTGCAAAGGAAAAATCCAGACGTTGTTTATAAACAATTTCCTTAGAGTTTGAAAATGTGGATTATGATAAATAATGCCCTTAACATATGGTGTAATTTTCCTCCTTTATCCCCCACTTTACTTTTAAAAGTTATATTTTCAACCAAGAATCTTAACTTTCTCTAATCCTCCTCCTCTCCGCCTCTACCACCCCAAAAAGAATTCCATAAATTAAAGGTTTTAGAGAGAATCCCATGATATAACAAATCCCTGTTTCACTACATTGCCTTCACTGACGATTCTTAGAATCCTCACCTGGTAAATTGGAAGCTATTAAAAAACCGCAAAGATGTCCTATTTGACTCCAATTTGTGAATCCCTTAATAGACTTGATATTCTAACAAAAAGTTTCCCAGTACAAAAGTTTGGAAATCTCAGGAATGTATTTCACAATCTTAGCCATACTCTCAAAAAGAAATTTATGTTCCTTTTAGCAATTGTTTTCTAACACATCCAAAGAAGGAAATATTACAGGACTATCTGATTTACCAGCAGGATCCTCACCCTATTTTGGTACCTAGTTTTCAAGTCTCCTTTCTTTTTGACTCAGTTATTCAAGAAAATTTATAGTTTGAATGTACCTTGAGAAAAGGAAGATTAAAAGTTGGAACAAAGATACAACCATTTAAATACAACTAATATGACTTCTGTTTTAAGATGTATGACATTTTTTCCTTCTAAAACTTTTACATTGTTGATTTCATGAGGAATTTGTTCCAGACAGATGAAAAGCATTATTGTTCCACATTAACATTTCATGTAAAAAGAATCAAAGAGGACTGTCTTTATTAAACAGTGATTGAGATAGATGATACTATTACAAAATTCTTGTTTTGTAAAAGGAAAGCTCGTCCACATCAGTTGTACAAATTGGGATTAATTACCAGTTAAAACCTACCATCACAAAGACAAGGGGTTTTTATAATTAGATTTTGCTATATTTTGTTTTGTTTGAAGTAAGCAAGCTGTTGCTAGGATGTGGAAGCTAGTTTGGTTATACAAAGTTTTTGTTTTAATAATACTTTAGAACAGAATTTGATTCTATGTCCTTGCCCTGTCTTCTGAGTTAAACATCTAGACCTCTTATTTTTTAAGTCTCATCTTGGCATTGTGTCAGTATGGTCCATGTCTGCTTGGGAAAAACAGTGGACTTTGAGAAGCAGAAACAGTCTCATTTTGCGGTGAATGGTAAATCATGGCCAACAGCCAGCTGTTTTCCTCTTTCCTTTCTGTGTTACTCTCCCATGAGAATTATTTTTTTCAATTAAGAACATACCAACAGAGAAAGAGAACTACAATAACTTCCCTTTTACTGCCTGGAATTGCTGTAGGGCTTTCATTTTACCGTGTTCATTTTTTGTCTCTCTAACCCCTTTATTTTGATTAATCCTAATATTTTGCATACTTTTCTTATGACTCTTATTTCTTTAATTTTACTTTTTAAAAATGTGATGCATTTTAAAGATTACATGTTACTAAAAATCCCCTTTCTCTGTATCCAAACTTGTTTTCAAAACCTTTGTCATTAGCCAAAAAAGCATTGTGAAGCCAAATGAATACTATTGGAAAAAGGACTGAACTACAAAGATTATTTCCATTAGAAATTAGAGTGAGTTATTTGCCTTAGGTAGCCCCTGGTTGAAGTGGAAAAGGCAATATATGGTGACCTGGATGCTCAAATCTACAATTGGATTCAAGGCTTGAAGCCATTCTTGCTGCAAGAATCATTGGCAAGGCTAAGGGTAAAGGTAGGGCAAGTCACATCCAAGGCTTTGCTTTAGAGGTGTTCTGCCTGTCAGAAAAAGTGCAGAAGAAAATGAGTGGTCCTCGGCCGGGCTTTTATAAAACTATTCTAACCCATGGTGTGATTCATTACACTGGTAGAATATGAAAAGTCCCTTTCTCTTAATTGTCCTGAATATTGGTTGGAGAAAAAATCTATAGTAGGTTTTCTATTGATTCTGTTCCTTTATGCTGTCCTATGAAGTAGAAATAGGAATTTATATCTCTACTGGCTATTACCTATGTCCCATCAACTCACCCCATGACTTTGCTTGTGCATGCCCATACTCCATCTACAGTTCTAATTTTTTTCCATCCTTCAAGGACCAGCCCCTCACACTGCACACTCCTCTAGGAAATCTTTCTCCATGCTGCCACCTAGATGAAAATATTTTCTCCTTTTCTCCTGAATTCTCAAAACATGTTATTGGTAACATTAAGACACTAATCACTCTCCACCTCTGGATTATACTTATCTGTTGTATGTTTCACCTTCTTACCTTGCTTACAAACTTCTTGAGAGATGAATCCATATCCTGTTACACTTACATGGTTATTTTGTTTGCTGTTCAAAGCAACCTTAGGAAGTAGGCCTTAGCCCCATTTTCAGGATGAAGAAACTAAAGTTTAGATAGCGTATTCTGAAACCTTACTATAGGGAACTTTACTATGAACTTGAACCATAATCTGAAGGATCCATGCTCCTTCCATCATGCCAACTAGGGCGAGTCTTAGATTCTTCATCTTGCTCACTAAATATATGTGGAATGATAACTGTTATAAAAAGAGAAAGAAAATAAGGTACATTTCAACACTTTCACTCATTTCTTAAAGGAATTATATTTGAGGAAGTGGTTTATATTCCAATAAAATCACCATCCTACTAGTTTTTTGTGTTTTGTTTCTACTTTGTCCATGTTGTATGTATTCCCTTTAGTGTAAGTTGCCATTGACATTCTTTGGGCAGAGGCAAAGTATATGAAAAGTAAAAGTATTGTGAAAAGGAATTTCTGGGAAACTTCTACAGTCAAAGAAATAGCATGAACTCCAATAATATTCTGTACCTTATCTTCTAAGATTCTTCCAACTTCCTGACTTTTGGTGTGAGCCAATGGTAATGCTGTCTCCTAACTATGTAAAATGGCCCTGGGTAACAGTGACCCTGTATTTTGCTCTTTGTTTTTTAAGTTTAACCAATGGCATCTGGAACTATAAAGGGATGCTCATGGTCTTGTCTCCCGTTGAGCTCTGCAGTTGAGAGAAAGCCTTACACATAGCATGAGTAGGCTAAACCTCTTTTCCCTAGTGGCAAGGTGTTCAGAGTGCCTCTGGAGTGGCAGACCAGACAGCTAAGAATAGAGCAGCTAAAAAGAAACAAAAAACAAACAAACAACCTCTTAATATTGGGAGAACTATTTTTTTGTTTCAATTTCCCATTCTTCATGCAAAAACATTTCTTATGAAGCTGAGAAGCTGTGGGAAACACCAAAATGATCAGATATTTCATGAGGCTCTCATGGAGCTCCAGCGTGACATCCAGCATTGTGAACATGGGATCAACATCATAGTCCATCAGTGTGCAACACGAGTTACCAAGAGGGGCTTTCTTAGTGGAAAGAGAGTGATAAATTGGTAACATGGAAGCTACTTCCTGTGTTCTTTTTCTGAGAACTAGAAGAAGGAATACAAGTTGGCCCCAAGCTAATGTGTATATACCTTTTTTACATACCAGTCACCAAAGTGTGTTTAGAAATTAGGAAAGGTCAGTAAGTCTCCAGTATATATAAACATCTATAGTGTATGGAAAGGTCTTCCATAGTGTATCAGTCTTCTCCCTTCCATTTATCAGTATAATATATTTAAAATTGCCCTAAGCTGAGAGTTGGTAGATGCGAGTCCACTATTTTTTGTGATATTAACCACTTTGGCTATCAATTTCTATTTATATAAAAATCAGTAGGGGAACCAGATGATTTCTGAGGTTTCTCCAAGTCCTGCAACTCTTTGATCGTGGGAAATAATATTAGTAGTCTACCATGTGTAATGCTCCACAGTGCTTTAAAACCACACAAACGAAGAACATATAAATATATGTATAAATATATACATAAAGGACATGGCATAGTTTAAATGTTAGTGAATTCCATGAAGAACATATAGATTGGACCAAATAATTTTTTTCCACAAATCTTAGCTATTTTCAACTTGTTTGTACTTAATTTTCATAACATTTGTGGAGGTATTTGAAGATATTAGGTTAAGTTTAATTAATTTAAATCTGTAGTATAAGGCTCTGAAGGCTGTAATAGTGTGGGTCCCGTAAGTCTAGGAGTGGTGTATTACTTACCTTGGTATTTAATTACGGGAAAATGAAAAATAACGGAGCATTTATTTTCTTTAAAAGTTGTCTCTCTCAAAATAAGGCTGTTAAAATAATTTAAAAAGATTAAAAAAAAAACTATATGAGTGCTTTATTACCTACCATGCACTGTTCTAGACTCTGGGGTTATAGTAGTGAACAAGAATGACCCTGAACTTAAGCTTATATCATAGAATTATGCTATTGCAAGTGATGATAGAGCAATGTAAATATTGGAAGTAAGCACAACTGGGATTATCCCCATCAGTGAACTCTTGATAGGTTAGCAGTACGCTACATTTCTAACACAGACAGTGAGCGATTTTGGTGGTGATCCCTGTGCTTGATTCTTGGTTTTGCAAAGTTTGTAATTAGGGGTTCTTATTTCATTTGTCTTAAGCAATGGCAAATGTAAAAGATGGGAAAATGAGAAAGCAGCTTTTATGTATTAGAATGTGAAAAAGATTATGAATGCATAAAGCTATACAAATGGACTTACACCTATAATATACACAAACTGTAAGTCTTCTCCCTGACTACAAATGCCTTACAAAAGAGTCATTCTTGGATTTCCTGTTTGCAGTCATAGCTAATTTTTGTTTGGTAACTACTGCCATGGTAACCAAAATTATGATTTTAAAAGAATTGTTTATTAAATCATTAATATACAGGAAATTATTTTACTTTTTACAAGGTGGTGGTATCAAGGGAAATTATATTATTAATTATAAAATCAACTTTTTCTAGGAGAGGAAGATAAGGAAACAAAAGACTAATCAAAAACATTTCAAAACCGCAGATTTTCAGGATTTTAAAGAAAAATAATTTGGTAATTGATAACTTCACCACTGTTCTTTGAGTAAATATCCATGTTTAAAATTTGCCTCAAGCACCATTAGAGGATTAAATTTAGAGGTTATGCTTTTCAACTACCCAGCTGCAATCTTTGACTCTCCTTCAAAAGAGCTGCCGTTTAGTGTGGTTTTGTCAATTTTCTGTTCTAAGTGCCCTGTCTACCTAACATTCTAGTTAGATAATGGGGAATTAGAGCAATAAGGATATGCATGACTATAATTTTCTAAGTATCACTGCATTTATTTTGGTCAAATTCAAAAAAGTAAAAGAGCATAGTTTTGAATTGCCAATTTCTCTGTTCCTTAGTCTGTTAGAATGGTGGGGAGTTGGCTCAGATTTGAGCATGGCTTAAAGTGGTAGAGCTTTATTAGAAGCCAGCCAGTGGGGATTGCTGAGATCTCATCTGCTGAATGACAGCAAAGTTACTACTCTGTAAATATACTTAATCTGAAATGCTGAATTATCCTCAAACCATGAGTGATTCAGCTTGTGTTTATCATTGTGACATTCTGGCCACTGTGAAAAGCTGTAAACAGTTTCAGGGTGTTCATTGCATAGCTTATCTGAGCAGGCAGCCCAGCAGAAAAGATGGGCTTTCAGCCCAGCAGAAATGCCTTGATAAGGAGTCCGTTAATGCATCTCTAGCCACAGTGAACTTTTCCCTTGCTTTGTTTGATGATAAAGTGATACCATGTTTCATTGAAAAATGACCATGTAGATGTTAGATGGATTTTTGTTTTTATATGAGCATAACGTGACAGTCTTAACAGAATGAGTCACAAAGTAAGGATCAAGGATCTGATTTTTCCTTTATGAGATACTGGCCTACAATAAAAATAACTGGGGGTTAAAAAAAGTTACCCTTTGTTTTTCATAGAGAATATTAAGAGTGCAGTTTGGATTTAAAACTACCGACTCTAAACTCCATATCTATCAGTATCACCTCTTGAGCAAAATACCGATGTCAGCTTTGATAGATTTTTTTAAAAAAATGGAAGGAAGGAAGATGAGTGACCAAGGCAGATGTGGAAGTTAACTACAGTGCTGGATAGAATGACATAAGTGCTATAATACGATGTTTTTCTTATCTGGGATGAGGAACCTTTTTATAAACAAAAATTTATCATTGGCTGATATTTTTAAAAACACAATAAAAATTTATTACTGAAACAAAAGACAAATACAGGACCAATTAAAAAAATTATTAAATGCAAGAGACACAGAATTACTCTAAGTATATAGTAGCTCCTAATTGCCTACTGTCAGTTTCTCTGCCTATCTCATCACAGACTAGTGACTTACAGTTTGCGAACTGCCACTTTGAATAGCACAGCAATAATAGAAATACAAACAACTGTTATGAAGTCTCAAGCAGAAGTCACTAACTTTAATTGTGTGGGTTGGGATTATTTTATCAAGGAAACACCTCCTATAGAATAAAGAAGCTTTCATTAGGCAAAGAAAGCATTCCATAAAGAGGAAATAGCATGAACCAAAGGTACCTAGCTGTGAAAAGTCAGTAAAACCACCATTAACATTTATTCTAAATAAAGCTTTATTCTAAAATAAAGCTAAATAAAGCTTTATTCTAAAATAAAGCTAAATAAAGCTTTATTCTAAAATAAAGCTAAAGTAGATGAGCTGCAGTAATTTGTAATTTTTCCACAGTACAGGTTTGAATTAAACAAGTATGTCACTGAGCTAGTATAAGACCCTAGCCCACAGCTGAAGAGTTTCTGATCTCCCTTGACTTTGATGATTATTTAATACATTGTGTCATCTATTGAGAGAGAGGAGGAAATTTCACAGCAGAGTCTAGCTCATGTCGGCTGGTCTGGACTCTGAGCTGTGGACTGGGACCACATTGGTGCCAGATTTTTATCCTCCTTAGATCAGTGAAGCAAACAGTAAAGGTCATGCCCAACTGCAGGAGCACCTTTTAATTTCTCTTCTTATGCCAAAGCAGTCACATGTCCAGTCCTGAAGTCAAGGAGACGAGAAGTCCAGTCTAGCAACTATGAGGCTACGGCAGGGATATGATGTTGAATACTATTACGTGGGAATGAAGGATTGGGACCATTACTTCAGTCTACCACGTGTGCTGTAGAGGGACAGTTGAATGTAGGGGCTTGAGGATACTTTTCTGAAGATCTTTCATGTATCAGGAGTATTCTGAGATGATATTCTATACAGTATCACAGACTACACATGTTTCAAAGCAGAGTAGCTTTTGGTCATTCCGAAAAACTGTAGAGGAGAGTTAACTTTGCAATATCCCTTACTTGATTTTTAGGGTGTCCATTTTTTAATCTAGTCACTCTTCTGTTAGCTTTGAAACATAGACCTCTCCAAATTCATTCCAGCAGGGTCACATGACTTCTGTGTTGCATGAAGAAATGTAAAACTCATTTCTTTGGGAAATGGCAAGTTGCCTAAGGTTTTGAAGGGGAATTACAAAATATTACCTTTTATATACTGCAACAAATGGAAAATATATCCTGTGAACATTCCAATAATTGTGTTAGACTCTACCTGTGGTAATGGAATAGAAGGTTATCCCAAGAGAATTGGCAGAATTTAAAGGTAAAAAGAGGCAAGACAGATTTCAGTGGCCTCACTCCACAGCTCTTTTAAGATGTCCCAGGTAAACCAGTAGTGATGTTATTCATTGTTACTTTCTCATGGACTAGATGAAATTAAGCCAGAGGGTAGGATCATCTTGTGGACTACTGTTGCCCACTTTTCTCTGACAGTTAGGGAATTTAAAGGAAGCCGCACAGACTTTGACATTTCCAGACATAGATTTGGATCCCACCTTTGATATTTACTCAGTAATTTGGCAACAGTTGCTCCTTGGTTTCAGAGATCTAATCTGCAAAACATGGATAGTACTTCTTTATTGGATTATTGTGAAATTAAATAAAGTAGTACATGTAAATGTTTAGAACAGTGCCTGACATATAGCAAGTACCTGATCAGTGTTGATTATTAATGTTCTCTGCTCAGTTTTGTTTAGTTAGTACCAATAAGTAAACGTTTTGAGAACCAGAATTGCATTAAAGTTGGGTATCAGTTTTAGAACCCTGGGTTCAGTTCTTGGCCCTGGCTTTTATTAGCTGTGTGAATTTGGGAAAGCTACTTGGCCCTGTAAACCTTAGTATCCTCATCTGAAAATGGGTTTCAACTATCTACCTCACAGGGTTGTAAGGATAATCGAGATTAGTATCTTAAAGCACAAAGTATGGTGCCTACACATAGACAATAAACAAATGTATCATAATCCTCTTCAAGAAATCCAATATACAGGGAAGAAAATCCTGCATAGATCTTCGTGCTATTTAACAGACACCTGACTGTATCATCAAGAATTTTAGGATGGCATGCTCTCAGTAAATTATTGCCACTTGGTGCTTTGTTGGACACAAAGAAATATCCATTTGAAGTTCGATAACTGGGGGATATATTAAATTACTGGATTTAATATATCCTTTTGCTAATTTAAAAATTTAATATGTTTAATGTATCCTTTTGCTAATTTAAAAATTATTCTGATTTATATTTTTATAATGAAATTAAAATTTATAAATATTTCCAGAACTTGAGTACCTACCATGTGCCAATCGCTATGCAAAGGATTCAAAGCTGTGTTTATTAGGTTCCCAGAGAAAGCACTTGATTGAACACTGCAACGTATTGTGGTCCCGTATAGAGAATTGGTATGTTTCCCTGACTGGAATCTTCCTCAGAGTTTCTGAGGTAAATTACAGAAATGGTTACAATTCTTTGCAGCACCTCCCATTACAAAGTGGAGTCTGTTTTCCTTCCCTTTGAATCTGGACTGCTTTCTGACTTACTTGGATCAGTAGAATGTGGTAGAAGTGGTGTGTGAATCCTAAGCTTGGACCTCAAGAGTCCTTGCTTGCTTCTACTGCTCTGTTGCTGGGATTTAAGTCTTCACAGCCTCCCACAGTGAAAGCTGTGGAAGGAGTCTTACAGAAGACTGTCCCCACTCTGAATTACCCTCATATTCCTCTGTACATCTGAAAGAATCAAGAATCAATGTACCGAAACTTCTCTAATATCATTGGTGGCTTAAGATTGAGCCCACTTTCTGCTCTAGACGAATCTAATTTTGATTTTTGTGCTTCTCATTCCATTAAAGTGAAGGAAAATTAAAAACACGCAACTGCAATTTTATCTTAGTTGTAAATAGGTGGTGTATGCATATTTTGAAAATTGTCTGATTTCCTTGAATCACTAGAGAAATTTTAAATGTCTATGTGCCTTCTTTAGTGGTATAGTCTAAATATAGGGCAAAAAGTATGGTAATCCAAACTACTTCTCTGATATATCAGAAGTTAAAACATGGGTCAAAAATCAGTTAAGGCTCTTTGATTTATGCAGCACAACATATCAATAAACATAATTCTTTTTTTTTTCCAGAATAAGGAATGGTGTGAAAAGGGTATGCAACAAATAAATAAGCAAGCATGAGGACCTGGCAGTAGGGTTCTTACATCTCTCCCTTCCTTTCCTGGTTTCCAAGACCCCTCTGCTTGCTATAAGACTTTGTTTTTGTTCTAAAGGCCTGTGAATGCTAATTTGGGGCAAAAGAGAAAAATGAGGAGACTGTCTTTTTGCACTCCCTTTTCTGTTTTCTTTGCTGTTTCTGTTGGGCATTACTGTCTAGGTTTCCCTGGATCCTCCTGCTCCTCTGGGCAGCCTCCTTCAGTGAAGCTCTTAGCCAATGCGGTGAGCCTTTTCTTTCATTCTCCAGTCTGTGAAAACACATCTGTACTGCCGTCTTTTTCTGCATGTGCTCCAGTTAGATAGTTAAAGAATTAGTGGCAATAAATCACTTAATTGTACAGTCAACCTACTCATCCCGTCACCCGTGTATGATAATGGGTTACCCCTGAAGAAATAATACCATAGCCCTTAGGCATCGCAAGAATGATCGCAGTATTCAAGTTTGGGGATAAAGAGCCTTAATTAAGACCTCTCAAAGCAGCTCTCTGTGGGATCCACCCTTTAGAAGCAGCTGTGGAGATAGTGACATAAGACCAAATTAGGAATGTCTGCCATGATCCAGATTCTTTTATGGAACTCCTACAGATGCCTTTTGGAATCAGGTTTTTAAGGTCCCTTTTTATAGCAAATAAATAGGAGGTTTTGAGGGCTGTTTATGAGCACATTCCATTGCAGTGTCCTTCAGTGGAGCCAGAACTCAGCCAATCCTAATTAAGAAGCAATTTCAGCTGCAGTCATCGCTTATTACAATAATTGTGACATTTTTATAGCCCTACATTGTCTTTCTCAAAGTAACGGATTCAGGAGGAGGCCTTTTCTGAGTAGAGTCCACAGAAGAGGTATTCTATTGGTAAGAATTTCAAATGACTTCCTTCATACAGTAGTATAAAAATAATTTGATAGCAGTCTGTTTGAAAAATGTTTATAAGGAACCAGCTTAAACTGAGCAGATGGAATATATTTTCATCAGTTGCTTACCTAAAATAAGTACAAACCTTTTTTATTTTTAAAAAGAGGGGCCTAAATTTTGCTCCTAATAATATTGTAAGGTTACATATTAGGTTTCAAGTAGATAAGTAGTACTGTGAGGGAAGGAACTGCTAACTGTAAATACTACCTAATTTGAATCAAGTAATTTTGGCTCCTGATATCACATGGAGGTACTGAAATTTATTTTATTTTACTTAATTCCATCTCCAGGTAGATATATAATAGAATTTAAAAGTTTATATCAATCTTTTCCAGTTTTTATTCTGTGTTCTTTAAGGACAGCTGTGGCATATTATAAAAATTGTGAAAATTTTCTCCCAAATATATTTGGTATTTTAATAATCTGGTTTGCAGCTGTCTTCTGTAACACAAATGTGTGTGTATGTGTGTATACACAAGTGTGTGTAACTATATATAGAGAAAGAAAATGAGACAGAGGCTAAAAATCATATTCTACCCTGTCTTCTGAAAGATCATTTCCTGGTTCTTACTGAGTGAACAACTAAAAAATTGAGGGGAATAAGTATTTATGAGGAAGGAACAAAGTTCTGCTTTAGATGCCCATTGGGTGAAGAGAATTTAAATATTTGAAATGGGCAAAATAAAGAGAAGTGGTAGATAAGTACCCCATATACCCCTGTTCCCCTTTATAATATATCTGTCTCATCACAAATGACTTAGTCTTTGGATTTAAAATCAAAACAGAAAAGAGGATACAGTAGGCAGCATCTAAGATGGTTCCCAATTACTCCCATCTACTGGTAGTCACACCCTTACGTATTGCCCTCCCATTGAGTGCAGGCTAGCCTGATCATTGCCAAAAAATGAAATGTGGCAGAAGCGATGGCATCACTTCCGAGACTAGGGATTACAGCTTCTATCTTGTGATTCTCTTGCTCTCTCTGGGATCACTTGCCCAGGAGAGAACCAGCTACCATGTCCTGAGGTCCCCATGTCGGTAGGTCCATGTGAGAAATCTTAGAAGTGGGTATCTCCCTAGTCGATCCTTGCAGCCCAACTGACCCCGATTGCAAACTTGTAAGAGACCCTAAACCTGCCCATCTACTTAAGCCACTTCCAAATTCCTGACCCACAGAAACCATGACATGATAAATGGTATTTTCAAACCCTAAGTTTTGGGATAGTTTGCAACTAATACAGAGGTGTTCCATTATGAATCCAGAAATTTAGTGATTTGAAAAATATGAAAAGAATGATATTTTGCTTCATTATATTGCCCCGAGTATTGCATAATGTATATAATCTTACATATAGCAGATAATTTTTAGTACTAGTTATGTCTACATGTTTTGAGTAAACACCTTTCAACTTTGAAATATAATTTGTTTGTATTTCTTGCTCATTCTTTTAATTTTTTTTTTCTCTTGCTGTAACATTGAAAGAGACCTATTTTGCATCAGGACCCTGGAGATTTTTGTTGACTCACACCTCATTCTTCTGAGGATCCCCTTGTGTGTGAATTTATCACCTTGGGGACTTCCATGTTAGTGTAGCTGATGTGCAGACATTCAGCTTCCTCATAATAAGTCCCAGGTTTTGCCTAGGATGGAGGAATTCCTGCCTAGCAAACGATGAGCAGTCTTTAAGATCAAAATTGATTATTCTAGAGAAGTTACAGATGAGGAACATTACCCTTTAAATTTCTATTTACCTTTTTAGTTTCAGTTTGGAGGGAAAAAAAACAGTGACTTTGTAGTGAGTGCATAGGGTTTGAGTCAGAAATGCCAAGATGCAACTGTCACTTCTGCCACTTGCTAGCTGGGTCGTCTTAGGCAAGTTAATTTCTCCAAGTCTCAATTTCCTTTTTATGAAATAGGGATGATAATACTTTTCCAGTAGGTTGTTGGGGATTAAATGTGATGGTTTATATGTATTTTAGCTGGCAGGTAGTAACATTTTAACAAATGGTGGTCGAGGTGTCTTTACTAACACTTCCACCATCACAACCCTCAGTGCTCATTTTTTAAAGTATAGTTAAAAACACTTCAACGTATCCTGCCAAAACTAAAATTTATTATTGTTTCCTAGAATGTAGCAGGATCTATTTCTGCTCTTCTTCAAATATGTTACCGTGTGTATTGAGGTATAGGTGTTTTGAGTAATCAGCTACAACTTCATTACGTCTCAAACTCAAGTAGAGAAATTGTCTTGATGACAATACGTTTGTCATTAACTTAATACTGTTACTGCCTTAAGAAATGTAGGGATAGATTGAGTAGGAATCATCTACTTTAATTTGTTAAAGTCCCAGAAAACTTGACCTGCTACCTCCAGAATATATTTTATTACAAAATATTTAGGCAGAAAAAACACTTGTTTCCTTTTCATTCCTAACATAATAGTCTATGTGATTATTTACTGCTGTCTGTGAACAAAAAAAGATTTCTGACCATTTGGCTTACAGTGGATTTCATCATAGAGATGCATACAGGGCTTCTGGCTTTATACATCTAAGCTGAAAAGGTGAGGGGATGTGGAAATGAATCCTAGTATCTGCAGTAAATAGTTTTATTCCTGTTTCCTTATGGATGAGCCATGTTGACAGCTAAAGACCCTTAATTGATTATTCTATTCTTGAGCTATAATATTTGGTGTTCAGTTAAAAATTTCATTACATTCTGTTTTTTAAAACTGATTTAGGAAATAGTGCTTCTTTATCAGGGCTTTCCATTTTATGACCTATCTTTAGGCACTATTTATTGGTTAAGAGCAGTCACAGCTCTGTCCCAGTTTCTTCATGTGGATAAAAATGTGGGTAGTAATAGTATCTCAGACTCTCATAAGATTGTTACGAGGATAAAATGAGATAATCCATGTAAAATACTTAGAACCATGCATGGCAATGTAAGTGCTCAATAAAAATCAGCTGCTGCTTTTATTATCACCACTCCTTCCAGTGTCTTTTTGTGTGTGTGTAAAAGGCAGTGGAAGTTCCTTGGGATAAAGATATGTTATGATAAATATCATTTGATAATTAAAGCAATTAAATAAATAAATCTTTCTTTGTTTTTTTTTTTGAGATGGAGTCTCGCTCTATCACCCAGGCTGGAGTGCAGTGGCGCAATCTCTGCTCACTGCAAGCTTCGCCTCCCGGGTTCACACCATTCTCCTGCCTCAGCCTCTCCGAGTAGCTGGGACTACAGGCACGCGCCTCTACGCCCGGCTAATTTTTTTGTATTTTTAGTAGAGACGGGGTTTCACCGTGGTCTCGATCTCCTATCCTCATGATCCGCCTGCCTCGGCCTCCCAAAGTGCTGGGATTACAAGCGTGAGCCACCGCGCCTGGCCAATAAATAAAACTTTCTAGCACTACTGTAAATCTCAGACACTGTGGCAGGTACTAGGAGTTCAAATATGAACAAGAAGCTCACAATCTAATGGGGGTAAATTGATGTGCACACAATCATAGTATAGTAAGGAAGGACTTAATAACACAATTTGTGCCAAGGGGATAGTTAAAGAAAGGTATCACAGAGTTACTGACATTAGAATTGAGTCTATGGGCCCAGTAGAGAGAACGACTTTGGCAGATGGAGAAGAAGAGGAACAGAGATTCAAGCAAAGTGAAAAGCTCCGCTTAAAACAGAGAGCGGCTGGAGGGGAGTGATGTGAAGAAGGCAGGTGGTGCCAGGCTTTAAAGGATCTTCTTTGCATGCTAAGAAAAGTGAAATTCATTGAACTTATTAAAACCATCTAGCAAGGGGAGTATTATGATTATCTTTAGGTTTATAAAAATAATTTTGAGGCCGGGCGCGGTGGCTCACGCCTGTAATCCCAGCACTTTGGGAGGCCGAGGTGGGCGGATCATGAGGTCAGGAGATCGAGACCACGATGAAACCCCGTCTCTACTAAAAATACAAAAAATTAGCCGGGCGTGGTGGCGGGCGCCTGTAGTCCCAGCTACTCGGAGAGGCTGAGGCAGGAGAATGGCGTGAGCCCGGGAGGCGGAGCTCGCAACAAGCAGAGATTGCGCCACTGCACTCCAGCCTGGGCGACAGAGCGAGACTCCGTCTCAAAAAAAATAATAATAAAAAAAAAATTTTGAGAATAGCAATACAACGTCATACAAAATGATCAGTTAGGAGAGTGTGGTCTCAGGATGATATGATGTGAGCTTGAACAGGAACACTCGAGTGCAGATGACGGAGCAGACTGTGTGGTTTTTAGAAAAGAGAAAAGAGACACTAGAATTTGGAGCATAATAAGCATGGCTAGACAAGGGACAAGGAGGCCTCTGGGCCCCAGGTTGGGTGACCAAGTGGGTGGTGACAACTTTGTCTTCAGTCTTCTCATGTATTTCAGACTTGAGTAAGTGAGAGATGGGAAGTTTTTGTTTTTATTAGCAAAGAAAGAAATGTAGCAGATTTATTAGGACTGACTAATTGTAGCTCTTAATCACACTAGTTCTTTGTATTTTTACCTAAGAAAGTTGGCAAACAAATAAAGTGTGCAACTATTTTTATATTTGTTTGGTTTTCTGTGTAACCTACACTTTTTATTTTTTATATATATGTATGTATGTATGTATGTATGTGTTTATTTATTTATTGGAGATGGAGTCTCACTCTGTCACCCAGGCTGGAGTGCATGGCGTGATCTCAGCTCACTGCAACCTCTGCCCCCTGAGTTCAAGCGATTCTCCTGCCACAGCCTCCTGAGTAGCTGGGATTACAGGCACCTATCACCGCGCCTGGCTAATTTTTGTATTTTTTTTTTTTAGTAGAAACAGGGTTTCACCATCTTGGCCAGGCTGATCTTGAACTCTTGACCTCGTGATCCACCCGCCTCAGCCTCTCAAAGTGCTGGGATTATAGGCATGAGCCACTGTGTCTGGCCAACCTACACTTTTTTGGTAATGCAAATCTTGTTAGAGATTTGGAAACAGGCAATGAACTAAAAATTTCAAATTTTAAATCTTGTGTCAGATCTTAATAAAAATATATTGATTGGGTGGGGGACTTCACAGATCACACTGGATTTCTAAGAGAGCCATTTGCTAAGAGGAATTATTTAGATATGTAGTTCCTTTGTCCAGAATATTTATCTGGATGAATAAAATCTAAAATGCTTCTTTAGGAGTGTAATATGAATATATATGTGTGTATATATACATGCGTATGTGTGTGTGTATATGATAGGTGGATAAACATGCATGCACACACACACTGAGAAAGTGGGAGTGGGAGAGAGAGATGTATATTTCATATGATCTACCTTCATTCCAATATTATTAAAGAAGTCTTAGTAACGCTTGTTTAGTAACCACATAGGATTCTTTACTCCAGAGGGAAATTTGGTTATGAAAACAGCATGAATCAGATGATCTCACCCTGAATACTGCATAATATCTTCCAGATCCAAATTGTCTCCAAATCAACTCAGACTATGTTTGAAATACCAGATGTTCCATACGCTTTTTAAAAGTATCTGACATGCAATACCTTTTTCTGGGTCAGAAGGGTCACCTGAAATGTTGCCAGCCTATTCGACTGCTTAAAATTATGTATATGGGTAAATTGATTCCATTCCCATTTCTTACTCTAAAATAAGCAGGGTGATAAAAGGGTGTTTGGAGGCACAGATCATGGGAATATAAATTCAGTTTATGGAGCCTGCAGTTAAAGATACTTAAGTCCTGTTTGTCTATGATTCGTGTTTCATAGTAAAATTATATAGTCACTTAGCATTTTTTTCTTAGGACCTTGATAGATAGTCCCAAAGCCTGACTGTAATTTCTCCCAATATAGTCAATCCAAAGGACCTGTTTTCTTGCACACTGAAGAAGAAAAATTATTCTGTCATATCCTTTTATTGATGCTGGCCAGAATGTGTTACTAAAATTATATGAAGTAGACAGCTTTGAGACTTGTGCGCTTATGAAAAACATGTGTTTTTAGGCACTAAGTGTTGAGTCTTCAGGGAATACCGTATCACATTTACTGTTGAAATTATGTTAAAATAATTATGTGCAACAGGACTGAGTTTTATCATTCACAGCTGAAGTCTTTTGTTTCCTATGCATACTTTATAAAACTATTCCACCAAACTGAGTTACAAGTGATTCTGGCTTCTGAGAGTCATTAATATATTAGCTTTTTCAAATAATTATTTTCTATTTAGTGATTAAACTTTGAGCAGATGACCATGCTGAATAATAACCAAACTAAGACACAGTTAATCTGACACATGATTTGCAATAAAATTAAAAGGTATCTTGGAGCCAATCTAGTTTAATTTCTTCGTTATCTAGGTGAAGCCTAAAGAAGAAAGATCACTTTCAAAATCCCTGAACTCGCCAGTGACACTCTGTGACCAGAACGCAGTTTTCCTGACTCTCCTCCAGGGATCTTTCTACATTTTCAAAGTTCCCCGTTAGCTGTCTAGTATCTATAACTATATATTATCATTTCCTTAATATTTGGTAATTCTCACAACATAGATATGACATACAGGTACACCTGTCTTGGTTATATTTGTCCAAGGGTCTAGATTTCACTTACTAAACAGCTAGTTCGCCTTAGCTGAGGAGCTAACCCTCTCTGGGCTCCCCTTTCTCCCCACCACACTCTCTCGCACCCTGGGCATCATTAAATAACACCTTCCCTATTTATATCCCTCACCAAGAGTTCTCCAGCCCAGACATCTGTAGACATCTTGTGGGCAGAAACTAACCTACAAGATTTGGATGTCCAACAATAGTAATAGCCTTGGCTCCTCAGGAAAGGAGAAGAACCCTAAGGAGAAGGTGTGGTCTATGCTGAGGGTAAAGAGAAGGGATGAGAAGAATTCTGGGTCCTGGACTTCAGGGAATCCTGAATACAAAGTGAATAATGGAGAGAAATTAGAGAAGCCCTTAGAGTAGATGGGGTTCCAAATCCTTGAACTGAAACCAAGAGGAGTTGAGGAACCTCAGTTCTTGTGACACTCTGCCCAAAATAGGCCCAAAGAAACTGTGCTTGGGGCAGTTCTGGCTGTGAAACTCCTTTTACCACAGATTAGAGTCCATATGCTTTCCTTCATCTGATAGGCATTTGACTTATGAAGGGGAGAATAGCAGATGATTAGATGCCTCAGTTGGAGTGGGAACAGAGCAGAAGAAATTTGCCTCGCACTGGTGGAGGTATGTGTCCTACCATGCAATTTTATAATATATATTGGATTTAACAACTGCATTCTAAATTATAATTCAGTCTGAAACTAGCCACATCCTAAACAAGGAAAATGGTAGAGTGTGAATCACGTATCTTCTTTCTTGGAGAGGCATTGTTTTTGTTTCCTAACAGAGGGTTGATAAAGAGGATAAAAATATGGAAAAAATTCTCACCCAATAATGTGGCATAAGTCAGAGATCTTCAGTGCTGGTATCAATGAGATTTAAGTTTTGTAGCTATATACTTATAGCTATAAAATAAATTTCTTACTGAAATGTTCTCAGGAAAACAAGTTTATTGCCAGTCTGAAACTCTAATTTCTCTAGCTGCTAAAAGTGATTTTGAAAACTTGGTGTCATTTTTGTTTGTGTTTGGTGTGTGTGTTTGTTTTTAATTAGGACTGCTTCCATTGGGTTATAGTAGGAGAAAGTGTATCATGTTGCTGTGACCCATTCCACTCTCTTTCACTTGCTCTCTGTCTGTGATGTTTAAAAGTTCCCTCACACTTAAGTCTGAGCACGTGGGGAAAATGAAAGTGTTTGGAAAGGTAGAGGGGCACTTTTTCCAGGCAGTCACAAATCTAACTGGAAAGAGTCCATAAAGAGATTAAGCTGGCCTTCCAGACAGGGCCCAAGGGGAAAAGAACCCTGGAACAACATTTCTGGGTTTTCCAGAGTGGCCTACAGAGCCAGTTTCTCAAGTTACTGCTTGTCCCAAGGCCTGGTCTCCTGGTCCCTGTGAGGGCTTCCTGAGCTTCTGCTAGCAGAGCTTGAGAGGTGCTCTTGCTCCTCACCCTCCCCTGTTGCCCTGTGGCTTTCCTCTTTACCACTCTCCTATCTCTGAGGATGTCATCCTTTGTTAAGCCGGTAGCCTAAGACATGGCATTGAATGCTTCAAGAGGTTTAGTTTCTTCCTTGGGAAAATGAAAAGAAAAGGAAAACAAAACAAAGTACTCTGCCTGCTACAAGGCCAGCCCTGTCACCCTGAAAGTGCTTTGCAATTTTTTGGCTCTTCCCTTGCCCTCTTCTGCCACAGGCCTTGTGTATGGTGTTTCCTCTGCCCTGAATGCACTTCTCTGAGCCAAATTAGATACTGCTCAGCCTTTCCATTGTAATTCATGCACCTCTCCTTCAAGGAAGCTTCCCCAGCCTTCCTTATTTAACTTGCCTTCCTTTTTAAAGCTCTCAGAAAGTCATCTACACTTAGAGATGGTGCAAGAGTGTTTCTGGATTTGTAGTTCTTTTCCTTGGGGCAGAAATTAGCTAGTGACTCTCTTTGGAAGACAAGAGCTCCCATTTGACACTCTAGTCATATGCCCCAAAAGAACAGTAGAGCAGGAGCCAGATGCTGAGTTTTAGGTCTGGTTTGCTATTGAGTAGCTGTGCAACCAGGAGCAAATTATCCCTCCTCTCTGGATTCTATTTTCCTGATCTCTTACACAAGGGAGCTGCCTAGTCCTGTCCAGAATAAGAATATGTGGGACACTTTAAAAGAGCAGCAGTTCATGAAATACCATCAGCTGTAGTAATTCTAATAAATAAAGTGATAGCTATTTTAAGAATATATTGATAAAAAGAGTCAAACTCTGTAAAAGTATTTGAAGATCTTATTCTGAGCCAAATATGAGTGATCAATGGCCTATGACACAGCCTTGAGGAGACTCTGAGAACATGTGCCCAAGGTGGTCAGGCTACAACTTGGTTTTATACATATTACAGAGATGCAAGATATCTGTCAATACATGAAAGATGTACATTGCTTCAGTCTGGAAAGACAGGACAACTGGAGGTGAGGGGCGGTCCTTCCAGGTCATGGGCAGATTCACAGATTTTCTGATTGGTGATTGGTTGAAAGCCTTATTATCTAAAGACCTGAAATCAAAAGAAGATATGTCTGGGTTATGATAAGGGGGCTTGTAAGGACCAAGGTTTTATCATGTAGATGAAGCCTCCTGGTAGCAGGTGTCAGAGAGAATAGATTGTAAATGTTTCTTATCAGAGTCTGTTCTGTCAGTCTTAGGTCTCTGTGTTTATGCTAATGCTGGTCAGCTGTGAAGCAGTACCCACCCACCCACCGCCAACTCCCCATTTCCTATCATGGCCTGAACTAGTTTTTCAGGTTCACTTTGGAATGACCTTGGCCAAGAGGTGGGGTCCATTCAGATGCTTCATGGGTTTATAATTTTATTTTTGATTTACAAAGATAAAAAGTTGGTAGGAGAAAACAACTTGCCCCTTGCAAAGTTGACTTTGTAAGTCAGTAGCGAGCTACTCCAAAGCCTTAGTGTAAAAACTGCTGACTGATAGAGGTTCTAGTTACATTCGCTGAACTTTCAAGTTGCATTCAGAAATAGTGAATGAGATGGTATTGTTCCAGGATATTTGCAGTCTTTTATAAGCCCACTGTTGTTCAGACCAGGCAATTCCAATTTGAAGGCATGCAAGAATTTAAGTGGCCATTTAATTTAGAGGCAGAAGCATATTTCTAGATATTATCTGTCCACAAATATCAGGATTTTATACACACATGTAAGTTTGTATGTGTATATGCAAGTTCTTTGTCATGAGGTAAAATTTATTCCATGTTGTGAATTACATAAAAGAGAGTTTAAAAGCCTCTGATTTAAGCTAAGCTATGTGATTAAGCCTTAATAATGTAATCAAAATTTTCATTTGGGATTAGAGTTTATTCAGTAGGAGATGCATGAACATAGTATGAATCATATCCATACTCCAGGCACATTCAGAACTAACTCTTCTGTAATGGAAAATTAGAAAGGGCCTGAAAAAGAATACACTTTTTTGGATTTGCTTTTCATTTTACTATGGATATTGTAATGGAGAAAACATGTAACTATGCTTCTTACACAAGACCAGAAAAGTCTCCCTCTGTCTGTTGTTTAACCTACATTATTTCCATACTATGTGAACTGTGATCATCAGTGACAAGGAAACAATTTAATTGCTTTAAAAAAAAGCTTAGTGTTGACACTAAATATACAATTTAAAGACTTTCATTTCTTTTGAAAATTGGTAATATGGACATGGCAAAGACGATAAAGCTTAGCTGATGCTGGACAGGTGTTTATTCTTTAGAGCGTATACTTTATATGGTCTAACTTAAAAGTAATGTGGGTTTTCTTAAGCAGCTGGGTGGACCACCTGGGTTTGAATATGGCCTTAATTATGGAAAAAGGATGTGGTCATTTTCTTTAGAACAAAAGGAAAGGCTTCACTTAAACTTCAGGACATGTCAGACTGATCTTTCAAGGAACCAGTTACAATGTGGTTTTGATTGCATAGTGACAAACACAACTTGGTAAAGTTACAAAAGAGGGCCATTGAAAAATATCTATTACTTGTCCAGCTTGAACTGCTACTCTAGGCACTAACCAGTAACTAATTCCTCATGGTCACTGATGTGATATTTAAAACACGGAATAATCTGATTACTGGTGGTTTGCCACTGTACTGATGTAAGGCTGGCTACTCTTTTTTTTTCTAATATCAGTAGTTGGGTAAAAGAGCTTAATTACAATCTTGTGTCCTCCTGCCATCTGCACCCCACTCCTTCCACTTATTAGGCCATGTCTCAGCAAGTTCTCAAAGACGATTGTTTAATATGGTAAAGAAGAAACGATGGTTTGCTGTAGCAAGGGTGATAATACAGCTCTCCACTCCTTGCCTCCCTACAACTTCAGGCAGGAGAGCACAGGCCTTGGAGTCAGAAAGACGTGAACTCAAATCTCTACCATTTATTAACACTTTGATCTTAAGCAAGTTCCATAGTCTGAGTTTCAGCAAAAACATTTCAAAAATGGCAAATAATATTGCCTACTTTGTAAGCATTTTATATAGTTCTGTAAGATTTTAATGACATATAACTAAAGTACTTACCTCTATTCCTCATGTCTAAGTCTATTCCTGCTGCCATAACAAAATACCTTAGACTGGGCAATTTATAAATAATAGAAATTTATTTCTCAAGTTCTGGAGGCTGGGAAGTTCAAGATCAAGGCACTGGAAGACTCAGTGTCTAGTGTGGGCTTGCTTCCTGCTTCCAAATGGCACCTTGTTGCTGCATCTTCACATGGAGGAAGGTTCAGAAGAGATGGAAGAGAGAAACTCACTCCCTCAGGGGCTAATCCCATCAGTGAGGGTGGAGCCCTCATTTCTAACTGCCTAAGCATTTCATAAAGGCCCAGCTTCTTAATATTGGTATATTGGGGATTAAGTTGCAACATGAATTTTGGAGGAGCACAGATGTTAAAGCCATAGCACTGGCATTCAATAAGTGTATATTGTAGCTATAATAATATTTATCATAATAAAAATAATATTTCAGTTGTAATTCCTAAAATCTTTAATTCCTTGTTTGATGTAAAATACGTTATTCAGGATGAGACTTGCTTTTTAAGCTATAGTTTTCTGAGTGTTGTACCTATTGTGCTACGGGGCTGTACTACGGGGCAAGTAGTGGCCAAAAACATAAATTCATGACTTTTTGTTATTTGCAATATTTGTAGTTTTCCATATGGTTATATTCTGATGCTTTTCTTTTCATGATAAAAAGCAATCAGAATATAAAATATGTTATGTATGTACTTGGAACTGCCATGTACATACCTGGGTATCATCATTGACTAAACATAAGATTTGTTTGAAAGTTATATCAACACAAGTGGTAAGTGGAATTGAAAGTGCAATTTATTGAATTTTTAGATTTGTAAAGAATCTAATAATAGATTCGTGATGTTTTCTTTTTAACAGATGGGCTTAGGTCACGAGCAAGGATTTGGAGCCCCATGTTTAAAATGCAAAGAAAAATGTGAAGGATTCGAACTACACTTCTGGAGGTATTGTTTTGAAAACTGCAACCACATTAGTAATTTATACTTTTTGCAATACTTCCTCAGACAGTGGAGATATCTTCGAGTTCCTTAGCATGGTTGCTAAGTTGCAGACCTGTTATTGTCTTTTCTGAGAAATGAATACAACATAAAGTGTTCTGTCTTACTGTCATTAAGTTTGACTTAGTGAATTGGACCATAATAACTATATTTAGAGTTGTTGGATTTGCTTGCTGTTTTTAAGATTTCCTTGGAGCCTGAAATACTGAATATATCTTTCTGGTGGTAAATAAGTTTGTGGTAATCCTCCACGACTGTTTAATTAATTTATTTATTTATTACTTTTTTTTTGAGACGAAGTCTCGTTCTGTCACCTAGACTGGAGTGCAGTGGTGTGATCTCAGCTCACTGCAACCTCCGCTTCCTGGTTCAAGCGATTCTCTTGCCTTAGCCTCCTGAATAGCTGAGATTACAGGCTTGTGCCGCGACACCTGGCTAATTTTTCTTTTTTGTATTCTTAGTAGAGACGGGGTTTCGCCATGTTGGCAAGGCTGTCTCAAACTCCTCACCTCAAGTGATCAGCCCACCTCAACCTCCCAAAGTGCTGGGATTACAGGTGTGAGCCACCACACCTGGCCCTGTTTAATAATTTAATTATTCTCTTCTTAAAAATTGATAACTTCACATCTCATCTCTACATTTTCAGTAAACAAATATGAATACTGAATTGAGCATGTATGTGTTAGTAATCAGGAAATGAAGTTGAATTTAGGTCTCTTTAAAATTTTCAGCTGTAAAGTTACCAGTGAAAAACAATGAAACACTTGAATTTTTTTAAGAAAAAAATTAATTGTAGTGTCTTGGTTTGAATGAAGCGTATATATACACAAGACAAATGTTAGTGGGTCAAAAATGTGAATTTTATATAGATCTTATCTTTAGGTTGTTTTGAAAGTACTACTGCATATCATATAAATCTAAAATCAGTATTTGAAACCTGTGCTTATGAATGACTGTCAAGTCCATAATGGTAATTCACAAGTCTGCTCAAAGTTAGAATTAGCAGGAAAAAAAAATAAAGGTAACTATACAGTTTTAGGATGGCAGCTACCTTGTTAGGATGACTCTCATTTGAGAACCACTTCTGTACTACAGATTTCCACAGGAAACCTTTTAGAATAAATACTTTCATCAGCTCTTGGAGATGTGTACAGCGTAAATTAAAGGAGAATATAAACAACATTTTAGACATTAAGCTCTTTTAAAAACTAGTTTATTGAATCAGTTTTCAGAAACAAAGATAATTGTTTAAAATAGGAAAGTCAGTAGCAACCTGCTAGAACCGATACAATTCTTCAGTTTTAGGGAGCTGAAGTTTTCCAGAAATTTTTTTTTTACAAGACTTAAACAGCTCTCCCTTGTGCTGTCTCTTCAAGGGACATAGAAGTGAGGCAGTATGTCTCTCATGTTTTAAAAAGGTAAAGTGACTTAACACAAAATAGTTTTCATGGATTAGAACATCTCTGCTCTTAATGCTCACATTATTTTCTATTGCGCCTATCAGTTAACTTTACAGAAGGCTGCACTGCCCTCTCCTGGGCATAGTTTTTACCTTACAATCTTATAATACATAAAATCCAAAATCCAAAATGCTCCAAAACCAAAACTTCTTGAGTGTCAACATGATGCCACAAGTGGAAAATTTCACATACCTGACCATGTGACAGGTTGCATTCAAAATGCATTCAAACCTTTGTGTCTTGTACAAAATTATTTAAAATATATATAAAATTACCATCAGGCTATGTACATAAGCTGTATATGAAACAGAAATTAATTTTATGTTTAAACTTGGGCCCTATCCCCAAGATATCTCATTGTTTATGCAAATATTCCAAAATTTAAAAAAAAATTTGAAATCTGATACACTTCTGTTTTATTTTACTTGTGAAGCATTATGGGTAAGAGATACTTAACCTGCATTCTTTTTAGTTCTGCTATGCAATTGCCAAAAACTGCTCATGAGATTTTAAAGCTCATGCCTAAGAGATACCATCTTTCTTTTCTCTGAAGCAAGTTATAGTCATTTTTGTTAGTCTATGTTAATCATTTTAATCGATATTTTCAGATGAAAATATATCCGACAAGAGCAGATCTCCATGGCATGAAACTAACCTTTTTTTTACATTTCAATTTATCACACAGACTCATTTAATCAACTGGGTGTAGTCTGAAAATCTAAGAGCCATAATAGTCTAGGGCTTTGCATATGGCCTGTCATTCAGCTGGGGTTGATAACAGTCCACCCCATTGGTATTTCTTAGCAGTTCTGACATCTTCTTGGCATGGGTCCAGTCACATTTCTCTCAGAATTCTTGATAATTCCCTGACCTTTTCACCATAGCTAAAAGAGCTGAAACAGGTGCCTTTGACCTCCATATGTAGCCTCTTTCACTACAGTCTTTGAAGTAAAATATTCTAGATTAGTTGTCCTGAGTGTAACAAAGATTCCAGGTCTAGTCTAGGGCCACAGAACTTATGTGGGTGAGGTAGACATGGGATCCCATGACCCTGCCCACTTAGCCTCCTCCACCAGCTTCATGGTGATCCTTGACTTAGGACCCTGAGGGCTCCATCGGGCACATTTCAAAAATCAGAGTTAAATTATTCTCTACCTCTTTATTAGTCTGGCCTCTCGCACAATCACAAGAATGGTCTTTTGAACATGGATGCTATTACATACTTCAGATGACTTAAGAACCCTCAGTAGTTTCCCACTGGACTTCTTTTAGGCAAATTTCTTGGCCTTTGATGTTAAACCCTAACATCTGGCCTCTGCTTGCTTTTCAGCCTCTTCCACTTCCCTTCCAAGCATCCTGTGATCCAAGTGCTTGATACATACCATTCCCTGAAATTTTGTGCCTTATTGCATGGTGTTCTCTGCCTGGAAAACCCTACCTCCCACCACTAGGAAACAAAAAGTCTCAGCTCAAGAAATACCTCTGAGAAGTCTTCCCTGCCCATGTATGTCTTCAGGCTGCCATAACAAAATATCACGGACCTGGTAGTTTAAACAGAAATGTACTTTCTTCCAGTTCTAGAGGCTGGAAAGTTCGAGATCAGGTGCCAACATGGTTGAGTTCTGGTGAGGTCTCTCTTCCTGGCTTACAGACGGCTGCCTTCTCACCATGTGCTCACATGGCCTTTCCTTGGGGGTGTGTGTGTGTGTGTGTGTGTGTGTCTGGAGAGAAAGAGATCTCTCTCCCTTTTCTTATAAGGTCACCTATTCCAATGGATTATGACCTTCACCTTGTGACATCTTTTAACTTTACTTCCGAAAAGCCCCTGCTCCAAATACAGTTACATTAGGGGTCTGAGCTTCAGCATATGACTTTGAGGAAACACAGTTCAGCCCACAGCACCCCCTTCCCCTGCTTCCACATACCCCCAAGTTGTTAGGAATCATTTTCCTTTTTATCACCTTGTATACTTACAGAAAGCCAGGAGATAAATACCCAGACCTCATTCTTCATCACTCTTATTTTCTGCTGGCACCTCCCATTGTCCCATTGCCAGTGACAAGGGAGCCCACAGGTGTAGTCCTTAAGGGTCAGCCTTCTGGGAAATAGCACAGAGTATTGAGGCTTGGAGAATGAATCTGGAGAGGTGAATGGAAGATGCCGGATCAAGGTGTATCACCATAGTTGCAGGAGACTAAAAATTGATTATTAGGAATTTAGAGTGGAACTTGTAACTTAACTAGTCGAACCTCATTTTACATGTCAAAGAACTAAAACCAAAGGAAGTTAAAATGACTTGTTTGAGCCCATGAGTTATTAATAATATAATTTGTGAATGATTTCTATGTGTCACACACCAGTAAGCACTTGCAATAATTTGCTACTGCTGCATAACAAATTACTACAAACTTTGCAAGTTAAAGCAACAACTATTAATTAACTCAACATCCATCATTATTATTATAATTTTTTTTTTTTGAGGCGGAGTCTCGCTCTGTCACCCAGGCTGGAGTGCAGTGGCGTGATCTTGGCTCACTGCAAGCTCCGCCTCCCGGGTTCACGCCATTGTCCTGCCTCAGCCTCCAGAGTAGCTGGGACTACAGGTGCCCGCCACCACGCCCGGCTAATTTTTTCTATTTTTTTTTTAGTAGAGACAGGGTTTCACCGTGTTAGCCAGGATGGTCTCGATCTCCTGACCTCGTGATCTGCCCACCTTGGCCTCCCAAAGTGCTGGGATTACAGGCGTGAGCCACTGCGCCTGGCCTATTATTATGATTTTTGGGACGAGATTTCACCCTTGTTGCCCAGGCTGGAGTGCAATGGTGCGATCTTAGCTCACTGCAACCTCTGCCTGCTAGGTTCAAGTGATTCTCCTGCCTGCCTCCCAAGTATCTGGGATTACAGGCGCCTGCCACCACGTCCAGCTAATTTTTTGTATTTTTAGTAGAGACGGGGTTTCACCATGTTGGGCAGGCTGGTCTCAAACCCCTGACCTCAGCTGATCCACCTGCCTCAGCCTCCCAAAGTGCTGGGATTACAGACATGAGCCACCGTGCCCAACCAACATCCATTATTTTTCAGGTTAGAAGTCTGGGGTAGGGGAGCTGGCTTAGCTGTCTATGCTTAGCATCCCAAAAAGTTGAAATGAAGGTGTTGGCCAGGCTAAGTTCTCACCTTTAAGTGCGAGGGAAGAATCTGCTTTCAAGCTCATTCTTGTTGGTAGAATTCATTTTCTGTGGTTGGAGAACCAAGGTCCCTGTTTCCTTGTTGGCTGTCAGCTGGGGGCTGGCTACTCTCAGCTTCTAGAAGCCAGTCACATTCATTGAGGTACAATGCCTTCCATTTTCAAACCTGGCAACACTGCTTAGAATCCTTCCTGCACCTCACATGCCTCCAACTTCCTCTTGTGCTGTGAGCCAGAGAAAATTCATTGCTTTTTAAGGGCTCACATGATTAGAGTAGGCATGCCTGGAAAATCTCCCATTTGCCATATAAAAGTAACATAATCATGAAAGTAACACCAGGGGACAGAAGTCATAGGGGCCATGTTAACATTCTGCTTACCACATCACTTTATGTACCTGATTGTACCTAATCCTCCTAATATTTATTTTATTATGTATGAGAAATCAAAGACTTAGGAAAGTTAAATAACTTACCAAAGTTATGGCTTATAGATGGCAGAGCTGAATTTGAACTCAGAGTTTGCCAAAACCTTTCTCCATGGCAGAGTAGATATTAGAATGCACATTTTTTAGTCTCAGGGCCAGTGAACTTTGAACTGCACCAGGCTGTCGCCTCTGAAGTGTGATTGTTGTGATACAGACATCCTTGCGGACAAAGGTGTACTTTTACTGTGAGCTCTCTCTTTTTCAGTGTGCCCATGATTACAATAGTAGAGGAAAATAAAAGGTTCAGGAAGCCTAATAACAACCCAGTAAGAAACACTATCTGCTGGGCATGCTTTCAAGTAATATATAAAGAGTGTTTATTGAAATGTATGACACAGACCCAAGGTTTCCAGGAGTTTATAGCCAGTTATTTCACATTGAAGGTATAGTTAATATAATTGCAACCATGTCATTTATCATATTAAGTAACAGAATTATTGTTTTGCCTTACCTTTGTTAAAGTCTCCTAATAAAACAGTTGCATTTTATTAAAAATGCGTTACTTGATTATAACATACATCTGTTCAGAATTTCTGATTGATTTAGAGCTGGGTGAAAACTAAAAATTCCCTACCATAAATGGATTAATACTTGTGTTGAATTCTGTCACAGAGGCCCACACTTAAATCCATATATGTATATCCCTGTTACAAAAGGGCAGCTTCCAACCCTTTTAAATTATGGTTTGTAGCAATGCCATGGCCATGCTTTTAAATCACCGTGAATGCTGGCAGCATGTCAAAGCACTCTACTTTCTACTGCTTGCCTTGGAAAAATAGTAAGTTTTACAAATAGTGATACAAAAAAAATTTCTTTTGGGAGAGTAAAGGATAGTTTCTTGATTGCTTTCAGCTTGAAAATGTAAATATGTTTATTTGTCTGAGGCAATACTTTTGGTAGTTTTGTTCTTGCATTCGCTGTCCCAGGCTCGCTCTTTCTCTCTCTCTCTCCTTCCCTCCCCGTCGCTCCTCCCTTTCCTCCACCAGTTAGATTAACTCTAGAACTCTTAAGTTGTAAAGTTTTGAGTGTACAATTTTGATTTCTCATACATATTAATGTTTGCATATATATGTGTTAATGGTACTAAACTCTTTTTGTACAAACAACTTTTTAATACAAATAACCCTCCTCCATCCCCACACCTTAGAGCTTCCCAATCTGCCAGTCCACCTTTGCATCTTTTTAAAAGAATCATGAAAAAGACTTTTAATTCTGAATCCCCTTCCCTTTTTTTTCCCCATAGAACTTTTCTTAACATCCTATGGAGAATCTGGAGAGAGAACTGCTCAATAGGACAGTTCAGAAAATTTAGAGGTTTGAAAACTGTGTTAAATATGGCAACTGATTTATGTACTCTCTTAAAACTATCAACTCAGTATAGCACAAATAAACAAGCTGTTTAAATCTATATATATCATCAAAAGTTACTTATGGATCATCTGATGAAAGATAATCCACACACCGTGCAAACAGCCCCTTGCACCATGGGTATTGTGCTCACCCATACCCTGTTTGTGTTTTTGTTTTAGGTTTGTATAAAACCACGTTTTTAAAGTTCTTCATTTTCTTTAGGGTAGAATCTGGGTTAGTTTAGGCTGAAATTGGATATGTGATAAACATCCCACTTATTCTCAGGCCACTCTTGGATAATAAGATCACAGTGGCATCCTTTTCTTCTCCAATTCCACAACAAGGTTTTTCTCTTAATAAATGTATTGGATTGCTTCCAAATGACTTTGTAAGTTTTTATAGGTATTTCTAAAAATAAAATTTTTTAGTTTAAATGTGGGAGATTCAAATATAAAACACTGTAGATTAGAACTCTAAGAAAAACATTTTTAAAACCTAAAACTAGGTAAGTGGTAATAGCACAGATTTCCACAATAGATAGCTCCTGGCACCTGGTGCTGATTTTATAGTATGTTTTCTTGCAGAGTGGTTTGTAGCTGGCTCTTCTTGTAGAAATGGAGCTCCAGTGTAAGGCTTCTGGAAGGGATGTGGTCATCCCAGCTGTTTTAGTGATGACAGCTCTAGTTGAAGAGCCATCCCACCCTTCTTGGGTCACATTCTTACCAAGGACTCTGTCACCACAATTCACCACATTGGAGGATGCAGATGAGGCTTTTAATATAGTCATGATTTTTAAAATTATAATGAATCAATCATAGGTTTTCTCTACTTAGGAAACTGAAAATTATATGGCATAGTATGACTTCTTAGGTATTTCTTTTTTCTCACCACTAGCGTTATTGGTATGTTGTTTTAACCTGATTTTACTTACTTATAAATAAAGGTATGTTGGGTAGAAAAGCAGAGGCTTTTGGTAGCAAAGCAGAGGCATTGGTAGAAAAGCAGAGGCTTCCTGAGATTGTGAATTCTTCTAATTGTCAAGACAAATAATAATTTAAAAAAATACAGAGCTGGTTCTTCTATAATTAGTAAATTTAACTCTTTATATTTAACACTTTCACAGCAAATACAACTTTTTTAACCAAGCCACAGCTCACCATAGTTTATTCATGCTTCAGAAACCATCAGGCTTTATTTCACTTGTATCTTTTATTTTGTATCTTTCAGATTCTAAAATCTGACCCTTCTTATTTTGTGGTATTCATGTTGTACTGGTGTAGAACTTAGACTGTAAAAATTTCCAAAGTCCAGTATTTATTATACGGCCTTGATCCTTTAAGATACCACTTTGCTAATTATTGGGATGCATGCTGTAGCTCACAGCCATATAAGGATCTATTTAGCTATATTAAGAACTAAATTCCCACTCCACCTTTTCCCCCCCCTCAGGAAGGTATAATTTTAAACTTGATCCAAAAACAGTGTGATAGTTTTATAAATAATTACATTGTTTTTGTTAACCAAAGAGTAAAAGTAAAGAACATGCTGTAGTAGGATAACTTGCTTTCCACTAGATGGGAGTACGAGATAACCAGATGTTAGAAAGATTCTTTTATAGCTGAACTAGCATATGCAAATTCTTCAACAAATTCTTACCAAATAAAGATTTCTGACTAGTGTGCACAAGGAAAGCAATTTGCCTTTTCACCACCTATCTCTTTCTCTCTCTCTCTCTCTCTCTCTGTCTCTCAGAATATACAAGTCAAATCTAATATTTTCAGTTTGCATACTGAGAAGTATTTTAAGAAAATTCAGAATACAACAAACTAAAATCTATAATTAATAATGTATTATTTGGCAATGAGATACATTTGGGTTTTTAGTTATTTTTTCTGTTTCTGATGTAGATAAATTCCATGATTTATATTAATTTTAAGTTTAGAAAACTTAGTAAATTCTTCTTAATGCTAATTAATACATTGCATTTCTCTGTGGTCATAGCATCTGTGAATAGCAACAGTTTAGTTTTTTTCTTTCTGATGAATTCTTGTAACATTTCTTTTCACACTGCTCTGATTAGTACCTTCAGAACAATGTGATTAGAATTGGTTATAGCAAAGTTGCTTTCTTGCTTCACATCTTAAAACTCATGCAGTAAGTATGATCTATGCTGAGTGTCTGGGTTTGTTCCCCCCATGCCTCACCCTCCAGGAACTCTTTCTAGAATAGTTTCTATTTCTCTTTACTAGTTTCTGCTATTCTCTTTATTTTCCTTCCTTTTACTTCAGGCTTATTATGCCTTTTTTCCTAACTTCCTGAGTTGAACACTTAGTACTTTATTTTTTCCTTTTTTCTAATTTGAGTGTTTTAAACTATAAATTTTTTATTTAGTTGTTATCTCAACATGCATTCTTAACCTAATTGTATCTAATGTTAATCCATGTTTATATAGACTAAACAATGTAAGTATCTTTAGAATGTGTTTTACAACACTCAGATCGCCACTCTTAATTTTATGCTGTCGTTGCCTTGTATATTGGTTCCAGCTTAAATTTTTAACACCATTCCCTACTCCTCTGTTTTTCTCTGTCACCTTTTCCAGCTTTTTTTTTCCTCTACTAGACTCTTTCTTGAGTCCTTACTTTTTCCCTCTACATTTTTGCCAAGAGGCACAGATGATCTCTTTAACTCATATTCATTATATATTGTTCCCTGACCAAATTTATATTTCCTACCAGGCTACAGTTTTTAACATGAGAGTTATATATCCTACACTCTGTGATATCTTTACCTTGTCTCACAGGCATATCAAATTTATCAGTGGTTTCATTTCGGAGACTTCCATCAACCTTCCCCACTCCATACTGCAAAACTGTTCATCTTTTGAATATACTATCTTAATAAATTATATTCCTTCTACTAATTTACTCATCCCAGAAACTTGGTTTTATTTTTTGAGAGACTGAGTGTATTAGTCTGCTCTCAATGCTGCTAATAAAGACATACGTAAGACTGGGTAATTTATAAAGGAAAGAGGTTTAATTGACTCACAGTTCAGCATGGCTAGGAAGTCCTCAGGAAACTTAAAATCATGGCAAAAGAGGAAGCAAACACATCCTTCTTCACATGGTGGCAGCAAGAAGTGCCTAGCAAAAGGGAGAAAAGCCCCTTATAAAACCATTAGATCTCATGAGAACTCACTCACCATCACCAGAACAGCATGAGGGTAACAGCCCCCATGATTAAGTTACCTCCCACCATGTCCCTCCCACAACACGTGGGGATTATGGGAAATACAATTGAAGATGAGATTTGGGTGGGGACACAGCCAAACCATATCATTCTGCCCCGGCCCCTCCCAAATCTCATGTCCTCACATTTCAAAACACAATCATGCCCTTCCAACAGTCCCCCAAAGTCTTAACTCATTCCAGCATTAACTCAAAAGTCCAAGTCCAAAGTCTCATCTGAGACAAGGTAAGTCCCTTCTGCCTGTGAGCCAGTAAAATTAAAAGCAAGTTAGTTACTTCCTAGATACAATGAGGGTACAGGCATTGGGTAAATACAGCCATTCCAAATGGGAGAAATTGGCCAAAAGAAAGGGGCTGTAGGCCCTATGGGAGATCAAAATCCAATAGGGCAGTCATTAAACCTTAAAATTCCAAAATGTCCTTTGACTTCATGTCTCACATCCAGGGTGTGCTAATGCAAAAAAGGTGGGCTCCCATGGCCTTGGGCAGCTCTGCCCCTGTGGCTTTGCAGGGTACAGTCTCACTCCCAGCTGCTTTCATTGTCTGGCACTGAGTGCCTGCGGCTGTCCTTGGATCTACCATTCTGAGATCTGGAGGATGGTGGCCCTCTTCTCACAGCTCCACTAGGCAGTGCCCTTGTGGAGACTCTGTGTGGGGGCTCCAACCCCACATTTCCCTTCCACACTACCCTAGCAGTGGTTCTCCATGAGGGCTCTGCCCCTGCAATAAACTTCTGCTTGGACATTCAGGCATTTTCATACATCCCCTGAAATCTAGGCAGAGGTTCCCAAACATCAATTGTTGTCTTCTGTGTACCTGCAGGACCAACACCATATGGAAGCTGCCAAGGCTTGGGGCTTGCACCCTCTGAAGCAATGGCCCAAGCTATACCTTGGCCCCTTTTAGCCACCACTGGAGCTGAAGAAGCTGGGATGCAGGGTGGCATGTCCCAAGGCTGCACAGAGCAAGGGATCCCTGGGCCTGGTCCACGACAGCATTTTTCCCTCCTAGGCATCCAGACCTGTGATGGGAGGGCCTGCTGTGAAGCTCTCTGACATGCCCTGGAGACATTTTCTCCATTGTCTTGGTGATTAACATCTGGGCACCTTGTTACTTATACAGATTTCTGCAGCGGGCTTGAATCCCTCCCCAGAAAGTACCTTTTTCTTTTGTATCGCATTGTCAGGCTGCAAATTTTTCAAACTTTTATCCTCTGTCACCTCTTGAATGCTTTGCTGCTTAAAAATTTCTTCCACCAGATAACCTAAATCACCTCTCTCAAGTTCAAAGTTTTGCCCCTGCCTACAGATTCTAGGGCAGCGGCAAAATGCCACCAGTCTCTTTGAATAGCCAGAGTGGCCTTTACACCAGTTCCCAACAAGTTCCTCATCTCTATCTGAGACCACCTCAGCCTGGACTTCATTGTCCATATCACTGTCAGCATTTTGGTAAAACTCATTCAACATGTCTCTAGGAAGTTCCAAACTTTCCCACGTCTTCCTGTCTCCTGAGCCCTCCAAGTCTCTAGGAATTTCCAAACTTTCTCACATCAACCTGTCTTCTTAGCCCTCCAGACTGTTCTAACCTCTACCTATTACCCAGTTCCAAAATCGCTTCCACATTTTCAGGTATCCTTATGGCAGCACCGCACTCTTTAAAGTACCAATTTACTGTATTTATTAGTCTATTCTCATGCTGCTAATAAAGACATACCTGAGACTGAGTAATTTACAAAGGAAAGAGATTTAATTGACTCACAGTTCAGCATGGCTGAGGAGGCCTCAGGAAGCTTACAAACATGGCGGAACGGGAAGCAAACGTGTTCTTTACATTGTGGCAGCAAGGAGAATTGCCGAGCAAAAGGGGGAAAAGTCCCTTATAAAACCATCAGCTCTCAAGAGAACTCACTCACTATCATGAGAATAGCATGAGGGTAACAGCCCTCATGATTCAATTACCTCCTACCACATCTCTCCCACGACACATGGGGATTATGGGAACTACAATTCAAGATGAGATTTGGGTGGGGTCACAGCCAAACCACATCACTGAGCCTTGCCTTTACCGTCACTATGTCCAAATAAACCACAAAGTTTAGTCAGCTTTTTGTTCAAGGAGACCTCAAATTTCCTTTCTTTTCATCTCCACTGTTGAATACTCTAATCCAAGCCATAACATATTTTACGTGGACCACAACAATAACCCTCCAAGATGTAAATTCCATTTGTGAAGTAGTGGCAGTATCCTGTTATGTAGAACCATGCCATTGCAAACTGGATGCATAATTAACATGTTAACTTGTCTCCCTATTGCCAGTTATGTTTCACCCCAGTCCATTTATCACATGGCAGATATTGTGATATTTTAAATTACAGATATGATCATTTTATTCCATTACCAAAAAGCCTTTGCTGCCTCCTGATTGCTCTTATGATGAAGCCCAAATTCCTTAATGTGTTCTATGAGCCCCTGGATGACTTCATGCCTACCTCTCCAGTCTTGTCACCCTCCCATTGACTCATCTTCCTACAGTCTTACCAACCTCCCCTGGTTATGACACCTAAGGGGACAATTTCTTTCCTAATTCAGGACCACTGCAGGTATTCCTCTTTATACCCAATACTAGAGACTTTTCTTTTCCTTCCTTTTCTCCTCCCCAGATACACACCCACATACACAATTTACACCTATGTTTCATACATCGTCCAGATCTCAATCTAAATGTCATCTTCTTATGGAGTCCCTTCTTCATGAGCTTGAAGTCAAAATTACACCCTCTCAAGGGACCCTATACTTTACTTTCCTATCACAAATGAAATTTTCTGTGTGTGTGTGATTATTTAATGTCTGTCTCCCACCAGAGAGTAAGTTCTAGAAATCAGAGACTAGGCCCACCATTTTTTTTTTTTTTTTTTTTTTTTTTTTTAGTGCTATGTCCTAGTGTTAAGTACATTGCTTGGCACATGGGCACTCGTGTATGTTGCATGAATGAATGAATGTCTGTGTGCCAGACCAGAGTGAAGAAGAGAACATTGTCCTTGAACTATAAGAAATACCATGATGGCAGAGAGCACATGGTAGGTGGCAATAAGTGTTTGAAGAAATAAAATAAGGGAAGGAAAGAGAAAGGAAAAACAAAGGGAAGGAAATGGAGGGCAAAAGAAATTGAGAAAAAAATGAGAAAGGCTGTAAACCTAAATCTAGGATTATAGTCTTTGACGGGAAAAGTTTCCCTATCTCTCACTAAAAAAACAAACAAACAAGAAACCTTGGATAATGGCTATAAAATGTTAACATGCAATAAAATACGAAGCCTCTTGCTTAAATAAAATAAGGAAACACATAATTTTTGTGGTTTTATTTAATTCATTTCTTTTTATTTATTTTATTCACTATTTGGTGACAGTATAAGGAATATCAGATGGGGTTACACTTAGACATGTCCCTTTAAGTGTGCACTTTTTAATCACAGTCTTTTATTTTTTTTTTAATGGTATAATTGAAGATGTCTATTATTGGGGCCATCACCACTTCTTTCAGTGAATTCATTGAAAAAATCTTGGTTGGTTTTGATAAAAATCAAATGAATAATTGCTTCCCATTATCATATCAGAAATGCAGATGCACGTTTGGTTGTCAAAACACACTGAATTTGTTAAAATACTTAGAAAATTCCGTTGAAACGTTATGGTACCATCTAAATCACAAAACTTAATTCAGTAATTTCCAAAAATACATTATTAGTGACTGATAATTCTGCTGCTTTCCTCTTTTTTTCAACTTCCATTTTAGGTTCAGAATGTACATGTGCAGTGCAGGTGTTTTACATGGGTAAATTGCATGTTACTGAGGCTTGGGATACAAATGATCCCATCACCCAGGTAGTGACCATAGTACCTGAGTTAGCTTTTCAAACGGTTCTCCCTCTCACCCTCCCCACTCTAATAGTCCCCAGTGTCTATTAGTCCCATCTTTGTGTCCATGTGTACTCAATATTTAGCTCCCACTTATAAGTGAGAATATGTGGTATTTGGTTTTCTGTTCCTGTATTCACTTAAGATAACGGCTTTGAGCTGCATTCATTTTGCTTCAAAGGACATGATTTCATTTTTTTATGGCTGCATAGTATTCTATGGTGAATATGTTTCACATTTTCTTTATCCAGTCTACCATTGATGGGCATCTAGGTTGATTCTACCATGTCTTTTCTATTGTGAATACTACTGTGATAAACATACGAGTGCATTGTCCTTTTGGTGGAACAATGCATTTTCCTTTGGGATTGCTGGGTTGAATGGTAGTTCTGAGTTCTTTGAGAAATCTCCAAACTGCTTTCCACAGTGGCTGAACTAATTTACATTCCCACCAACAGTGTATAAGCATTCCCTTTTCTCCGCAACATCTGTTACTTTTTGACTTTTTAGTAATAGCTATTCCTACTGATGGGAGATGGCATCTCATCATGGTTTTGATTTGCATTCCTTAATGATTAGTGATATTGAGCATGTTCTCATATATTTGTTGGCCATATGTATATCTTCTTTTGAGAAGTATCTATTCATGTCCTTTGCCCAGTTTTTAATGGGGTTGTCTTTTGCTTGTTGAATTGTTCCTTATAGATTCTGAATATTAGACCTTTGTCAGATGCAGGATTTGCAAATATTTTCTTCTATTCTGTAGGTTGTCTGTTTGTCCTGTTGCCAGTTTCTTTTGCTTTGTAGAAGTTCTTCAGTTTAATTGGGTCCCTCTTGTCAATTTTTACAACCTAGCTTTTAAAAGCCTTATCAAGCAAAGTCGTGTTTTGTTTCCTTCTTGCTTAAATTTATGGATACTTATTCTCCCTCCTAAAAAAGGACTTGCCTTTGCATACCATGATATAGAATATGCCTAAAAGTATTTTATGAACTATAAATGTATCAACATAAATATCAATTAGGTACAATTAATCATTTTCTACTTATTTTCAAAATTATAGAAAAATATGTCGTAACTGCAAGTGTGGCCAAGAAGAGCATGATGTCCTCTTGAGCAATGAAGAGGATCGAAAAGTGGGAAAACTTTTTGAAGACACCAAGTATACCACCCTGATTGCAAAACTAAAGTCAGATGGAATTCCCATGTATAAACGCAATGTTATGATATTGACCAATCCAGTTGCTGCCAAGAAAAATGTCTCCATCAATACAGTTACCTATGAGTGGGCTCCTCCTGTCCAGAATCAGGCATTGGTAAATATGGGGACAGAGAGTTTCTTTATTGAAGTTCCTGGAGTATTTATTTGGGGCAGTTTCTTTGGTGACCTAATCAACTTTCACACATCCCAAATCTGTTACTCTCCCGGGGTTCTCATTACTTTGACTTCTGATTCCTGTTCTGGTCTTTTGAATGTAAGACTAGATACTTCATAAAATTTTTCCAACTCCCTAGATATGTTTAGCTTTTTGAGGGAATGGTCTAACATTCTTAACAATTAGATGGAAATCAGATGTTTTATATCAATCTAGTAACTCTTCTAGCTTTGTCTTGAGAGGATTTATCTTAAGATGGTAAAGAAGAGAATTTTTGTCATAGTTTAGAACTGAAAAAAATATTCAGCATTATCTTTGTGTTTTTATCATTTTATTTCCTTTATTAATACTATATAAGACCAAAAAGATCGCAGTTTTATATCAAGCTCCTTCCGCTATTATAACAACCAAATGAAACATTTGGAAATCTTTTAAGGTTAGTTAAATCATTAAAGTGAATTTTGCGATACTTTTTATGTGATAAAAATGTTCCTGGTCCTATAGACCATTCCAAACATGTCTGCCTAAAAGTTTGTGTTTTCTTTCAATTGTACATTTATTTAACCTAGGTAAACAGTAGTAACCCAGATCTTACAAACTGAAAAAATGTATAATTTCATAGAGAAAAAGTGTTACTTTTTACCCAACTAAATCTATTTAGTGTACTGTTTTTAACTTCTTAATATACTGTGAGGGTGAGTTGCTACTATTCGATAGAACCCACTTCTTTCTTAAGTAACTTGCTTCTGATGTGTGTTATAAAACATCACACTGCCTAATGGCCAATCCCAGTTAACATTGGCCTCCTTGTGGTTCAGGCCAGGCAGTACATGCAGATGCTACCCAAGGAAAAGCAGCCAGTAGCAGGCTCAGAGGGGGCACAGTACCGGAAGAAGCAGCTGGCAAAGCAGCTCCCTGCACATGACCAAGACCCTTCAAAGTGCCATGAGTTGTCTCCCAGAGAGGTGAAGGAGATGGAGCAGTTTGTGAAGAAATATAAGAGCGAAGCTCTGGGAGTAGGAGATGTCAAACTTCCCTGTGAGATGGATGCCCAAGGCTCCAAACAAATGAACATTCCTGGAGGGGATAGAAGCACCCCAGCAGCAGTGGGGGCCATGGAGGACAAATCTGCTGAGCACAAAAGAACTCAATATGTAAGTAGAGTGGTCACACTGTTAGCCCGATTTGTATACTTTACAGAATTTTTTTCCCATACTTTGAACTTTTTTGGGGACTACTCCTCTGAGTTTCCAAAAGGGAATAGGTATGGGGAATAAATAGGATTTAGGTTCAGTTTAGACTTCCCACAGAGGGTCATCATGTTTGAAACTTCTGTCTAAAGCCAAATTTTCTATGTATTTATTATCAAGGATATTGTGAATTGTGAGTTTTATGTACAGACAGTAGTTGGTATTTATGTACAGACAGTAGTTGATATAATGCTGATCAAAGACAGCATTATTATTCTGTAGTCTGTTTCTAAACATAATCTTGGTATTAATTGCTTATCTCTGCCCATAAATAAGAATATATGCTTAGGTTAATTCAGTTTTGCTTGTGAGAACATGCCTAAAATTCAAACTTAAATTTAATTTTTGTGGATATATAGTGAAGCTTTTTTTTAAGTCTCTTCTAAAGGGAGAAATTGAAGTATTTTGCTAATAACTTGAAGGTAGGAGGCAATTGTGACACAGATGAACAGACATAAGAACTAAACCTGCTATAATATATTCCTCATAGCTCCAGTTAGCACACCAACCAATAAGGCTTACTCCTGAAAAAAAGAGCACTAATAAGCCCTGAGGTGATCGTTTTAGAAAATCTACTTAAAATTGAGCTGAAAATTACTATTTTCCTTTTTCCATAAGTGACCTTAATTCAGGAAATAATGCCTGTTACACGCAGGGTGAATGAAGTAGATTTGAATAGCCTGCAGAAAGCTGAGATTCCATTTCACAGAATTATTAATACGTTATTATCTACGTCGACAGATTTGTAATTTCAGCAGAAATTATGTCTCTTCAAAGTTGTTTCTCTGAATTTCTACTGAAGCCAATGATAAGAAATGGCAGTCTTAGCCGGGCCTGATGGCACATGCCTGTAATCCCAGCACTTTGGGAGGCTGAGGCGGGTGGATCACGAGGTCAGGAGATTGAGACCATCCTGGCTAACACGGTGAAACCCTGTCTCTACTAAAAATACAAAAAAATTAGCTGGGCGTGGTGGCAGGCGCCTGTAGTCCCAGCTACTCGGGAGGCTGAGACGAGAATGGTGTGAACCCGGGAGGCAGAGCTTGCAGTGAGCCAAGATTGCGCCACTGGACTCCAGCCTGGGAGACAGAGCGAGACTCAGTCTCAAAAAAAAAAAAAAAAAAGAAATGGCAGTCTTCTAATAACTAGGTTGTTCTGAATGGCTTCCCTTTTCAGTCCTGCTATTGCTGCAAACTGAGTATGAAAGAAGGCGACCCAGCCATCTATGCCGAAAGGGCTGGCTATGATAAACTGTGGCACCCAGCTTGTTTTGTCTGCAGCACCTGCCATGAACTCCTGGTTGACATGATTTATTTTTGGAAGAATGAGAAGCTGTACTGTGGCAGACATTACTGTGACAGTGAGAAACCCCGATGTGCTGGCTGTGATGAGGTACGTTCTATGGGACCACCTGCATGCTGGTGCCCTCTTAGACCCTCATATGGTCCCTTTACCTAGAAGGCAACAAGACTTGACCAAACAGCAATTGCTCTGTTTACATCCAAAAAAGTTTTAAAAAATAAACTTTTGATATTCATTCTGTCTGTGTTAATTGGGTTGACAAATGAAAGACTAGAAATATAAAAGATTGATTTAGACCAAACTAAGTGATAGCGTAAGTTCAAGTTTTAGGTTATCATTTTCAAACTTTAGACCCTGAGAAAGTATGTTGTTACAGATATAAATCTCTTATTATATAAAAATCCATCTTTATTTTTATCTTCTTCCTAGCTGATATTCAGCAATGAGTATACCCAGGCAGAAAACCAGAATTGGCACCTGAAACACTTCTGCTGCTTTGACTGTGATAGCATTCTAGCTGGGGAGATATACGTGATGGTCAATGACAAGCCCGTGTGCAAGCCCTGCTATGTGAAGAATCACGCTGTGGTGAGAAGTATTCTAAGGATATGGTTGCCTCAGCCTGCTTTAGGACTTGAGTTTATGCTTTTCTTAAAGCCTCTTGCAAATGGGAAACAGAAAGCACTCCTTCTAAGTAGAAAGCAAATGATTCCTACCACAGGATGTTAAAATCAAGGCAATTCAAAAACAATACATGCATTGACTATAAGCCACTGCAAGATTTCTACTTGTGAAGTTTACAGTATCAATTATAGGTACTGCTTAATAATAAAATCCTCACTTAAAAAAATTCTTAATGGGAATGAGATTGTTTTATTTTCGTGGTTAGCAATCAGATTCCATTTCAGTAAAGGTGTCTAGGGGCTACTGATATTCTTTAGCTCTATTTGAACATGATGCTTTCTGTTCGTGTTACTGGACCACCCACTGGAATTTTGTTTTTGCTACCTGGAGATTGTAAGATACCTATTTCTTAAACCCTCATTGAATTGATTTAGCATAACAAAACTTGGCCTGCACATTTAGATTTTTGTGTGGGCCAAGCATTCCAATGTTAAAGTATATTTTTTCTTGTATTTACGCTGCTTACACAGAGCTGCTGTTGTATAATGGCCAAGTGATGGTAATGTAGATAAAGGGTAAAAAGTTGACCATAGATGGTAAAGTGTATAAACCAGGAGTATCCAAATAGACATTTACTTCTTTATATGCAGCAAAACACATATGTGTTAATGGTCCCCTGAGCTATCAAGTAAAAGGGACTCCTGGCTAAGGAATGAAATTACATATGGTTTATATAGTTAGAGTTACAAGAGTGTGGTACTGTGAAGATAAGGTAACAAGTTTTGATGTCAATGCCAATTTTCAGCGTTTACCCATTGCCCCAGATACAGTTATTCATTCTGTCAACTGTGCCTCACCAATATATTTCACATTCTCATAATTACAACCACTCTACTTTAGACCTTTTTTTTTTTTTGTCATTTTGACTATTGCAGTGGCCTCAAATTTCGTTCCTCCACTTTCATTCATCTTGCTCAAAAGCTACCCACCATAATGATGGAAAATTATCTTCCTAAAATGCAAATTATTAAACTTTTAATAGATCTGGCCCCTTCTTGCCTCTCCTGTCCCTTCTACTAGTTATCCAACCCAAATCATACATTTCCACACGTTCACCATCATTTTCTAGTTTACACACTGTTCTTTGTCTTTCGTTACTCCTAATAGTTTTTCTAATACACCCTGCTTTTCCCTGTTTTACCTGACTGTACCTACACATTTATTCCTTTAGATTCAGTTTAGGTTTAACTTTTTTTCGGAACACCTTTCCTGATTCCCTATGCCTATCCCTATTGCCTCCAGGCTCTCCGTGTTCCCAATGGTGTGTGTGTGTGTGTGTGTGTGTGTGTGTGTGTGTGTGTGTGTGAATATCATTCATCTGTCTCCTTCACTAGACTGTAAGCAGCTGGAGGGTAGAGCTTGCCTTATTATTTCTATATCTTCAGTGTCAGCACTTAGAAAATGTTTGAGTGACTGACTTGTGTTCTTAATATTTCTCACTTTCGGGTTACCATGGGCATTCCTTTACCTGGGGAACAAGATGTTAAATCACCGTGTAACCTGATACATTATTTAGCTAAAAACTGCTTCAATGAATATTGTTGCAACAGTTTTTCTACAGACTAAAGGTATTATAATGTATACCTTTTTTTGCTGCTGTCTGACCGTTAATCTCAAGGACTAGAATGTAACTTCATCAGGGCAGGGATTTTTTTATCTGCCTTTTCTGTTCCCAACACTAGGACAACATAGGTGCTCAATAAAAATGTATTGAAACAGATGAAACTGCTTTTTTTTCTTTTTTTTTTAGCTGTTACAAGCTTCTCTGTATTACATTGTTTCTAATCAATGGCAGATAGGATTTTTTTAAATAAAAGAAATTTCAAATTATTTAGTTTTATAGTATAGCATCATTTCAGCCAGGCGTGGTGGCTCATGCTTGTAATCCCAGCACTTTGGGAGGCCAAGGTGGGCGAATCATGAGGTCAGTAGTTCGAGACCAGCCTGGCAACATGGAGAAACCCTGTCTCTACTAAAAATACAAAAAAATTAGCTGGGCGTGGTGGGTGCCTGTAATTCCAGCTACTTGGGAGGCTGAGGCAGGAGAATTGCTTGAACCTGGGAGGTGGAGGTTGCAATGAGCCGAGATCCTGCCACTGCACCCCAAGCCCAGGTGATTGATAGTGCGAGACTCCGTCTCAAAAAAAAAAAAAATTATATATATATATGTATATATGTGTGTGTGTGTGTGTGTGTGTGTATATATATATATATGTATGTATGTGTGTAGCATCATTTTTGTTTACTTTCTCAGTGGCATGTACCATGCCTAATATTAAAATGAGCATACATATCCATTGCCAGAACAAATTCCAGCTAACAGCAAAGAGAGCTACCCACACAGCATGCTACATTATATAAAATTTGGAGAAGGTTATCTTGATCTGCTTAGATCTTTTAATCTTAGAGAGAGAAAATACAAATTATTTTTAGACCTGAAATCAAGTGCTCAACTCCAAACAATATTTCTGAGAAAAAAAAAAGTACCTGGAAGGAAAAAACATGGGAGATGCACCTACTTTGTCTCTGTGTAGTCACTAGAACTCCATGGTTATCCCCAGAATTCACATCCATCAGATTCACAGGACACTCCTGCAGAGAGCTCATTACAACAGGTGTCATTAGCTCTTTTACATCCTGTGTACAAATATAAAGAGGGATTGAAGGAAATAAGAATTCTTTGAAATATTAAAGGTTTAGGAACATGGGAAGATCAAATGGCAGGCAGGAAGTGGTGAAGCACATCATCTCTCTGAAGCATTCTGCGGTCCCCAGGCCCTCGGCGCAGCCTGGGCCAATTTTAGATTTTTGAGGAATTAGGGAACAGTAGATTTTGAATGAATGGTAATCAAATTATTAGTAAAATGAAATTTTATGAAACCACAAAACTTAATTCTCTATACCATTTGTGTGTACTAATTATCTTTTTGCTTAATTTTCTTAATTTCATGTGTAATTGAACATTATCTCTTTTTTGTAAATTGCAACTGAAAATGTGTGTTTTGGGTAATTTTAAAAAATCACAGGTCTGAGAAAAAGAAGATCATGGTCTAAAAGCAAGGGAATAAAACACAGTGTATTTTACAAGAACACATTCAAAATACTCACACAAACAAGAAATATGGAAAGACTGAATGTTCTTATCACAAGGAAATCATAAATGTTTAAGGAGAGGGATATCCTAATTACCCTGATTTGATCACTACGCTATGTATACATGTATTGAAACATCACATAGTACACCCATAAATATGTACAATTATTATGTGTTGATCATAAATTTTAAAATGGAAAGATTAATATGAAATGTAGAAAACAATAAGACAATGTTCTAAATGAATAATAAAGCTTTAAAAATATATACAAAAAGCAGTTGCTGCATGGTGCAGCTACACATTAGAAATGTGCTTGTAATTGAAGCATTCATTTTTATTGTATTCAGGAATAGTGGTTGATCACACAAAGAAAGAATTTTCATTATATCTCAGGGAAGACTGGGTTGACCTAACTTAGAGATTACAGAGCTATAATCTCTGTAATCAGAAGCAATGTAACAAAAATTTGCAGGTCTGAAGTGGACATATATAACCAGGCCTCACTTGACTGCCTAAACCAATTACCCAATGAGTAGCAGCCACATTTTGAAGTCTTTTCGAGTAAGGAGGCTCAAGCTGAATGACCTCCACCCACCTGTTCCCACCCCTTATCCCTCAGTAATTCCTGACAATCACATTACGAGACCAAGGGTGCTTAAGATGAGTCACTGTGATACCAGACAGTCTTGCTGGCCTCTTCACTTGTTATGAAATATTTAAAACAAAAACTTTAAGACAGCTGTATTCATTCAGAACATGTATAAACTATAAGGCGTGGACTATCCAGTGTTTCAGAGGTCCGAACTGGTTTTCTGTTTTCTGCTATAACATAGGTTATTTATTCATTTTCCTCATGTACATGTTTGAATAAGAAGAAAATTTTGTGGTGTAAATGTATGTATGTTTGTGTATGTATATACATGTTTGTCATGTATATATTCATAACACATACTGAATGGTACAGGGATTGTAAGTATTAATGTTCTACAATATTAGATTACACATAAATTATGACTGATCTTATGACAGAATGGAAGGCAATTAACTACAAGTTATATTTTTAGTGCAAATTCATTATTCTCAAACACTGTCAGTATTTTTAATTGAGTCCTTAATTACTTTGAACATGATTTTAATTTACTGCTGTCTAGAAATTAGTGGTGTTAATAATCTCATATGTCATAGGTAAGACAGGTAAAATTACCACTTCAAAGCTTTAATGAACAAGGAAAAATCATCTCATAAACTTCTGTGTAATTACAAATGTGCAATCTAATAAAATACATCAGAACTAAGCACACTGCTTTGGAACTTCCCATCAAGACTTTCTGCCTTGAACGCCATGAAGTTATCTTACATGCATCAAATCACCTGTTTGGCCTTCACTCGTTATTTCTCAGGCTGCTCAGCATATTGACCTCCATTAACAGTTGGCCAAAAAGGTTAGCTAGAAGGCCACCCTCCGTCGTGTATTTCTGAGGTTGTCATTATGAGTTTTAATTTATCATCTAAAGAAACATGTTCAGTTTGTCCTAAGATGAAAATGTTACCATTACAGCTTGATCTCTCACCCTCTTTTCTTGTATTATTTCTTAATAGGTGTGTCAAGGATGCCACAATGCCATCGACCCAGAAGTGCAGCGGGTGACCTATAACAATTTCAGCTGGCATGCATCCACAGAGTGCTTTCTGTGCTCCTGCTGCAGTAAATGCCTCATTGGGCAGAAGTTCATGCCAGTAGAAGGGATGGTTTTCTGTTCAGTGGAATGTAAGAAGAGGATGTCTTAGGAGGAGGGCACCCAGAAGTATCGAGCCATAGCTATCCAAAGTGGTCTGCATTTCTACTGTAAAATGCAATTTGAAAAAAATAAAATGCAAAAAAAGAAACTGTAAAGGAAACCAAGAGATTTTGTTCGATTTTTTTGGCCGTTTTTTCTTCATCAATTTTTTTTTCTGTCTCAACTTTTAAACTTGGTTTAAACATTTGATTTGTGAAACAGTAAATAATTGTATCCATAGCTTTTCAAAGTGAAATCATTTAGTTGGAAGCTTGGATCTCATTAAACTTCGTGTCTCTATTCCATTTGTGCCAAACACTTAAAAGTTAGTGTACTGAAAAGAAAGATGAGCATTTCTAGTTCTACACTCCTTTTTTCCCCCCATGTGTAAAATGAAAAGGAAACTAAATTTGCCCTAATACCAAGGCGCTACGTTTATTGCCTCGTCTTATTCACTGACCTTTGTAATGATACACAGTGAATTCTTTTTGACAAAGAGAAATGCAGTGTGGTATGCAGAGCTGCTGTTTTAATGCCTATGCATTTACTCTTTCCTGATTTAGGCAGAGGTGGCCTTTTCTTTATTGCATTTCTCTATTTTTTTAATGTCCCCTACCTTCAGTATTCTCTTTGTAAGTTGGTGACTTCCATCTGTGACCTTGAATATTTTATTATCACATGTCGCATAACAGTATCCACACTTTTTAGTTCTTTTGTTTTTTATTTTGAGCAATTCTCCTGCCTCAGCCTCCCAAATAGCTGGGATTACAGGTGCATGCCATCACGCCCAGCTAATTTTTGTATTTTTAGTAGAGACAGGTTTTCACCATGTTAGCCAGGCTGGTCTCAAACTCCTGACCTCAGATGATCCGCCTGCCTTAGCCTCCCAAAGTGCTGGGATTACAGGCGTGGGAGCCATCATGCCTGGCCTACACACTTTTTACTTCTATAGATGATTTTTGGCTTGGACATAAAAGCCAAGCCCCCCATTTGCTTTTAATCCAAAGAACATGTATAGTTTTTGTACCCAGAGACTATGATTTATATTGATTGCACTTGCCTGCCATGATTTAGATAAGATTTTCTTTTTGCCTGGTTTTTATTCTTTTCTAATGGATCCTGTTTTATAATACTTCCAAGCCTATCCATGGATATATCAAATGTCTTCACTTGTATATTTTCATGGCTAGGTATTTCTAATGTTTATTTTTCCCTGTGTACTTCTACACATAGCTATGCACTATGAAAATTAAATGGAATGAGTGATATGTATATTACTCAAAATAAAGTTTCTTTCATTTTAATAATCATTGTATCTTTTTATTCATATCCTTTTTTGAGTGAAAAATGCTTCTGCAACTAAGCATGTGTTACAGCAGGGGGCGATGTCTCCACGGATAAAAATTACCCAAACGAAAATAAAGTCTGCCTGCCTCTGACAGGACAGCACGGAATCTAGACGTTTCATTATGGAGAAAAGATAAGGTTTATGAAACTTTAAAATCAGGACTTTTAAGTTTGGTCATGCAAGAATTTTTTTTCAAAGAAAGGGAAAGTAATTTTAATTAAAATTTGGGAGAGCTTATTTTCTATTCATTTGGATCTAACAAGCCTTTTATACTTGGGTTTCAACGGTGGTTTCTTTATATGTAAAAAATATTAAAAGAAGAATTTTTTCATGGAAACTTATCGTGAGACAGGAAGCAAATGGGGAATAGTGGTAGATTCATTCTTCCTAATGTTAGCGGGCCATAATACTTTCTCCCTCAGTCTACAATTATTTTTGTCATTGTGGGAGTAGCAGTTTTCTCTGATACATACCCAGAATAACTTGCCTTTTTTTTTTTTTTCCAGCTCCTGTTTGGCCAATAGTACTTCTCTTTACATTCCACTTCTCCACTCCCCTCCACCACACACACATGCACATGTGCATACCAAGCATACAAATTTACTCCTTCTGCACTATGCCTTCAACCATGCAAAAGTAACTTTTGGAGCTTGGATATGTGTCACCTTATCTAAAGTACTCTAATTCTGCATATAATTTTAGAAGCTAATATCACAAGTATCATTACTGTCTATAAAGATTGCTTTATGCTTGCTCATACCTTTATCTTAAATGGCAACAAATATATTTTCCACAGCATATTGTCCACAAAGTTGTACAGCTTAACTTTTCCCAGACATGGCTAAGTGAGAATAAACTGAAACAGAACCCATCTGCTACTAACGGCCAATTCCCTTAGGAAATCTGGGTTGCTCTTGAGACGTACTGGCCTTCATATTTGTTGCATGGTACCTAACATATCTCCCTTTCCTCCTTCCTTTTTTATTTTTGGGGGTGGGGGGCGGCAAATGAGGGGTTAGGGATTGTTCTTTTCATTGACTAGCTGAAACTTCTATTACTGAAGTCTTCAAGCATAGATTTCCAAATTTGACTTTGAAGTATTTCAGCCCAATTTCACCAAAGACAAGGGATTCATCACTGATTCATTCTCAAGGAATTTCCAACACATAGCATTTAAGCTTATACAACTTCACCATAGTTACCAAAGAGACACCAACACCCAAGATCAGTATTCAGCCTTTGTCTTGAGATGCCTTGGCATATCTGAACTTGTCTTCTGGGTATTCACTTAATTCTTTGGAAAACTTGGGATTCCGTCAAGGTCTCTATAAAAAGGCACTTTGCCACAATTTCTTACTCATCTGCCCCTTCTTGACCTCTGTGGATTTAAATGCTCGCCGACAATTTTGATGACTGTACTGAATGCCCACATGTATGCAAAGGACCCACTGTGCTGGGATATGTGTATGTGCTTTGACCACACAAAACACATGCTGGCTTGATTAATAGATTAATAGGATCTTTTTTCATATATTTAGTTGATGCTTAAATAGCTTTGGCTAATTATTTTCTTCTTTCACAGAGAACATGTCATTGTAGCTTCTATTTGATGTGATAATACAACTTGAAGCACTCAAAATAAGATGCCATTAACTTTTTATACTTGTTTTGAATGGCATCTTATGAGGACATTTATGAAGGCTGCTAACAATTTTTTTTTTTCAGTGATACTCCTCACCAGGGTATCTTGCCCCTCAGCCAATAACAAAACCAACTTGTACCCAGTTATCTTTACTAGAGTCAGACATTAGTGAATAGAGACTAATATTAGAGTTGATTTCTCCATAAATATTGATGGACTGTGAAGGCATCATGGTATATAGTTCCAGGGACAGCTGGATTTAGGAATCTAGACAGACACTTTCTGGCCACATCCCACTGATTCTCCTCCTCTCCCATTACAGTAGGATGGAGGACAACATTGTTGGATTTGAAGAGTAAGAAATATCAGGCCCAAGTGTTGAATGGACATAATGTATTGAATAACCACATCATCAAGAATAACCACAGGGAAAATGGTGGAGAGAAGAGTAAGCCAGAGCTAAAGTTATCAAAGTATGTGGAGAAGTATTGTGGCATCTGATAGAAGATGGAAACTCAGGGTGGAGATGGGTGGTAAAGTCTAAGGCCATGTGCTACACCTCAAAGAGCTATGATTGTTAGGAAACAAACAGCCTTTAATGGGAAAAACAGTAGACAGTGAAGACACCTACCCCACAGGGATTGTGTCAGACTCTACTTGAAATACTACAGAAGAAACAGACTTTGGGGATAACTAGGTCTCAGTTGGAGAAGATGAGGAGGAGTTTGAGAGTACAAAGGAGTCTGCAGTTCACAGAAGTTGGATGTCAGTGGGTACAGAGATAAGAGTATAGGAGGAGATAGGGCCAGATTCTAAGTACAAAGCAGAATGGGTATCAGGTTTCCAGTAAGGCTGAAAAATCTAGAGGCCAGAGGTAATAAACAGGGTCTAGAGGCAGGCTAAGGTTAGTTCTGGTAGTTTCCTAGGGAAAATTGGGTTATCAGGGACGCTTTTGGCTGTAAGTAACTAAAAAACTAAGAGTGGTTTTAAGACAAGGTGGAGGCTAACCCAAATTTGGCTCAGAACAAGTTTATTTTAATCTCTATTCTTCCACCCTCTGTGTTGTTGCCTTCTATTCTCATTTGTCCCTTCATTCAAGCCACACTGCCTCATATGACATCATCCAAAATAATAAAGAAGAGAAGTGGCAAAAGCGTATTTTACCTCTAGACAAGGAACAAGATCTTTCCCCGGGGCCCCCAGCTGATTCACCTGCCTTTCCACTTCATTGGCTACAAATATGTCACCTGCTCATCCTCATCAAAGGCAAAGGGAAACAGAGTTGCTATGGTTGACTTATCCAAGCACAATTCATACCATGAGGTCTGGGCACATGCTGCCCAGAACAAAATTATTTTGCTAATGTCTGATTGTTTAGATTCAGCATTGTTTAGATAACTAAAAGGTATGTTTGTAAATAAGTATGAATCTAAAGTTTGGGGTTTCTGTTGACTTGTGAGATGAGTCAGGAACATCATTTGGGGAATACCTTTGTTAGGTAACATTTCATTTTTCATGGCCAGCAATGATGTGGAGTCAGGGCAGGAGACACTGACGTCCTTGTGGTTCTGGTTACTGGACTATGCTTGGCTTGCTCCTCCCAGCATCTCATTCTGTCTGATCCATTCTCAAAGCCACCAGTCACTGTTACATGTCTATCAAGCACCGCCCTCACCTCTCTCTCAGAAGCGATGATGACTTATTCCTTGATGTTCCTATCACACTGACTTATCTGGCCACTGAAACACTTATTTGAATCTGTCTATGCCTGCTTCTCCATTACTGTAACCAATACTTTGGCTGATAAACTTAGCATTTCTCACCAGGTATATTGTAAGTTCCTATCAGTTCCCTTGTTCTAATTCAGTGGCTCTCAGACTTCAACATGCATCCAATTCACCTGCAGGGCTTGTTAAATGCAGACTATTGGACTCCACTCCCCAGAGTGTCTGTTTCAATAGATCTTATACAGGGCCCGATAATTTGCATTCTGAACAAATTCCCAGGTGATGCTTACACTTTAAGAAACATTGTTCTAATCCTGAGAATATTGAGGAAAAAACTGAACTCATTTTCTCTTACTTCAATCTCACCAACACATTTCTTTTCCTTTTTTTTTTTTTTTTTTTTTTTGAGACAGAGTTTCACTCATGTTGCCCAGATTGGAATGCAGTGGTGCAATCTCAGCTCACTGCAACCTCTGCCTCCCAGGTTCAAGCCATTCTCCTGCCTCAGCCTCCCAAGTAGCTGGGATTACAGGTCCCCACCACCATGCTCAGCTAATTTTTTGAATTTTAGTAGAGGCGGGGTTTCACCATGTTGGCCAGGCTGGTCTCGAACTCCTGACTTCAGGTGATCCACCCGCCTTGGCCTCCCAAAGTGCAAGGATTACAGGTGTGAGCCACTGCGCCCAGCCCAGCCTTCACCAACACATTTCTAACACCAGACGTAAGGGGGTGTTTCCCCACACACCAAGCAATCGGAAAATTCTGCAGCAGACACAAGCGGGGTGCCCTCCAGTTTACTTCTGATGCTATCTACCTGGAGGCTGTGTTAGATCCCACAGGTTGAGTGCTCACTTTCACAAGATTGTTCCCCATTTCCAATGCCAATCTCAAGCCCCAGGTTGCTTTACCTGTGCTTCTGGTCAACTGGCTAGAAATCAGGCTTCCCACAACCCCTTATTCAGGTTCTATTACCTTGCTAGAGCCACTCACAACAGAACTCAGGGACACAATTTGCTTATATTTCCCAGTTTGTTATAAAGAATATTACAAAGGATACAGATGGAAAGACACATAAGGCAAGGCATGTGAGAAGGGGCGCCATGCTGCCATTCCCTCTCTGAGGTACCACCCTCCAGGAACCAGAACGTGTTCAGCTATTTGGAAGCTCCAAGAATCCTGTCATGTGGGGTTTTTATGGAGGCTTCATTACATAAGCATGATTGATGAAATTATTGGTCATTGTTGATCAACTTAGCCTTCAGCCACTCTTCTCTCCCTGGAAGGTGGGTGGGGGGAGCTCAAAGTCCCAACCCCACCTCTTATCCTGCCTTGGTCTTTCTGGTGACCAGCCCCTATTCTGAAGCTACCTAGGGGCTGCCAGCCATCAGTCAACTCATTCACATACAAAAAAACATTATTACTAATAGATTACATCTATTACTTTGGAGAGTCTATGATTTTAGGAGTTAATGCCAGGAAATGGGAAGAAAGGTCAAATACATATTTTATACTATCAGATCCATTCTCTTTTTCTTCTGCCAGAGTGCAATACAGGGAACATACTAGTATTCCCTTACTGAAAAATCTAACAATGATTCAGCCTCTTTTCCCACCCTTTTCATGTATACACATGGTCATCTAGCCATAACTGAATGCTTGCAGTTTTTTGAAGTTAGTCGCTTCCTTCATATCACCATGACTTTGTAAAGATAGTTACCTCCAAGAAGCTGATCCATGACCCTTCCACGCCCCCTTCAAGCTTGAAGCTCATCTTTGCTCACATACATCTTGACCTATGCTACTAGTTCACTGATATCATTGCCCTATTTAAGTGAAGAAATATAATTTTTTCATGTTTATTTCCTTAGAACCAAATATAGCACTTAACACATGATATGTGCCCCCAAAATGGTGAACAACAAAATGAATTAAGTGGCATCTGAATAAGCCATAATAAATCAGGTAAGAGTTTTACTAATTGAGATGGAACTCATTTGGCCAAGTTCCTAAAGGACAGAGCAAAAGAAGAAACATAGCTCAGTAACTGTAAGTATTTTTTTAATTAAAAAATAACTTGTGTTTTAAAAAATGACAGTACAAGGATCCAATTGCATAATCCTCAGCAACACTTATTAAAATTCCCTCTTCTCTGCTACCTGCCTTTCTCATGCCTCCAGCTGCTCTCTCCACAAGTCCCCCAAACCTAAATCCTGCCCAATTTCTTTTCTCTCACACTCTGCCATCTCCACTTCTCTCCATTGCTTCATTCATTCATTCATTCATTTGCTTAATCAAACAATATTTATTGTCTGCTATGTGTCAGGAACGGTTGCAGGCACTGGGACCAATTATGTGAACAAGATAAACAAGATCCCTGCTCTCATGGTGTTTTACATTCGGGAGAGAACAGGCCTGAAGTAAAGAATTCTAACAGAAAATGAAATGCTGGCCAAATGGGCGTGGGGAGGGGAAGGCTCCAGAACAGAAGATTTATTAATAACAACAGAAGGCCAAGGCTATTGAAAATATTTTATAAGGGCCTGCATAATACCTAGAACGGAGATTCACATTTTTTTCTCAGATTCTTAACATTGCTCTTCACCTTGACATGTGAAAATTGGATTTCTCTTCGACAGTCTGGAAGGATTGAGGGAAGGCTATGATCTTTCACATATAAATCATTTTTACCTGCCTAAGAAATTACTATTAGATCTTAATACTAACAGAGCTTCACTCCCCAAAGAAAGGTGTATATTTCCTCCTTTCTGAAATTGACAGTAATGTCAATAACTGTATCTTTTTTTCTTCATTTTGACTTCCAGGAAGCTTTGAGCAAAATCTGACCCTTCACTAACATAGCAATTATGATTTAAATCTTTTTTCCAGACAACGTTGTTGTATGAATTCTCATTTCAGCCTGCTTCAAATTCTTTGTGAAATTTGGCAGGAGGCCTTCTTGGTTAGGATTATTTATCTTTTCTAAGTATCAAAAAACATTGATCATTATAAGGGTACAGGCAGGAGTATTGGAAGTAGTCAGCCTACAGATGGAACAGAAGCCAGGGCTGGGCAGCCACCAGGTCTTTTTCGCCTCCCTCCAAGTTCCTCCCTGAATATCTGCTCTTTTTTCTTTCTCTGTAGGCCCAGTCTCTCTGCTTGTTAGTCTGCATGATCAGTTAGTAAAGATGGGTGCCCTAAAATTTCTGAGTTCATAGATTACAAATATTGTCACACTGAGAAACTGACTGGCTGCCTCTTGGTTCTGATTCCAAATTCCCCAGAAAAAAAAAAAAAAAACAAACCCTGATTGTCTCCAATTGTTTTACACATAGACAAACCAGTTTATGATCAGGGGACAGTCATGCAACCTAAACAAAACAGTTAAAAATCTCATCAAATGAAGTTTGAGAGGGGAACACCTTGGAAATAAGTGGGAGTGAATCAAGGAGCTTAGGGGGTCATTGTGAGCAGGAAGACACTCTGCTAGTTTATTACTATAATTGTAAGTAGAGAGTTAGAAGGATAGCATGGCAGACACTGGCTAGATGATCTCCAAGCTTATTTCTAGTGCAACTATATTTCCCAGCATCCACTGTAGTTGTGTGGAGCTTTCTGATTGAGTTTTGGCCAAGAGACCAAGGAAAGAAGCAATGTAGTCTCCTTCAGGCTTTGCCATGAAAACTCAGGCCAAGACGGTGGAGCCAAGAGATAAAGGAGGCTTTCTCCTTTGCAGTGTTGTGCACGGAAACATGACGTGGGCAAGAAATATGCATTTATTGGTTCAAGCCACTGATACTGGGCTTGTTGGTCATAGGAGTTAACCTTCCCTAACTAGTACAGACAAATAAATAATGAAGATCACACGTTCATCCTGAAAATATCCCTTTACTAAGTCATGAGTCACATTGGGATGCTGGGGAACTGAGGGTGAATAGAGCAAAAACTTCTGCTGTCAGTTGTCCAAAGGCTCATGGAGGAGACAAGCAGGTAACAGAAAATGAAAATAATGAAGACCTGTCACTGACAGGAGACAACGGAAGTGATGCCAAACCAGCTGTTTGTGATGCCAAAATATCTTCTCTAGTATGAGAGGTTGCTTTCACTGTTACCCTAGGTAAGTGGATGGATAAAAGGGAACAGAGCAAAAATAGAATCTATGAGGCATGGTCACAGTGGGACTGAAGGACAGGGAGGAGTCAAAGACAACCCTGCCAACTGGAAGAATGGTGGTGACCTCAACAGAAATGGGAAATCCACTTAGGGAAGAGCTACATTGAGAGAAAAATGATCATTTCACTTGGGAGCAAGTGGAGCTTGAGGCAAGTGGAGGAGTACAGCAGGCAGTTTGGGACCTGAAAGTGGATGCTCAAGAAAAACCTCTGGCTAGAGATACAGATGAAGAAGTCAATAGACAAAAGTTACCATTCACATCTGATAATAGCTTACCAAAAAGGGCTCCAGGCTCCTTATCAAATGTGATATGTCAAAGACAGTTTTGAAATGATTTTCACGTTACTTTATTTTTCTCCAGGTAGCAATGACAAGTTTAGTGTATTTTCTCTTTTTTGGTGAAATTATATCAGCAGTTTTTGTATTTCCACAATAGATATTGCAAGTTCTGAGACCTAAAAAATTCTGAGTACTCATTGTATTGCAAAGATTGTCAAGGATCTGCTTATCTGACAATAAACTACAGAAAAGGTTGTAGTATTAAATGTTTCAGCAATGCCCATTCCTTATTTTTCCCTTTTCCCCTAGGGAATTTCAGATTGCCTCTGAAATCTCAGGTCCCAGTTTGCACATTGATTTTCTTGTACTATTATGAGCCACTAATTGCTGTATCCATTAACTTCATCTATGCATAAACCATGCAATAGGTGACAATATATCACCCATTCCTCTCTTCTTATCTTTCTTTTTCATTTTATTTTGCCTTTCTGAATTTTTCTCCTAAACTTTTCTTTCTCTAAATTTTACTTTCTTTCCCAAACTTACTCCTGATGTATTCGCTTCTTTCTCTGTTTTAATTGTTTGATATATTATTAATTTATAGTTTTATTCATTAATAAAATCCATCAAAGAGGAATTAAATGTTTACCATAATCCAGATATGGATAAAAAGAAAAAATAAATATATTTCATGTATATTACACTGAATCAGCCTAAATACTGCAGCCCAATGACTCATTAGCTACAGTTTCATTCTGCATTCATTAGCTTCATTAGCTACAGTTTCATTAGCTACTCTTACAAGTTGAAGGAGATTCTTCATTAGCTACACTACTTTCACTTGGATCCTATAAATGAGGCATCTTATAGTCCCATCTTATTGACAGAGAAGAGGACCATTAACAAAAGCAGACTCATACAGAGAAAAATAATTCCTAGGCAAATTAGCTTTGTTTATTTTTTCAAACCTACATCTATTATATCTTAAAGAATCATGAACTTCTCCAAGGTAGTAGTTACTCCTTTGAATACCAGCTTTTTCTTTTGTGAGAAGATAAAAGGAAATATATTGACTTGTTGCTTTTCCTGAAAAAAATTATTCTATTCTAGTGTCTATTTAAATTGTAGCTAATAAGGTCCATATATTAGACAACAGTATTATATAATATTTAATTTCCTGCCGTGATCATGCAAGAGAATGTCTTTGTTTTAAAGCAATTCAGATTGAAGTAAGCACTGGGGAGTAAAGGAGTATCGTATCTGCAACCTACACATAAATGTTTAAAAAAGTACCATAGAGAGAGAATGAGAAAGCAAGTGTGGTAAAACGCTAACAGTTGAGGAATCTGGGTAAAGGGTAGACAAATTATTTGTAATATTGTTTGCAGTTTTTCTATAGCCTCAAATTATTTCAAAATACAAAGTTTTAAAAGTTATCAGCTCATAGTTCAGGGGAAATTTGGAATTTTATTATAATTTTCTCTTATTAATGTTCTCAGTTTAAAATACCATGTTTCATAAGAAGTCTCATAATTATATTTTACCCATTGAAAGAAGAAAATACATCTCATCAAAAGTCATTCATCTCTTCATATAGGTGGAGTGTTGGTGTGAAGGCTTGGCTCTACACAGTTGTAGTGTAGTGGCAAAATTATATTGCTAAATAAAAAGAACTGGATTGAAGTGTGAACCCTCAACTTACCAGCTGTGGGGACGTGAATAACCATTTAAGCTGTGCCTCAATTTCTTACCTACAAAACAGGACTATCAATCCCTATATGGCAGCTTATGTTTTCACAAATGATCATAGCAATATTTCTGGTCACATGTTCTTGCAGAACCTTGTCGACAATAATCTGGAGTCTTTCTTCCCTCTCCTTGAAACTGAATGGAACTTTGTTACTGCCTGGACTAACAGACTGCAGCATGTCTGTCTGGCTAGGCAAGGTCATCAGAGGTGATAGGAGCTCTCCAGGATCACTCTCACCGTCTCTCTTTCTCTCTCTTTCTGTCTCTTTCTCTCTCCCCTACCATCTACCCTGGGAATGCTTGCTTTTGAAACCCAGTCATAATACTGTGGAGAAACCCAAAGTTTTCCACCCAGAGACCCCATGTGGAAAGACACACGTGGAGAGGAACTGAGGCTCCCAGCCCAATGCCAGCACTGACTGCCAGAAACCTGGGTGAACAAATCTTCAAACAGTTCCAATCCTGGGCCTCTAGTCTTCCAGCGAAGCCCCTGACATCAGAAGAAAAACCTGGACCCAGTGTGTCCCATTCAAATTCCTAAGCCACAGACTCTATAAGCAGAATAAATGGTTGCTTTATACTGTTGAATTTGGGGTCATTTATTATGTGGCCAAGTTTATATATATATTTTTATTTTTTTTTTTTTTTTTTGAGACAGTTTGTCTTTTCCCCAGGCGAGTGCTTTGGGCCGTCTCGGCTGAGCAACTCCGCCTCCAAGTTCACCCATCTCCTGCCTCAGTCTGCTAGTGGGACTACAGGCTATTTTTTGTATTTTTAGTAGAGACGGGGTTTCACTGTGGTCTCGATCTCCTGACCTCGTGATCCGCCCACCTCGGCCTCCCAAAGTGCTGGGATTACAAGCGTGAGCCACCGCGCCCGGCCTAGAATTATTATTATATCTAACAGAATATCTAACAGAATAGAATTCTGTTAGATATTATATCTAATATATCTAACAGAACTATTATATAATAATTCTGTTGTTATACAACAGATACATACAAGGGAATTTCTATAAAACACATACATTTGCCCTGTATAAAATGTTATTTATACAAATTCATATAATTTGTCATTTACACAGATGCATTTTTTTGGATATTAACTTTCATCTTCTCATCTACCTTTCTTCTTCCTTTGCTTAGGGATTTATGCAGTTGTGCAGCCTTAAGAAACTTAATTCTATAAACTCTAAGAGTTTATAAACATCAGGAATATTTATAATATTCTAGACTCAGAAATTCTGGTGAGCACTATTTTCAGGACAGTACATTCCAGAGGTTAGGATCACAGTCACGGAGTAAACAGAAGGCCTATATTTTCACAGAGAGTCTTCAGTTCTTGCATTTCTATGCTGAACAAATGGGATCCTCAACACTCCAGGTGCTAAAGGGAGAAACACCTTTGGTGCTGCTAAAGATTCAGTGGGAAAGAACTTAGAATACAGGACCTTGTTTGTTCTCCAGATTCTATGAAATAAAGGACATTTATTTAAGGAAAATTGGGAGGAGTAGGGATTTATTAGTCACCCATGAACTCCAGAGTACTATGGGTACAAACTTTTATACAATGTAGACCTTGGCCTCAAGAAGTTTACAGTGTCGTATCTCATAAACGAGAGAGGTATTTAAACAAGCTGGCAATCCATTATGATAAATGCAATAGTGAGAGAAAATCTAGCGGTTAGTCCTGAAGTTTGTGACTATGTACAATTTTCCAAAGAAAGATGGTATGCAATAGTATTCGTAATTAGTGACTTACCTAATTTATTACTTTTTTTGTCAAATTTTTAAATAAATTACTTCTATTTAATTGCAACTGATAAAATTTATGTAAGATACCTTTGAATAATTTACGTGTTTGTAAGAGAGAATTGTAAGGAAGGAGGTGAGAGTATTGGCAGCTCTGCTTGACAAAGTCATATAGTACATTCTTTTTTAACCCACACATATTTTCTCTCTTTTCCCTTGTTCCGAACAAAGTTCTGCGGATGGGTGTGAAATGGGAACAAGGAAGAGAGGAGCTGGAGGACAGCATAGGTCCGCAGCAACATGAAGTGCTTTCATTTTGAATTGATTTTCCATGTCATGCTCCTTTTTTCGCCAAATGGCACAGCACTCAGCATTTGCCTCTACTGGGAAATACTGTATGCTGTTTTGCAAAATCTGTAAGGTAATGAACTATAAAACACTATTATGAATTATCATCACCACTCAATCTTTATTAGGCATTCCCTTCTGCCCATTCCAATGGCTGGCATACGACAGCAAACATGGCAGTTGAAGCCCCTGCCTTAAAGGGGTGGCACCTCAGAGGGAAGATTCAGTATTCTCATCGAAGGCTGAGATGGGTTCTTGATTCTTAACTTATAAAATGAAATGGAATTTCTATGACTTATTCCCATCCAGAAGAACTTTGCAGGATAATTATAGAACCTTTTCCAAAGTACTTATAGATTTTACAAATAGGAGAGGAAAAACATTAGAATGACCTCTTTATCATCTCTCGCATGAATGTGTGAGCAAGTGAGTTGTGTGTGTGTGTGATCGAGTGTGTGTGCAAGGGTGTGTGAGCGTGTGTGAGCAGTGTGCATGTGTGAGAGCAAGCGAGTGTGTGTGTGTGTGTGTGTTGGGGCAAGTGTTATATGAGAGTAAATTTACTGGAAACCTTTTAAAGATAAAGTTTATTCTTATTCTGTTCTATTTAACATTTTCTTAGCATTATTTGAAAAAGTGGCTCTAGTTAATGTTATATCTACTTTATACATACAAACTCACTTAATCCTCACAACGACCCTTCAAGGTAGGTACTTTATTATATCATTTTACAGCTAGAATAACTGAAGGCAGTGGAATTATTATGATTATGTAATTTGGAAAGCCACCAAGCTAAGAAGTGAAAGACCTGGAATTCACACTCTGACAATCAAGATCTAAAGTGTGAATTCGTGTTCGCCATGTCATACTAAATGCTGAATGTATATCTTCTTCCCTTTCATATGAACTATGTCAGGTCACGATGTCAGCACCACATAGAAATAGTTTTCTTTTGCTTGCTTGCCCTTTCACAGATATTTCTTCCATGTGCCTTTGCAGCTTCCAAAAGCTGTAGCCTGTTCTTTGAGAAGGCTCTTCTCTCCTCGAGGAGTTGCTCCACATCGGATTGATTCTGGGCCATGCATCATGTCAGCTTGCAAAAGACAAAACCCTTTCTGTTTCTAACGAAATCTCTCATATTTTGAAATGAAAGCAAGAACTGCTCTGCCGAGGTGCCAAGGGCAACATACTTCCATTATGAAGTGTTTCTAACAAAATGTTTTGGAGATTTTAAAGGGGCAGCTTTCTAAATATCCAAGGCATCTGCAAACAACCAGACATGCAGGCCCGCTTTTCAGCCCAAACATTGTTCCTGGGTTGTATCATTTTTTTTGCTGAAAGTCAGCACAGCTGTTGCAATGCCCCTTTATCAATTGTCCAATGATCCCAACAAATTTTTTTCCAAGAGTGAATAATCAAAATGGTATTACAGGTCTTTGATTTTGAAATATATGCACTGTTAATATAATTTTGGCCTTCTTTAGCAGAATTTCAAAGGGGAACCAAAGGTTTATATTTATAAAGTTTATAATCATTCCGCAAAGTTCAAGACATTTGGCAGTGCTTGGGAAACTTAAAAACAGTAATAAAAGGTTACCGCGAGGAATTCAAAGCTGCCTTGTATGGTAATGCTGATTCAAGCCACCACATACTGCAGCATTACAAATTTAGCTGTGATTTGGGGGTTGGATCAGAACTATGTAGCTGCAGAGACATTTAAATGGCTTACCCATTAACAACAAAGAAAGGACTTTGGAAAATTTACAATTAATATCTCCGCTTTGAAAACACATTAGGAGTATGCTTGGGGAGAAAGTCATGCATTCTTAGCCTGATTTACTAAGCATCTATCAGCCTCCTCGACTGTTCTCAAGCACGAACCTTGCCTTGCAATTGTAAACTGTGCACTTTTGCCAACCTGGAATGCACACTCTGTCCCTGCCCAGCTCCAGCTCATTCTGCATCTGTGCTTGCTCAAACTCTGGTAACCCAAGTTCTTCATTTGTTGGCAGCTGGTAAAAGGGGTTTCCTTATGAGTCACAGTGTGGAGGGAGGCTGAGTAATATACCCTATCCTGTGCTACAATCTGTATGGAATGTATTTGAAATAGAACTAAACTTAGAGTTTAGTTCGACATCTGATTTCAAACACATTCTTGAAAAATTGGAGCGCAATAGGGAAAAAATCACCGTGTCTCTCCTGCTACGGAAAAGTTTACTCCTCTACGATTGTCTCCAAAGGGACAGGAACTAAGTTGCACTCATTTAGGCTCTGAGGTCTCTGATGAGGAAAGACTCCACAGCTTGGCTTTTTTAGATGATCCTGCTTTCCTGTTATGGCAGTGAAGTAGCTGATCCCATGGTGAAGGAAAGGGGGAAAATGAAGTTGAGAATGCACAGGTGTCACAGGCTAAGGCTTTTGTCAATGCTGTTTAACAAATGTAGGCATTTGACAGATCACATCTTTAACTGAAAGAAGGTAAAGAATATTACAAGATAAGGTGTGTTTATAAAAGTCATAGATGATGCAAGAACACTGTTTATCACCATATATTCACCTGTTTACACTAAGTTCAGGAAAATGGGTTTTCTTACTATTAAATGCAGTAACATGCATTTATCTAGAAAAATGAATTAAGACTAGCTATCAGGGTCTAAATATAATTTCAAAGAAACTAGACACACTATACTAACCAAATGTTATATTTTTTCTTTTTAAATATCATTAGATACCCAAATATCTGAAATGAAAAAAAGATTAGTGATGACATACTGAATGAACAGAAAAACTGGAAAATTTGTGGCTAGAAACTTAGAATTATACTATAAGCTAGATGGATCCAACTCACATATTCTTCCAAATTAGAGAATTAGTTATGCTTCATAAATATACATACACGCCACAAAGTTTGCTCTGTTTACTAAGCAATAAAATAATCATATCTTCTTAATTCATGAATCTTATAAAGTAAATGAAATGGAAATATGTCTGTTACCTGTTGCTTTTGACTAATATTCAAATAAAATAATCAAGTTATTTCCTTCATCTAATTTGTAACACACATTTCTAAATACAGGTGAGTTGCATGAGAAAAGGGGAATGAAAAATAAAAATTTCTATTTGGTTACTTATAATTTGGGCTTGATACAAAAATTCCTTCAGTACCAACAATCTGATATGGTCACCAGGTATAGCCAATGTTAACAAATCCACCAGATTAAATCAGTATGTAGAAAATGTCAAGTCTGTGTTTACTCAGTTATTCAATAGTCAACACTGAGAGCTTACCAAATACCATGGTATTTACAAGGCATATAAGAAGCTCACCAAGTGAGGACAGAGGCAGATATGCAAACAAGTAACTGTCAAACACAAACTGAATGTTTGCGTCCCCTCAAAATTCGCATGCCAAAATCCTCACCCCTAGGGTGATGGTTATTAAAAGGTGAGCCTTTGGGAAGTGATTAGGTCATGGTGGAGGATGGGGGAACCCCTCATGGATAGCATTAGTGCCCTCATAAAGGAAGTCTGAGAGAAACCCTTTGCCCCTTCCAGCCTGTGAGGCTAGAGTGAGAAGATGACTATGAGGAAGTGGGCCCTCACCAGGTGGTGAATCTGCCAGAGCCTTGATCTTGGACTTTCCAGATTCTAGAACTAGGAGAAATAAATTTCTGCTGTCTATAAGCCACTCAGTTTACGGCATTTTGTTATAGCAGCTCTAACAGACTATGACCATCATATGCAATGTGATAAGCCCTCAGTAGAGGGACACAAAAAGGGAGGAGAGAAGAAGAGAGCAAAGAAGACTTGGGGGAGGAGGGCAACCTTTGAACTGGGTCTGAATAAGAGAATAAGTGACCCAGGAGGAGAAGGGTGGGAGTTGGGATAGCAAAGGGCATTCCAAACATAGTTTCACAACAGTCTCGTAGACAGAAGGCATTATGCAGTAAGAAGACATGAGCATCAGGGAGAAGTAACAGTTCTGACCCATGATAAGAGGGTTATTGGCAGGAAGACGAATGGACTTTGGGTTGGTGAAGAAGGGAGGTGCGGTGTGAGTATCACCGTAAGGCTAGCTGAAGAGTATGATTATACAGTGACATTTTCCCAAAGGTGTTTTATAAAATATTAACTCCATAGACCACTTATTTATTGGATTATTTATGGGGACTAGCAAACAAAAGTTTTCTTTTTCAAGAAAATGTGAGAAATGCTCAATTTTTTTCTGTAAAACTTCTCACAATCTTCAATGTGCTAATGTATATGGTTCTGCAAGATATGTTAATAAAGATAAAATTCCCCACACTTAGTTCACCAAATATCCCTTTAGCTGCACGGATATTTTGAAAAGTTAGTGTTCCATATAAGACAGTTTGGAAATGCTACTATAAGGAATCGAGTAGAACAGAAAGTCTTAATTAATAAAGATGTGGAAAATTCATGGCCAAATTTGTATTTTTAAAACGCAACTTTGGCAAGAATATGGAAGAAGGGTTTGTAAGTCAGACATAGTTGGGAAACTAGTGTCTGGGCAAAGCCCACGGGAACGAAGGAGAATACCTGAATTTGGTAGAATTTCATAACTAAACATCCAGGTGTTCATGGCGAGTGAAGAAGTGAATGAGGGGAAAATGTCAATATATTACTTAACCAAGTGATCAAAGGTAACATTCATAATGAGACAGACATCGTGAGCCTTCTGATGTGATGCACTGAGAAGAACACTACATTACTTATGTTACATTCCTGACAACAATGCGTAAGCTGAAACTAGTCTTGAAAATCATTCTATAAAATCAATGGGCTGTACTGTTAAAAAAAAAAAAAAAAAAATCAATGTTATAAAAGACAAAGAAAGGCCAAAGAACCACCCCAGATCAACGAAGACTAAAGAGATTTGAAAACTAAGTGCAACTGTGATTCTTCATTGCATCGTGGACCTGTAAAATACATGCTATAAAAGACATCAAAGACACTATTAGAATAAATTGAATAGATCTTATGAATTAGATAATAGTACAACATCAATATTAACTTTTCTGATTTTGAAAATTTTACTGTGATTTCATAGGATAATGTTTTTATTCTTGGAAAATAACGCAATATTTAAGGGACAAAGCTGGAGGCATCACGCTACCTGACTTCAAACTATACTACAAGGCAACAGTAACCAAAACAGCATGGTACTGGTACCAAAACAGAGATATAGATCAATGGAACAGAACAGAGCCCTCAGAAATGATGCCACATATCTACAACTATCTGATCTTTGACAAACCTGACAAAAACAAGAAATGGGGAAAGGATTCCCTATTTAATAAATGGTGCTGGGAAAACTGGCTAGCCATATGTAGAAAGCTGAAACTGGATCCCTTCCTTACACTTTATACAAAAATTAATTCGAGATGGATTAAAGACTTAAATGTTAGACCTAAAACCATTAAAATCCTACAAGAAAACCTAGGCAATACCATTCAGGACATAGGCATGGGCAAGGACTTCATGTCTAAAACACCAAAAGCAATGGCAACGAAAGCCAAAATTGACAAATGGGATCTAATTAAACTAAAGAGCTTCTGTACAGCAAAAGAAACTACCATCAGAGTGAACAGGCAACCTACAGAATGGGAGAAAATTTTTGCAACCTACTCATCTAAGGGCTAATATCTAGAATCTACAATGAACTCAAACAAATTTACAAGAAAAAAAAAAACAACCCCATCAAAAAGTGGGCAGAGGACATGAACAGACACTTCTCAAAAGAAGACATTTATGCAGCCAAAAAACACATGAAGAAATGCTCATCATCACTGGCCATCAGAGAAATGCAAATCAAAACCACAGTGAGATACCATCTCACACCAGTTAGAATGGCCATCATTAAAAAATCAGGAAACAACAGGTGCTGGAGAGGATGTGGAGAAATAGGAACACTTTTACACTGTTGGTGGGACTGTAAACTAGTTCAACCATTGTGGAAGTCAGTGTGGCGATTCCTCAGGGATCTAGAACTAGAAATACCATTTGACCCAGCCATCCCATTACTGGGTATATACCCAAAGGACTATAAATCATGCTGCTATGAAGACACATGCACACGTATGTTTATTGCGGCACTATTCACAATAGCAAAGAGTTGGAACCAACCCAAATGTCCAACAACGATAGACTGGATTAAGAAAATGTGGCACATATACACCATGGAATACTATGCAGCCATAAAAAAGGGTGAGTTCATGTCCTTTGTAGGGACATGGATGAAACTGGAAAACATCATTCTCAGTAAACTATCGCAAGGACAAAAAACCAAACACCGCATGTTCTTATCCATAGATGGGAATTGAACAATGAGAACTCATGGACACAGGAAGGGGAACATCACACTCCGGGGACTGTTGTGGGGTTGGGGGAGGGGGGAGGGACAGCATTAGGAGATATACCTAATGCTAAATGGCGAGTTAATGGGTGCAGGAAATCAACATGGCACATGGATACATATGTAACAAACCTGCACATTGTGCACATGTACCCTAAAACCTAAAGTGTAATAAAAAAAAATAAAAAAAAAATAAGGGGAAAGAAACATGAACTTTGTAACTTACTCTCAAATGAAACAGAACAAAATATATAAATATTATATATAAAATGTATATATTTATATAATTGGTCGGTCTTGGTTGTTGTCTATGTGTGTGTGTTTGTTTGTATATGTACATACATACACTATATATATTTATACATATATATGTGTATATATAGAGAATGCTAAAGCAAAGCAAATATGAGAAAATGTTAAAATTTGGTAACCAATTTGGGTGAAGGACATATACAAAAACATTAGTACATTTTTGCAAATTTTCTGTAAGTTTGAAGTTATTTGACAATAAAAAGCTAAAAAAATAATTCAGCAACCCCATTTGGAATTTATCTTAAGAAGCAAAGCCAACAGGTACTAAATACGAGTCAATGACAATTATGCAGTTTCTAGCTTCAGTAATGGTTGAGCATATAGAGAGCACAGGCTAGGGAGGAACAGGATTTGAAAGAGGAAGATGGTGATTTCTGTTTGAGGAATGTTTTTCAAAATGTCAGTATCATCTCCAGGGGGACATTACTGGTAAGACATGCCTGAAATTCTTAAAAGAAGGAGCACTGGAATTTGAGATTTTGAAGACATCTTTACAAGAGATATTCTCTGTTCAGGGATTCAGTTTCTTCCTGGTTCCATCTTGGGAGGTTGTATATTTCCAGGAATGTATCATTTCTTTTAGGTTTTCTAGCTTGAGTGCACAGAGGTGTTCACAGCAGTTTCTGAGAGTTTGTATTTCTGTGGAGTTGGTGGTAATGTTCCCTTTGTCATTTCTGATTGTATTTATTTGGAACTTCTCTCTTTTTTTATTAGTCCAGCTAGAGGTATATCATTAATTCTTTCAAAGACTCAACTCCTGGATTCATTGGTCTTTTGTATGGTTTTTCGCATCTCAACTTCCTTCAGTTCAGCTCTGATTTTGGTTATGTCTTGGCTTCTGCTAGCTTGGGGTTGGTTTGTGATGTTAAGTTCTTAATTTGAGATCTTTCTTTTTGTTGTGGGCATTTAGTGCTATAAACTTCCCTCTTAACACTGCTTTATCTATGTCCCAGAGATTCTGGTATATTGTAGCTTTGTTTGCTTTGGTTTCAAAGAATTTTTTGATTTCTGCCCTAATTTCATTATTTACCCAAAAGTCATTCAAGAGCAGGTTGTTTAATTTGCATGTAATTGTGTGGTTTTGAGTGATATTCTTAGTCTTGATTTCTACTTTTATTGCCCTGTGGTCCAAGGGTGTGGTTGGTATAATTTCAGTTTTTTTTTTTTTATTTGCTGAGGACTGTTTTAAGCCTATTGCGTGGTTGATTTTAGAGTGTGTGCCATGTGCAGATGAGAAGAACGCATATTCAATTGTTTTTGGGTTGAGAGTTCTGTTGATATCTATTAGATCCATCTGGTCAAGCATCGAGTTCAGGTCCTGAATATCTTTGTTAGTTTTCTGCCTCAATAATCTAATATTGTCAGTGGGGTGCTGAAATTCTCCCATTATTATTGTGCAATTATCTAAGTCATTTCATAGGTCTCTAAGAACTTGCTTTATAATCTGGGTGTTCTTGTGTTGGGTACATATATATTTAGGATTGTTAGGTCTGCTTGTTGAATTGAGGCTTTTGCCATTATGTAATGCCCTTCTGTGTCTTTTTTGATCTTTGTTGGCTTAAAGTCTGTTTTGTCTGAAATTAGATTAGCAACTCCTCCTTTTTTCTGTTTACTCTTTGCTTGGTAGATTTTTCTCCATCCTTTTACTTTGAGCCTATGGACATCATTGCATATAAGATGGGTCTTTTGAAGACAGCATACTGTTGAGTCTTGCTTCTTTATCTAACTGCCCACTCAGTGTTAACTGGGCATTTAGCCCGTTTATATTCAAGGCTAGTTTTTACATATGCAGATTTGACCCTGTCATCATGTTGTTATCTAGTTATTATGCAGACTTGTTTGTGTGGTTGCTTTATAGTGTCACTGGTCTATGTACTTAAAGTGTGTTTTTGTAGTGGCTGGTAACAGTCTTTCCTTTCTATATTTAGCACTCCCTTGGCGACCTCTTATAAGGCAGGTTATATTTAGCACTCCTTCTGGGACCTCTTGTAAGGCAGGTCTGGTGGCAAATATTTTATGACAAAGACGCCAAAAGCAACGGCAACGAAAACAAAAATGGGTAAATGGGACCTAATTAAAGACCTTCTGCAAAACAAAAGAAATTATCAGCAGAGTAAACAGAGAGAATGGGAAAAAATATTTGCAAATTATGCATCCAACAAGGGTCTAATATTCCAAAATCGATAAGGATGATAAACAAATCAACAAGCAAAAAACAAACAAAAAAAATAGGCAATTATGTAATGCCCTTCTGTGTCTTTTTTGATCTTTGTTGGCTTAAAGTCTGTTTTGTCTGAAATTAGATTAGCAACTCCTCCTTTTTTCTGTTTACTGTTTGTTTGGTAGATTTTTCTCCATCCTTTTACTTTGAGCCTATGGACATCATTGCATATAAGATGGGTCTTCTGAAAACAGCATACTGCTGAGTCTTGCTTCCTTATCCAACGTGAACATACACTTTTCAAAGAAGATATACAAGAGACCAACAATCATATGAAAAAATGCTCGACACCATTAATCATTACAGAAATGCAAATCAAAATCACGATGAGATACCATGTCACACCAGTCAGAATGGCTATTACTAAAAAGTGAAAAAATAATAAATGCTGGCAAGATTGCAGAGAAAAGAGAATGCCTATACACTGCTGGTGGGAATATAAATTACTTGAGCCATTATGGAAAGCCGTTTCATGATTTCTCAAATAACTCAAAGCAGAATTACCATTCAACCCAGTAATCCCAATATTGGGTATATGCCCAAAGGAATATAGATCATTCTACCATAAAGATACATGCACTCACTATTCACAGTAACAAAGACATGGAATCAACCTAGATGCCCATCAATGGTAGACTAAATTTTAAAAATGTGGTACATACACACCATGGAATACTATGCACGCATAAAGAAAATGAGATTATATCCTTTGCAGCAACATGGATGGAGCTGGAGACCATTATCCTAAGTAAACTAACACAGGAACAGAAAATCAAATTGTGCATATTCTCACTTATAAGTGAAAGCTAAAACACTGAGTGCATACGGACACAAAGAAGGGAACAAGAGATACCAGGGCCTATTTGAGGATAGAGGGAGGGAGAAGGGTAAGGATCAAAAACTACCTATCAGAGTGTATGCTTATTACCTGGGTAGTGACATAATCTGTACACCAAATCCCCGTGACACACAATTTACCTATATAACCTGAACATGTACCCCTGAACATAAAATAAAGGTTTTTTTTAAAAGATATTCTCTACTTGCTGGTGTTTTTAATTAACTGACAATTTCTCTGTTCATTTAAACAATTTTTCCAAAGCAAACCTGCAACTTTGGCTTGGGTCTTAATATAATACATGAAATTTTCCTTTTTTATGAGCTAGACTCTCCTAGAAAAAATAGTGACATAAACAATTTATAATTAAGTTTAGAAGAAAAACTCAAGTGTATTATATTAAATAAGTGTCAATTGATAGTAGGGATCTAGCAATAGCCACAACCTGGCATTGCAGACATTAATGGCAATGAAGAAAATTTTGTGTATGTTCCAAAAATTGATTGAAAATGGTATCAGTTGAGGCTTTAAAATTCCTCAAGAAAATCAAGTACATGTTTTTAACCTTCCTAAACTTCACAATCTCCAGAGCTTATGTTCTAGGGGTCACCTTGGATACTAGTTTGGTTAAGCTAAACAATCTAGCTGTGAAAACATTTGCCTTAATAAAGACTTCACTTTTAAATAAAGCGCGAATTTAATTAGAAAATGAAGAAAGCTGATGCTAAAATAGATTACACTAATTTAAGACTAAGAAAATGTCAGGTTTCCCAAACCTCAAGGTATGAAACTGACAGACTCAAAATGTTTTGCTAAAATAAATATAATTTTAATCTTGAGTACCCAGGCAATTTCAACTTTTCCAAAGCAGAACACCAGACATTCTTGCCTGACCCTGGTCTGTTGTAAAATTCCAGAGATACCCTCCCATCATCCTGTGACAGTAGCTCATCCTGACATGTAAATATCTCATACATAATTTATTCCATTCCTTGGAGCAATGATTTGAATAAAAGCAAAGCAGTTTTTCTGCTGTCTTTACTGTAAATGCTAATCTAATAATATCAAACAGAGTATCTAGCCAGACTGCCTGGGTTTGAGTCTGAGTCTGCCACTTATGAACTGTGATCTTGTACAAGATATTGAATCTCTTTGTGCCTTGTTTTCCCATCTATAAAATGGAGCAATGACATTACTTAGAGCTTTGGTCACATTATGTGCCAAATCAATTTGCCAAAGGAAAATGAATCCTACCTGCCTGGATGAACAGAGTTTCATCTTGCTCCAGAATCTAATTCTTGGTAAGAAACTACAGAGATGGTTACTTATATCCGAAGGGTCAGCCTTAGGACTTCTTAGCTACAATGCAGATAGTATTTCTTGAGATGAAAGGACTCCACCAGCACTATTCATAAGCTGGCAGTTACATAAACAAATGCCCCCAGTGCTGCTACTATGGCTGCTGTCACTTCTGCCATGACCCCAGGAAGTTTCTAGAAGTGAGTGTGGTCACTGCTCATGATCTGCCTGTGTACTGTTTAATATTACCATGCTCTAGCCTAGAAGAAGGGAACCCACCTTTCGTCTCCCTCCCTCTGCCCCAACAACTGTGAGCTTATCATTAGAGTTCAAGAACCCTAAAAGCTGGTCAATCACTAATTTTAAATTATCAAATTGTCTATTTTGGTATTTTCCTTGGAAGTTTTTTCAGTAAATTATGGCCACAGGTTATCCTGGGTAAAATGCTTGTCCCAATTCCTTGGAATATCATCTGAGGCTAGGAATAGCCACGGTTGTGCATGGATGTGGCATCATGTGCAGATTGTAGAATACCACTGCAAAGCCCAATTTAGACTCCATGGGTGAGATCATTCTACCTTATATAATACATAAAAATGCTCAGGGTATACACACTTTGCAAAATGCTTTGAGGAAACATTGTTATGCAGCATGGTCTCCACTGAACAGTTTTGACAGAACAGGGCACTAAGAGCAGCTGTTGGCTGGGCGCGGTGGCTCACGCCTGTAATCCCAGCACTTTGGGAGGTCAAGGCGGATGGATCACCTGAGGTCAGGAGCTCGAGACCAGCCTGGTGAACATGGCAAAACCCCATCTATACGAAAGATACAAAAAATAGCCAGGCATGGTGGCATATGCCTATAATCCCAGCTACTCAGGAGGCTGAGGCAGGAGAATTGCTTGAACCTGGGAGGCGGAGGTTGCAGTGAGTCCAGATTGTACCACTGCGCTCCAGCCAGGGTGACAGAGCGAAACTACGTCTCCAAAAAAAAAAAAAAAAAAAAAAAGCACCTGTTACAGGAAAATAAATAACGATAACAATTTAAATCCATCTCTTGGTAACTCAGATGACTGCATGTTCATAAAAAGCACCCTCTTCGATGGTCAGTATGATCTCTCTGAAGCAAATAAAATATTTCTTCAAATGTCTTTTACGTGTCCTGTTAATTGTTTCAGTATGATTATAGGAGACAGAAACAATGAGGTAATGTTCAGGAAAGCAGACACAAAGAGACAGGGGAAGTACTCACTGAGCAGGGCCACGTATGATGCAGAGGGAGGAAGTGCAAAGAGCAAACTGGGACCTGAAGTGGGTTGAAGGAAACTTCTCACAAATTCTGTTATAGCTCAATAAAGAATATGTTTGAGATTTAATTAAAATGAAGCTCAAGAAGATTAATGCATGAATTTAGAATGATTCCAAACCCAACTAGAGAAAGCAGTAAGGGTTTCTACCCATGTACCACCTCTCAAGTGTCTTTTGTATTCTGTTCAAGGAATGCTTTTAATAAAAAACAGAATAAAATTAGAAATATTTTCTGATGAGTGATTTTTCCTAGTACCAATTTATGATGAACCTACATTTTTCTTACCAAAATTATGGATTTTTTTACACATAATAGTTTGCCTTTTCAACACAGAGTTAGTAACCCTAATGAGAAGAAACCACAAGCACAGGATGAGCTTACTGCTAACAGCAACCCCTAGGTGACACCCGCAGGACAGTGTGTCCATAGGGGCTGAGCTACTGTGCTATAACATGCTGAGACCATCAGCGCTGGGGCAGCAAGGCCAGGGATGGCAGAAGTTCATCTGGGCTCCTCGGAGGGCAGCCTGAGGTATGCTGTGGGCCACACAGGTAGGGAACCCCAAGATGGCCACTCCTGCCACTTTGCCCAGGTGGGATACAACAGCCACCTCCCAGGTGCCTAGTGCCCATTATAGACAAGTGTCCTATATTAGTTTCCTGTAGCTATTGTAACAAATTCCCCAAAACTTAGTGACTTAAAAGAAGAAAACAATTATTTTCTTGCAGTCCTAGAGTCCAGAAGTCTGAAATTCAGGTGTCAGCAGGGGTTACGTTCCTTATGGAAGCTCTAGGAGAGGCTTTCTTTGTCTCTTCTAGTTTCTGGAGGCTTTTGGCATTCTTTGACTTGTGGCCTTGTGGCTGCATCACTCCAATCTCTGCCTCCGAGGCTATATCACCTCTTCCACTTCTGCTGAATCTGCTATTATGGACTCAATATGTGTGCTCCCCATTCATATGTGTTGAAACCCTAATCCCAATGTACTAGTATATGGAGATAGGGACTTTGGGATGAGTGGAGCCCTTATGAATGAGATTAGTGCCTTTAAAAGAAGAGGCCAGAAACCTACCTTGCTCTTTTTTCAGTCATGTGAGGAAACAACAAAAAGTTGGCAGCCTACAACCTGGAAGTGGGCTCACACCAGAATCTGACCATGGTGGCACCCTGATCTTAGACTTCCAACCTCCAGAACTGTGAGAAATAATTTCCTATTGTTTACAAGCCACCCAGACTATGATATTCTGCTATAGTGCCCTGAAGTGTCTAAGCAGTCTTCCCCATGCATTTCTTATAAATAACTTGTCGGTGGATTTAGAGCCACACAGATAATCCAGGATGATCTCCTCATCTCAAGATCCTTAATTTAATTATATCTGCAAAGTTCCTTTTTCCAAGTAAGATAATAGTCACAGATTCTGGTAACTAGGACATGGGCATATTTTGTGAGGGCCATTATTCAACTCACTACAGAGTCCATGAGACTGCCAAGGGAGCTGGTGTCCAAGATGTTCAATAGCTTAAGGTGAGCCTGGTAGGGGAAGGGAGTGGGGTGGGGAAGGAAGAAGCAGAAAGCTCAGGTGGGTGCTGGGAAAGAGGTAGCTCCAAGCAGTGACCCCCACATTCTAGCATCACAAATATTGAATATTTCTGTTTTCTCATCCAAGCTGGCTGCATAGTAGCTCCTCTAACACACAGACCTATCCCCAGATTAAATTGTCATTATTTCAAAATACTTGGCATTAAAAAAAATTATTGGATTCAAAGATCTATTCTTTTTAGCAAGGGAAATTCTAATTTTACAGTTGTTTTTGAAAAAAAGGCAGAAGCTGCTAAATTTTTCAAATACACTTTAACTGTTATGTTAACGGTTTTAATTTTTATAACTTATGCAAAAAAGTGTCTTATCAATGAGGATTGTTAAGACCTTGCAGGAATCATCATTAATAAGACTTGACTAGGAGACTAGGAAGTGTTTAATCATTTCAGGCATGAAAATATGCCAAAGAAAAAAAGGTCAGGAAAGCATACTGAAGTCTCATTTTAAAAACTGCAAAGATTTGACTGTTTAAGTACTCAATCTTTTCATTCATATTTGTGTTTTTATCATAATGATATAGATAAAGTATATATGTTTTTCAACAGGTCCCATGCAGATGCCTCCAAATCCCTTTTAGTTTACTCCAGTGTGAAAAAGTTAGAAAGAACTGTTTCATGAAATAAGCATGAAAAATGCTTTTTCTCTTTTCCTCTGATATTAAATTATATATAATATATATAATGGCAGAGGAATATATAACATATATATAATAGCAGAGGAAAAGAGTTTGTGTGTTACTACATATAGCATATATACAATGTGTGTTATTACATATAGCATATATATAGCAATGTGTGTTGCTACATATAGCATATATATAGTAACACAAACATTTTATATATACATAGTTTCCATAATATATATTACATATTCAGTGATCAAAATTACTCTTTAGTTAGAAAAGTCAAAGAGGAATATGTGGGAATTGGGGAATGGGAAGAAAGAAAAGAGAAAAGAAAGGAAGTAATTTGGGTTTAAGTAAGGCTGAGAGTGTTAAAAATGAGAAAGTACAAGTGGTTAGAAAAAAAAGGATATTTGCAAAGAAAGTCATGCAGCCAAAAGGGACCCATTATGGAAAGTATTTGGTTTATAGTTTAATGCCTATTCTTCAGTCTACTTATTTGTTAGTTTATTTATTCTACTTCGCTCACAAGCTTCCTCTCAAAATTGTACCACTCTCCTCAGGCATGTGGATAAAGTACGGACAAATAACTAGGAAACAGTCCAAGGTGTTATATTGCTTGTCACAGCAGTACCTCTTGTAACAATTTTTTCATGTGTGTATAATAAAAATATGTAGGCCAGTGATTTCTTCAGACAAAAGCAGTCTTCACATTCCAGAAACTCATGGGGGGTTTGTTGAAAGAACAAGTTGTGCACACAGAAACACACCTGAAGAATCAGCCATTCCCTAGACTGGAACTTTAGCTCTGTTTTAAAATAGCTGAGGTGATGTTGACCTCCCTGGAAAAGACTGAGTCAACCCGAACAAGGTCATTCACCTTGGGAACGTGGGTCAGAGTAGATTTGACCAATCAGTTCATGGCCATATTCTTATTAAATGTTGTTGGTGCCTCAGTGGGTGGGACTTGGGTTTTAACACCCAAGGAAAGAGCAAGTGAAGACATCAATTTAAGAACAAGAAGAAAAAAACATGACTACTAGGACAAATTAAAGACTTGATTGTACACAAACAGAATGCCAGGGGTTGGCATAACATGGGGTGGCGAAAGTTGACCAGAGGTGGAGCCCGGAGCCCTGGACACTAGTTTGCACCTACTGCAAGTCACTTTTCATGTCAGATCCTCATTTTTCTCATCTGTAAAGAGAAAATATTTTATTAAACGATTTATGAGGTTTCGTCTCATCTAATTCTACAAATGCTCTGTGAATAGCTTCTGATTGGCTAAAAAGTCTCACTCGGTATAACTTAAGAGAGCGTGACTTTGTTGTGGTTTGTCCTTGATGCTGGAGCATTCAGGAAGCTTGAAATATTTTTTCTATGACCCTTCACTCTTTCAGTGATGAAACTTGCCACAACACAGTACACATGACCCGATCCCTATTTTTATTACCAGGGATTTGGCTCTAACTTTGCCCAACTCTCAGGTGATACTAAACTCTGGAGATTTCCTTGACCTTCACATTTGCTGTAGAGAACTAAACCCTAGTGCTGGATGGGGTTTGGATGCTCACTTTCTTTACCTGATCCTTAAAAATTTAGAGCAAATATTTTTGATTTAAGATAAAATTATTAATATGATGTGTTAACATTTGTTTCTGTGGTGTTATTATAAAAATTAATGAGTCATGTAGGAGCTCCAAAATAGAAATTCAGAAACAGATATTACTGAGTAAGCAGTAAAATAAATATCAAAGTTCTAATGATTACCAGCTTTGAGTAAATCATGCCAGTCTAGGAAATAGAAGTGTCTATGATACTGCTGAACTAACTATATACAGCCCCCCAACAATTCAAGCCACATTAATTTGAAAGCAATTAGTAAATATAAGAAACTTAGTTATAATATATATGAATATATAACTTAGTAAATATAAGAAACAATAGATCAGTAGATCTTCACCATGACTGCATGTTAGACCCATCAAGAGAGTTTTTAAAAATTAGCTTCCTCTGTTCCCTTCCCTACCCAACCAATTAAATTGGGCTCTCTGTGATGCGGCCAAGGTGTTAATATTTGTGCTGAGTTCCCTAGGTTCCAATAATTTGTCAACAGACAGGGCTGAGAAACATTGCAGTCTATTATTTTTCTGGGGCATTACATGGCACTTCCATGGAGTAAAATTGAAACAAAGAGGTTTGAGTGCAAAGTATGACTCACCCAACTTCTCTTAGCCTCAATTTCCCCAGCTATAAAGAGACAGCATCTGCTCCACCAAATTGTTGAGAAAGTTAAATAAGTTATATTTCGAAGTATTTGATACACAATAGATGCTCAAAAGGTATTCATTGAATGTTGAATTCATTTTCTGTAACTTTTGTTAGCTTAATGTTAGGTGGTGACGGACAGTGATGATCTCAGTGTTAATATGGTGACCATAGTAAAGAAGGTGCCTGTAAAATATATGTGAAGAATAAATGTAGACATTGATTTTTCTTCTTACACACATACATATAGATGAGGAATATGGGATTTTGTTATATTTTCTTTTATATAATAACTCGTTATTAAGTTCATTATATATATGTCTATCTATAGCTATTAATTGATCTAGGTATAGATGAGGAATATGGCATGTTATATTCATTTTAAAAATGTGTAAAATCGTGAATTCAAATATAAATAGGAAATAAAACAACAACATGACATTAAAGGGGATCTCATCAGCTAGATATGAGCCTTAAGAGGCAAGAGGCCAACCTGCCCCTCTGCTCAGCCTCAAGCCTGTCACTACCAAGCTGCACCTTGGAGCTCAGCCTAAAGGGTCTCCATCACTTACTTGAAGTTGAATCTAAACCCCCTCTGTAATAGAATGCCAGTCTGGGGAACTCTGAATTGACTACAGGTTCACAGATAGAGATTGCTTAACTGGAAGAAAAGTCAGGAGAAAATCAATGTCTACATTCATTCTTCACATATTCCTCAATAGATCTATATGAGGGGTCATATTTCTACATCTTGTTCATTTGTAACTTGGATATTGTATAGTAAAATCTGTATGATTGCCATCTTTGCCATCTCTTGTAGGACATTTTGGGTCTAATTTTGAAAGCTGGATATTACTTTCTTTCCACTTTCTGTAAACTGAGGCTAGGAAGGAGAAGAAAGGGAATACTCCAATGAAACCACATACTTCCTTTCTGAAACACTGTTAAAGATACTCTGGCAGGCCCCCCTGCACGCAGCTGGGAGTGTATTCACTCCTTTGTCATACAGGTAGGCTTCTGCTATACCCGTCTTGGTATGAAGCCCTGGAAATAAGCAAATTCTTATACAGTGCGATCATGCAGCAAGAGTCTATACATTCAAAAGTGTTTACTAAATTTTTCTCTTGACCTTCCAAGGGTACCTCACCATTCTACCTGTCTCCCCATAGAAGATGTGAGTGAGAATGCCATGACTCTGTGACCTCACAATACTAACAGAATTTTGCTTCTGCAGGATGGGACCACAGCCAGAACTCTATGCCACACCAGAATTTACTTATTCAACACGTACTTCTGAGTGTCAACTCTGTGCTAAGTATCGTTTTAGTTTTACAGCAGTGAACAAAATACACAATGTGCCTGACCTATGAATATTACTATTGTTGACATGACAATAATGAATGAATAACAAAACAGATTTATATAAGCCAGGTTGTATAAGTGTTATGGAGAAAAATGAAATAAGTGTTTAGCCAGGGTTCTCTAGAGGGACGGAACTAATAGGATAGATGTATATATGAGGGGGAGTTTATTAAAGATTATTGACTCACACAATCACAAGGTCCCACAATAGGCTGTCTGCAGGCTGAGGAACAAGGAAGCCAGTCCGAGTCCCAAAACGTCAAAAGTAAGGAAGTGGACAGTTCAGCCTTCAGTCTGTGGCTAAAGGCCCGAGAGACTGTGGCAAACCACTGGTGTAGGTTCAAGAGGCCAAAAGCTGGAGAACTTGGAGTCTGATGTTTGAGGGCAGGAAGCATCCAGCACAGGAGGAGGATGAAGGCTAGAAGACTCAGCAAGTCTGCTCCTTCCAAGTTCTTCTGCCTGCTTTATTCTAACCATGCTGGCAGCTGATTAGATGGTGCCCACCCAGATTAAAGGTGGGTCTGCCTCTCCCAATCCACTGACTCAAATGTTAATCTCTGGCAACACCCTCACAGACACACCCAGGAACAATACTTTGCTTCCTTCAATTTAATTAAGCTGACACTCAATCTTAACCATCATAGTAAGCATATCAGAGACTACTAGGGTCTGCTGTTTGGGACAGGGTGGTCTGAAAGGACCTCTGGTAAGGCGACTTTTGACCACAGACCTGAAGAAAATGGAGGAATGAGCCCTGTACATTGTCAGGGAAGAACTGTTCAGGCAGAGGAAATACAGATGGAAAGGGCCTGCAGTGGAAAAGTGATGGCATGTTAGAGGCACAGTGAGGAGGTCAACACAACTGGTGAGGAGTGAATCAGGAGAATAGGGGATGAAGTCACAGAATTGGGACCCAGGTCATAGAGAGCCCTGGAAGGCATTTTAAAGACTTGGACTTTGAGGAAAATGAGAAACCATTGGCCAGTTTTGGGTACGTGAATGATATTTTACCAGAAGATTCTTTTTCCTATCAAGTCATCACTTTCCACATTTTATGAAAAGAAGTTTTGTCTTTTCTTGTTAAGCTATTGCTGAATTTTTAACTTTGGGGTTTTGTTTGTTTCGGATAGGTATTGGGAGAAGGAGAGGCTGTGAACCCATGCCACTATGCTATCTCTAACTCTGCCATCCAGACCGAATAAGTTTTATTTCCACTGTATTCTGCTGTCCATGGCATGGATTCACCCCCACTCACTCTACAGGCCACTTCCATGAAGAGCTATGACCAGAGCCTCCCTGGGCCCAGCACAACAAGCACATTCACGTATTCCCAGCCTAAATGAGCCTCATTTACAATCCAGCAGTGTGTGCCTGCACGGTAGTTCTTTATGTTTCCTTTTTAATAAATATATGACTCATAACAATATTGTCCTTTGTTTAGCTTTCATCTTTCTCAGAGTTTGAAGTGTTTGTAAGAAATAGTTGTAGATTTATTTTTAAAGCCTTGCTACCTTAAATTAATAATTTTATTTTTATTTTATTTATTTATTTTTTTGAGACGGAGTCTTGCTCTGTCGCCCAGGCTGGAGGGCAGTGGCGCCATCTCGGCTCACTGCAAGCTCTGCCTCCTGGGTTCATGCCATTCTCCTGCCTCAGCCTCTGAGGTAGCTGGGACTACAGGTGCTGGCCACCACGCCCGGCTAATTTTTTTTTTTTTTGTATTTTTAGTAGAGACGGGGTTTCACCGTGTTAGCCAGGCTGGTCTCAATCCGCTGACCTTGTGATCTGCCTGCCTCAGCCTCCCAAAGGGCTGGGATTACAGGCGTGAGCCACCGCGCCTGGCCAAATCAAGAAATTTTAAAAGCATAATATGCCACTGTATTTCTTTTTCTTATGAAAAGCAACAATGCTAAATTTACAGGCAGAATGTTGTATTGGCATTAAAGAGGGCTATCAATCCATTAAAATAATCAATATGTAATTTCCTGATCTCCTGACCTCATGATCCACCTGCCTCGGCCTCCCAAACTGCTGGGATTACAGGCGTGAGCCACCGTGCCCAGCCAAAATAATCAATATGTTATTTCTGATGCTGAAAGTATACACAAAAGTTTTCAATTATCTGAAAAAGAGGATCTTCTGATAAATATTCATCATATCCTGATTTTTAAAATTAGAGTACTTCAAATTTAGATGTTATGTTAAAAAAAAAACTCCAGATTCTCACATGTGAAACCTGATCTTGGTTCTGATGTTTACTTTTTTTGAAGTAAGTAGAAACAATTGAGTACAGAAGAAACAATTAGCTAGATTTGTTAAAATCTGGTTAAATATTGTTTTAATTATCACGGAAGATGTAAAGAACATCTAATTTTATGGATTATTTATAGAATAGTGGGCAAAACCAATTAGGTATTAAGAAGTAAACCTTGAATTTATGCATTTTTGTAACAGAACTTCTAGCTGTACTAAATATAAACTGAATTTTTGGAGGATAAACACTAAAAATACTCTTTCATTACACTCAAGACATATTATTTATCATATTAATAAGCTTCTCATGTCATACATTGTGTATTGTTATTGTGGTTATTTTTGTCAACAATTTTTATCAAATGAGTTCTAATTTTTGGTGGAGAAATTTTGGCAACTACACAAAGAATGTACCAATTATCACTTCTGCAAATTATGCATATGAACTTTTCAAAATCCATAAATTACTCTTCTCTGGTTTGGCTGAAGTTAGAGGAGCATTGTTAAATAATATTTACTGAACACTTTTTCTAAAAAAATTATGTGTGTTTTCATAATGTGTTTTGATTTAAAAGAAAGTTGTTATTATTAGTGAAAACATTTTTTGTAATGAGCCAATAAAGTCCTCAAAATTAAAATGAAACATACTATGAAGACCTACATCTGATACACTTTTTTTTCTCTGAGCAGGCAAACGTACTTAAGACCTTTGTGTAAGATCAGAAAATCATAAGACAGCATTAAAAAGTACTATACAGGAGGAGATGGAACAAGATGGCCAAATAGAAGCCTCCAGCAATCATCTCCCCCAAAGGAATCGAACAACCATCAAAACAAAATTGAACAACTATCTAAACAAAAAAAGTACCTTCATAAAAAACAAAAATCAGGTGAGTGATCACAGCACCTGCTTTTAACATCATTTTTAAAAATACTTTAAGTTCTAGGGTACATGTGCACAACGTGCACGTTTGTTACATATGTATACATGTGCCATGTTGGTATGCTGCACCCATTAACTTGACTTTTACATTAGGTATATCTCCTAATGCTATCCCTCCCCCCTCTCCCCACCCCACAACAGGCCCCGGTGTGTGATGTTCCCCACCCTGCATCCAAGTGTTCTCATTGTTCAATTCCCACCTATGAATGAGAACATGCAGTGTCTGGTTTTTTTGTCCTTGCGATAGTTTGCTGAGAATGATGGTTTCCAGCTTCATCCATGTCACTACAAAGGACATAAACTCATCCTTTTTTATGGCTGCATAGTATTCCCTGGTGTATATGTGCCACATTTTCTTAATCCAGTCTATCATTGATGGACATTTGGATTGGTTCCAAGTCTTTGCTATTGTGAATAGTGCTGCAGTAAACATACGTGTGCATGTGTCTTTATAGCAGCATGCTTTATAATCCTTTGGGTATATACCCAGTAATGGGATGGCTGGGTCAAATGGTTATTTCTATTTCTAGATCCTTGAGGAATCACCACACTGTCCTCCACAATGGTTGAACTAGTTTACAGTCCCACCAACAGTGTAAAAGTGTTCCTATTTCTCCACATCATATTAAAGAAAGAGGCACTGAAGAGGATAGGAAAGGCAGACTTGAATTGCCTACACCACTCTTCGCCCATCCCCAGGCAGCAGCCCCTCATGAAGCAGAGAGAGAATCTGTGTGCTTGAGGGAGGGACAGTGCAGTGACTGTGGAATTTTGCATTGGAATTTAGTGCTGCTCTGTCACAGCAGAAAGCAACACAGGATAGAACTCAGCCAGTACCCATAGAGGGAGCATTTAAACTAACCCTAGCTAGAGGGAAATAGCCCATCCCAGTGGCAGAACTTGAGTTTTGGCAAGTCTTGCCAACATAGGCTAAAGTGCTCTGGGGTTCTAAATAAACTTGAAATGAACGGCAGTCCAGGCCACAAGGACTGCAATTTCTGGGAAACTCCTGGTGCTGTGCTGTGCTTGAAACCAATGGGCTTGGGGTACACAAAACTTAGTGAGACATAGCTGTGGTGGCCAAAGGAGTTCTTGTGTCACCCCTCCCCAACTCCAGGCAGTGAAGCTTGCAACTTCAGGAGAGAACGCTTCCTTCCACTTGAGAGGAGAAGGGAGAGTTAAAGAGTACTTTGTCTTGCAACTTGGATACCAGCTCAGCCACAGTAGGATAGAGCACAGAGCAGAGTCCCAGGCTCCCATTCCAGGCTCTAGTTCCCATATGACATTTCTATACATACCCTGGGCCAGAAGAGAACCCATCACCTTGAAGGGAAGGACTTAGTTCTGGCAAGATTTATCACCTGCTGACTAAGGAGCCTTTGGTCCCTGAACAATCAGCAGCAGTAGCCAGGCAGTACTTACCATGGGTTTGGGGTGAGATTCAGAGCCATGACCCAGTATATTCCCAGCTTTTGTGACTATGAGGAGAAACTCTTCTACTTGAAGAAAAGAGAGGGCAGAATAAACAAGACTTTGTCTTGTAGTTTGGGTACCAGCTCAGCCACAGTGGCGTAGAGCAGCAAGCATATCCTTGTGGTCCCGGATTCCAGGCCTTGGCTCTTAGATGACATATCTGGACCTGCCATTGGCCAGAGGGGAGCTGACTGCCCTGAAGCAAGAGTCCCAGGCCCGGCAGCATTTACCATAACTGACTGAAGAGTGCTTGGACCTTGAGTGAACATGAGCAGTAGCAAGGCAGTTCTCACTGTGGGCCTAGGGCAGTGGTAGCCATGAGGAGAGACTCCTCTGCTTGTGGAAAGAGAAGAGTGGGAAGAATTTTGTCTTGTGGCTTGGGTGCCAACTAAGCCACAGTAGAATAGAGCACCAGGTATATTTCTAAGGTTTCCAACTCCAGGCCCTGGCTCCAAGACAGAATCTCTGGACTCATGCAGGGCCAGGGGGAACTCACCACCCTGAAAAGAAGGACACAGTCTGGCTTTGCCACTTACTGATTTTAGAGCCCTAGAGCCTTGAGCAAACATAGGTGGTAGCCAGGCAGTTTCACAGCTGACTCTGAGTGAAACCCAATGCTGTGCTGGCTTCAGGTCTGAAGCACTGTCCTAGTGGTGGTGGGTACAGGGTTGTTTATGTCACCCCTCCTCTAGTTCCAAGAAACTCAGCACAGAGAGAGAGAGAGAGAGAGAGAGAGAGAGACTGCATTTCTTTGGGAGAAAGTAAGGGAGGAGAACAAGAGTCTCTGTCAGGTAATCCAGAGAATTCTTTTGGATCTTATTCTAGACTATGAAGGCAATACCTCTATGAGTCTTCAAGAGCCACAGCATTACTGGGCTCGGGGTGGCTCCTAATGCAGATATGGCTACAGTAACCAAAAACTTAAATTACAACACTGAAGTTTCTTAAAATACCTGAAAATCCTTTCCAAGAAGGACAGGTACAAACAAGACAAGACTGCAAAGACTGCAATAAATACCTTATCCTAACTCTTCAATGCCCAGACACTGACAAACTTCCAGGAAAATGACCTCACCGGCCGGGCGCAGTGGCTCACGCTTGTAATCCCAGCACTTTGGGAGGCCGAGGTGGGTGGATCACGAGGTCAGGAGATCGAGACCACAGTGAAACCCCGTCTCTACTAAAAATACGAAAAATTAGCCGGGCGTGGTGGCGGGTGCCTGTAGTCCTAGCTACTCGGGAGGCTGAGGCAGGAGAATGGCATGAACCTGGGAGGCGGAGCTTGCAGTGAGCTGAGATCGCACCACTGCACTCCAGCCTGGGGGACAGAGCAAGACTCTGTCTCAAAAAAAAAAAAAAAAAAAAAGAAAAAGAAAAAGAAAATGACCTCACCAAATGAACTAAATAAGGCACAGAGGTCAATCCTGGGGAGACAGAGACACATGACCTTTCAGACAGATAATTCAAAATAGCTGTTTTGAAGAAATGCAACAAAATTAAAGTTAAAACAGAGAAAGAATTCAGAATCCTATCAGATAAATCTAATAAACAGATTGAAAGAATTTAAAAGAATCAAGCAGAAGTTCTGGAGTTGAAAAATGCAAGTGACATACTGAAGAATGCATCGAAGTCTCTTAACAAAATTGATTAAGCAGAAGAAAAAATTAGTGAGCCTGAAGACAAGCTATTTAAAAATACACTGTCAAAGGAGACAAAAGAAACAAGGATTTTAAAAAAGAAGCATGCACAACACCTACAAAATAGCCTCAAAGGGCAAACCTAAGAGTTATTGGCCTTAAAGAGGAGGTGAAGAGAGAAAGATAGGGGTAAAATGTTTATTCAAAGGGAAAATAGCAAAGAACTTCTCAAACCTAAAGAAACATATCAATATTCAAGTATAAGTTTAACCCAAATAAGATTACCTCAAGACATTTAATAGTCAAACTCCCAAAGGTCAAGGATAAAGAAAGGATCCTAAAAGCAGCAAGACAAAAGAAATAAATAACAAACAATGGAGTTCCAACACATCTAGCAGCATGCTTTTCAGTGGAAATCCTACAGGCAAGCAGGAGAGTTGCAGGACATATTTAAAGTGTTGAAGGATAAAGACGATAACCTTTGTCTTTATTTCTCCTCCATGTCTAATGGTGAAAATATCCATCAGACATGGAGGAGAAATAAAGACACCCAGACAAACAAAAGCTTAGGAATGTCATCAACACCAGACCTACTCTACGAGAAATAGTAAAGGGAATTCTTTAATCTGAAAGAAAAGGACATAAATGAGTAATAAATACTCTGAAAGTACCAAACTCACTAGTAATAGTAAGCACACAGAAAAACACAGAATATTATAATACTGTAATCATGGTGTGTGAACTACTCATATCGAGTAGAAGGACTAAAAGATAAACCTATAAAAAATAACTATAAACCACATTTCAAGATATAGACAGTATTATAAGATACAAATAGAAAAAACAAAAAGTTTAAAAGCAGGGAGATGAAGTTAAAATATGGAGTTTTTATTAGTTTTCTCTTTGCGTGTTGTTTGATTATGCAATCAGTGTTAAGTTATCATTAGTCTAAAATAATGAGTTATAAGATGGTATTTGCAAGCCTCATGGTAATCTCAAATAAAAACCATGCAAAAGATACACAAAAAATAAAAAGCGAGAAATTAAAATGTACCACCAGAGAAAATCTCCATCACTAAAAGGAAGACAGGAAGCAATAAAAGAAGGAAGAGAAGACCATGAAACAACCAGAAAACAACAAAATCAAAGGAGTAAGTCCTTACTTACCAATAATCACATTGAATGTGAATGGACTAAACTCTCCAATCAAAAGATATAGAATGGCTGAATAGAGTTTTTAAAAAGACTCAATGATACTACAAGAAACACACTTCACCCATAAAGACAACTATAGACTGAAAATAAAGGGATGAAAAAGATATTCCATGCCAATAGAAATGAAAAAAGAACAGGATTTGCTACATTTATATCAGACAAAATAGGTTTTCCTGACTGTATTAGTCTGCTCTCATGCTGCTAATAAAGACATACCTGGAACTGGGTAATTTATAAAGAAAAGAGGTTTAATTGACTCAAAGTTCCACATGGCTGGCCTCACAATCATGGCTGAAGGTGAGTGAGGAACAAAGTCATGTCCTACATGGCGGCAGGCAAGAGGGCATGTGCAGGAGAACTCCCCTTTGTAAAACCATCACATCTCATGAAACTTATTCACTATCACAAGAATAGCACAAGAAAGATCCACCCCTCTGTGATTCAATTGCCTCCCACCAGGACCTTCCCATGACACAAGGGAATTATGGAAGCTACAATTCAAGATGAGATTTGGGTGAGGACACAGCCAAACAGTATCACTGATAAAAACTATAAAAAGAGTAAAGGAAGGTCATTATATAATGATAAAGGGGTCAATTCATCAAGAAGATAGAGCAATTATAAATATATATGATAGAGCACTTGTAAATATATATGCACCTAAAAATATATGCATCCAGATATAAAAAGCAAATACTATTAAAGAGAGAGAGAGAAAAATCCAATATAATAATAGCTGGTGATTTAACACCCCACTTTCAGCATTGACAGATCATCCAGACAGAAAATTAACAGAGCAACTATGGACTTAATTTGCACTATAGAACAAATGGACCTAGTAGATATCTACAGAACACTTCATCTAATGGCTGCAGAATACACATTCTCCTCAGCACATAGATCATTATCAGGGATAGACCACATGTTAGGTCACAAAACAAGTCTTAAAACATTAAAAAATTACAATAATATCAAGCATCTTCTCTGAGCACAATGGAATAAAACTAGAAATCACTAACAAGAGGAACTTTGGAAATGATACAGATATATGGAAATTAAACAATATGCTCCTGAATGACCAGTGGATTAATTAATAAATTAAAAATGAAATTTAAAATTTCTTGAAACAAATGGTAATTGAACCACAATATACCAAAACCTTGGGATACAGCAAAAGTTGTACTAAAAGGAAACTTTATAGCTATACATGTCTACATCAAAAAAGTAGAAAAAACTTCAAATAAACAATCTAACAATGCATCTTAAAGAACTAGAAAAGCAAGATCAAATCAAACCCAAGATTAGTAGAAGAAAAGAAATAATAAAGATCAGAGCAGAGATAAATGAAATTGAAATGAAAAAAAGTACAAAACACCAATGAAATGAAAAGTTGGTTTTTAGAAAAGACAAAATTGACAAATCTTTAGCCAGACTAAGAAAAATAGAGAGAAGACCCAAATAAATAAAATGAGATGAAAAAAGAAGACATTACAACTGATATCACAGAAATTCAAAGGATCATTAGAGGTTACTATGAGCAACTATCAGCCAATAAATTGAAACCCTAGAAGAAAATGATGAATTCCTAGACACATACATCTTACCAAGATTGAACTATGAAGAAATTCAAAACCTGAATTGACCAATACAAGTAACAAGATTGAAGCCATAATAATATGTCTCCCTGCAAAGAGAAGCCTGGGACCTGATGGCTTCACTGCTGAATTTTACCAAACATTTAAAGAAGAAATAATACCAACCCTACTGAAACTATTCCAATAAATAGAGGAGGAGGAGATACTTCCAAACTCTTTCTACAAGGCCAGTATTAGTCTATTTTCATACTGCTATAAGAAATATCAAAGATTGGGTAATTTATAAAGAAAAAGAGGTTTAATGAACTCACAGTTCCACATGACTGGGGAGGCCTCACAATCATGGCAGAAGGCAAAGGAGGAGCAAAGGCATGTCTTACACAGCAGCAGGCAAGAAAGTGTGTGCAGGGAAACTGCCCTTTATAAAACCATCAGATCTCATGAGACTTATTCACTATAATGAGAACAGCACAGTAAAAACCTGCCCCCATGATCCAATTACCTCCCACTTGGTCCTTCCCACAACAAGTGGGGATAATGGGAGCTACAATTCAAGATGAGATTTGGGTGGGGACACAGCCAAACTATATCAATTACACTAATCCCAAAACTAGGTAAAGACATATCAAAAACAAACAAACAACAACAAAAAAAACTACATGCCAATATCCTTGATGAACATTGATGTGAAAATCCTCAGTAAAATACTAGCATGCCAAATTCAATAACACATTAAAAAATCATTTTTAATGACCAAGTGGGATTTATCCCTGGGATGCAAGCATGGTTCAACATACACAAATCCATCAATGTGATACATCATCTCAACAGAATGAAGGACAAAAAATCATATGATCATTTTAACTGATGCACAAAAAGCATTTGATAAAATTCAACATCCCTTCATGATTTAAAAAAACTCAAAAAAGTGATTATAGAAGGAACATATGTCAACACAACAAAAGCCATATGCAAAATATCTGCAGCTAGTCTTATACTGAATAGGGAAATCCTGAAAGCCTTTCCTCTAAGATCTGCAACACAAAGATACCCACTTTCACCACCGTTATTCAGCATAGTACTGGAAGTCCTAGCTAGAACAATTAGACAAGACAAAGAAATAAAGAGTGTTTACATTGAAAAGGAAGAAGTCAAATTATCCTTATTTGCAGATGATATGATCTGATATTTGGAAAAAAAATGAAAGACTCCACAAGAAAACTATTGGAACTGATAAACAAATTCATTAAAGTTGCAAGATACAAAAACAACATACAAAAATCAGTAACATTTCTAGATGCTAACATTGACCAACCTGAAAAAGAAATAAAGAAAGCAATCTCACTTACAGTAACCACAAATAAAATTAAATACCTAGGAATTAACCAAAGAAGTGAAAGATTTCTGCATTGAAAACTATAAAACATTGATGCAAGAAATTGAAGAGGACACAAAAAAATGTGAAGATGTTTCATGTTCATGGATTGGAAGAATCAGTATTGCCAAAATGTCCACACTACCCAAAGCAATCTACAGATTCAGTGCAATCTCTATTCAAAATACCAATGGCATTCTTCACAGAAATGGAATAAACAATCCCAAAATTTGTATAAAACCACAAAAGACCCAGAATAGCTATAGCTATCCTAAGCAAAAAGAACAAAATTGGAGGAATCATACTACCTGATTTCAAATTATACTACAGAGCTATAGTAACCAAAACAGCAATGATACTGGCATAAAAACAGACACATAGATCAATGGAAAAGAATAGAGAACTTAGAGATAAATACATAAATGTTCAGTGAACTCATTTTCAACAAAGGTGCCAGAAACATGAATTGGAGAAAAGACAGTCTGTTCGATGTATGTGCTGGGAAACCTGGACATCCACAGGCAGAAGAATGATACTGAACCCTAAATCTAAGACTTCAAAATGTGAAATTACTAGAAGAAAACATTAAGAAAACTCTCCAGAACATTGGTTTGGGTAATGATTTCTTAAGTAATGTTCCAGAAGCACAGGCAATCAAAGCAAAAACGGACAAATGGTATCACATCAAGGTAAAAAGCTTCTGCACAGCAAAGGAAACAATCAACAAAGTGAAGAGACAATCCACAGAATGGGAGAAAATATTTGCAAACTACCCCTCTGACAAGGGATTAATAAACAGAATAGATAAGGAGCTCAAACAACTCGATAGGAAAAATATAATAATTTGGTTAAAAAGTAGTCAAGCTATCTCAGTAGATATTTCTCAAAAGAAGACATACAAATGGCACACAGGTATATGAAAAGGTGCTCAACACCACTGATTACCAGAGAGATGAAAATCAAAACTACTGTGAGATATCATCTCACCTCGGTTGTAATGGTTTTCATTCAAAGACAGGCAATAACGGATGCTAGTGAGGATATGCAGAAAGGGGAATGCTTGCACCCTGTTGGTGGGAATGTAAATTAGTAAAAGCACTATGGAGAACAATTTAGAGGTGTCTCAGAAACTAAAGATAGAACTGCCATATGATCCAGCTGATATGGTTTGGCTGTGTTCCCACCCAAATCTCATCTTGAATTGTAGCTCCCATAATTCCTTTGTGTTGTGGAAGGGACTAGTGGGAGATAATTGAATCATGGGGGTGGTTTCCCCTACACTCTTCTCGTGGCAGTAAATAAGTCTCACAAGATCTGATGGTTTTATAAGGAGAAACACTTTTGTTTGGCTCTCATTCTCTTCTCTTGTCTGCTGCCATGTGAGACTAATTTTGCCTTCTGCCATGATTGTGAGGTCTCCCCAGCCACATGAAACCGTGAGTTCATTAAACCTCTTTCTTTTGCAAATTCCCCAGTCTCGAGTATATCTATGTTAGCAGTGTGAAAATGGACTAATAGACAAGCAATCCCATTTCTAGGTATATACCCAAAAGAAAGCAAGTTAGTATATCGAAGAGATATCTACACTCTCATGTTAACTGCAGCACTATTCACAATGGCCAAGATTTGGAAGCAACCTAAGTGCCCATCAACAGATGAATGGATAAAGAAAAGGTTGTACTTATACACAGTGGAGTACTATTCAGCCATCAAAAAGAATGAGCTCCTGTCATTTGCAACAACATGGATGGATCTGGAAGACATTATGTTAAGTGAAATAAGTCAGGCATGGAAAAACAGCCTTCACATGTTCTCCCTTATTTGTGGTAGCTGAAAATTAAAACCATTGAACTCATGGAGATGGAGAGTAGAATGATGGTTACTTGAGTCTGGGAAAGGTAGTGATAGGGCTGGAGGGAAGTGGGGATGGTTAATGAGTATAAAAATGTAGTAGATAAAATGAATAAGATCTAGTATCTGATGGCACAATGGGGTGACTACCATCAACAATAATTTGTTGTACATTTCAAAATAACCAGAGTATAATTGAATTGTTTCTAATACAAAGAATGATAAATGTTTGAGGTGATGATTACTGCATTTACCCTGATATGATTATTACACAATGTATGCCTGTATCAAAATATCTCATGTACCCCATAAATATATGCACCGACTATATACCTACAATATTTTTCTAATGTACCCTATTCTAAAAAAAAATACTATGCAAAGCAAAATTTAAAACAAAAATGAAGGACAACCAATATTTCTACCTGTATCTTGTCTCTATTTTAAATAAAATTTTAAATAAAACCACCAGAAAAAATATATAACCACAGGAAATCAATCAATATTCACATAACTTATTATTAGTTGAAGTCTCTACCAAGAAGTATTGCAAACATTTCCATGAGAAATTTTGTCATGTTTCTCATGGCTCATAAATTTCCCTATTTAAAAATTCCACCATTTCATATACACTTAAGTATAAAGTAAGCCAAGCATAGTGAAGTTATAAATCTATTGTACTAGCTATAGATACCAAAATATGCACTAGCTTCACCAAGTCATGAACGGGAAATGTCTAATAAAATAATTCCAAATAGTGACATATCTCCTGCTAGTTTCTTCTAACTTTCAGCTCAGTCTTGTCTGAAACAGTATTCACATATAAATAGGCTGATGGATGCTTCATTACACTATTCCCTAAAGTGCCTAAGTCTCAAATCTGATTCCTAGTTAGAAAACAAAGCAAATCCTCAAGAGAGGCAATGCCTACTGATTCAGTATTTATTCATGATTCCTACTTTTATCTGATTTCCAGTTATTGAATACAAATATACTCTCAGCTTCTGTATTTCTTATATATATTATTCTCCTTTTTATATTTTATGATAATGTTTATATTATTTGTTTTTATTTTTTTGTTTAATAATAAAATTTTAATGTATTCAGTATATCTTTAGTTACAACTTTAACACCATTCCATAGACCTTTATAGGTATTGATTTTATTAATATTCTTTTCTTGGTAATTGCTAATTTTTATTTCCTCTTTGTCCCTACTGTTACTGAGAATAATAGTTTTCAGTGTTTGAATGATTCATCTTTTCTAATATCTCTTTATAATGACTTTGTATATTTTCTGCATTGTTGTCAGAGATTGCAGCCCTTACAGTGTCTTATAAGTTTGACAGATGCAATATTTGTTCTCTGTCCATAGGGCACAGAGTCTGATGTAGTTTTTTAAACATAATCATCTTATTCATATTCCATATATTATTACATAATATCACTTAAAGTCTCAATTTCAATTGAGTCCTAAATACCTTTCTTAAGGCTAAGAGCAATGGGTTAGGTGCCAAGTATCATCCTTAAATGGCAATTCGAGGGGCTGGATGGCCTAGATGATAAATACCAGGAGATTATAAAGCCAGTTCCTCCAACATGAGCAGGTCACTCTGGATTTGCTGCAAATTAATGAAGGTTAATCTTCAGGGCCTCTTCTCTCGCACAGGACCCTTTCTAGACAATAAATAATGTCAATTGAAAGCGTATTTAATATTACTGAACCAGAAAACTTGAAACATCCTGAGATTTTATAACTCAAATGTGAAAAAAAACTTAATAGTAATTTTTGCATGTTACAATAATTTGTAAGAATTTTATAAGAATCCCCAAAATTTATATGCAGTTCCAGTAGAGATGTATTAAGGTAGAAAGAACTTCTAAACTAATAAAAAATGTAATAAACCATGCCAGAGCAAAAATAGAAATACCTTCCTATTATGTGTATTGAAAAATCACATTTCTTGCACATGTACCTCTGAACCTAAAACAAAAGTTGAAGAAAAAGAAAATCATATTTCTAATCACTGGAGTATGAAGAGGAGATCAAAGAATAGACAGCCAAAAGTTACATGGCTTTAGAGGTATGTCAGGCAGTTAATTAATAAAAATATATATTTTTATTTTGTGAGATTTATAGTATTTGTGAGATTTTCAAAACTTGTAACTAGTTCTGATTTATTTTTATCTTTTATTTTTTTGAGATGAGTCTCGCTCTGTCACCCAGGCTGGAGTGCAGTGGCTTAATATCGGCTCACTGCAACCTCCACCTCCTGATTTCAAGCAATTATCTGCCTCAGCCTCCCAAGTGGCTGGGATTACAGGTGCCCACCACCACACCCAGCTAATTTTTTTGTATTTTTAGGAGAGATGGGGTTTCACCATCTTGGCCAGGATGGTCTTGAACTCCTGACCTCATGATCCACGCACCTCAGCCTCCCAAAGTGCTGGGATTACAGGTGTGAACCACCACGCCCAGCCTCTTTTTATCTTCTAAATAAGAATTCACATTCATTCTTAATTTTTATTTGTTACTTTGGATTTTTTTTAAGGCTTCTCCAAAACTGTATCAGCCTCATGCCCCTCAAAAGATAGGCAATTCCCTAGTGGTCATGTACTTTCAATGGCAAAAGATGATGTGTGGAAGAGTTGAAAGAGAAGATGCATTTGAATCCCCTCACCTCAAGCCAAATGACTACAAGTTTGATGGATACAGAAGCTGGGGAAACTGTTAAATCACTGTGTGTCCCCACCTCTTTACCTACCGCCAACTATGAGGAAACGTTTCTCCATCACCTCAGCCAGGTGAGAAGGGCTGTGAGAGAATTATAGCAAGACATCAGCATGTCCCCTGGAGAAATTGGTTCCTGACACTTCCTTCGAGATTTCTAAAGACTGGAGTTGTCTCTTTTTAGAAGTAAAGGGAAATCAGAGTGCTTGGGCAAGAACTGCTCTTCCAAGGAATAGTGCAAGGATGCCTGGGTTTCTCAAGAGTCAAGTTGTTCCCAGAAAGGGGACATACGTGGGAAATTTTCAAAGTCCCCACTCAAGGGAACTACCTGGAGAGGCAAAAAGACCCCAACAGAGAGAAGCTGTATTGGGTGACCCCACCTCCTGCCTGGTTTCTGGGAAAGGAGAGAAAGTTTTCATTTAAATGAAATTTGGAGTTCTGATTATTGCATTGGACTGGATGTTTTAATTATTGAATTGTGATTGCTCTTGTGGCTAAGAGACCTGCCTGAGATATCACTCAACACCGAGGAAAGCTCTAACTGAGTTTGAAGGGAGTAAGAGAAAAGAATAAAGTTGCTTTATGGTGTGTATCCTAATGAGCCCTAATTATTCAAGAACGGTTACACTCCATTTACCTTTCACCTTCGTAATTTACCAAAGACTTGGATATTTATGTTAAAGCCTCCCTATTGTTTTTCTCCAGAGCTTCTTTTCTATTTTAACGAATATTTTTAAAAATTATTTTAAGGCTACATTACATAGTACATAAAGGCTTATTATGTTTTAACTTCAACAAACATATAGACATAAATAGTGTCTACTTCCTTCTTTTTCTTTAGCATTGACCTAACTAAATTCAGCTTTGAGAGAAGAAGATGTAGTCTGAGTAATTTCTATGGTTTGGAATTTTTTAATGTTTTGTTGTCTTAAAAAATGATTTTAGACAAAAGTGATTCATGGCATTTGAAAGAAATATATATTCACTGCTTAAAGAAGGCAAGTTTTTCTGTATCTACATCTATATTATGCATATCTATAGCCAGATATAAAGTAAAATTATTCTTTCTCAAAAAAAATCAATCAGAAAAAAGAAAGTACCTTCCTTATGTTTGAAACCCATAGCAAGTTCCAAGAGGAGAAAAGGACAGAGTATAAAATTCATTATGCTGAGCAGTGGACCTGATTTTCTCCAGGTCTTTAAGCCTATTTATGTATCCAAAAAAGGATGGAGATGAGAGAGTTCCTCAGTGTGATGACTCTATATGCTCTCCCCAGAGCCCTTGCAACATCACAGAACTTTGCTAAGCCCATATAATACTAGGAATGTGATGAACAAGGCAAAGATTTCGGGGAGAGGTCAAAAATTATTTCGGATATACCGGAGAACCAGAGTGAGGAGAAAACAGAATGGCACTCCCAAGCTGGCCAAATTTATGCAAGCTAAAAATGCTTATTATCCTTCGGGCCAGCAGTTCCACTTATTAAGGTCTATCTTTAAAAAAAAAACATTGTACATCTACATAAAAAAGCATGAACAAGAATTTTCATGGAGCATTGTTTTAAGAGCAAAAAAAAAAAAGGCAGTCATCCAGTCATCCAAATGCTCACCAACGGAAAGCTAACTAAATTATGATATACCCATACCATGAAATACTGTAAGTAAAATTTATATACTGACATGTGAGATGCATAAGACCCTATAAAAATGTTTAAATGAAGTTGCAAAAATGTATAAAGTCTGATCACATTTGTGAAAATGTTTGTGTATGGTTTTGAACAAATGCCTAGGAAAGGTTTTGGAGGGATATAAAACAAACTCTTCATGCTATACTTTTGGGAGGTAAATGGGGCTAGGGAGAGCGTGCTGAAGCGATGCTGAAGATAGACTTCTCAACTGATTAAACTTTACAATGAGAATATGTTTATGTATTAATTACATAAAAGATTATAATAGGAATATGGAAATCATCCTTTTACAACTTGGAAGTTTGGATTGTTGTAACCCACAGAGCAAGCAAATGAAGCTGAACTCAATATGGATTATAAAGCTTTAGAATTTTGCATTTCCATTTTATCATATAATACTAAAAAATATTGAATGTCTTTCATTGCCACTAAAAATTTTATAGTAAAAAAGTTCTTACCCATTGACAAAGGTGCTAGATTATAGATGCAACTAATAAATAATCATTGGGTCGACATCCATAAATCAGTAAGCATTTATTAAATATAGGATACATTTCTGGTACTATATTACACACAAATATCACAAAGCATCTTGGAACTTAAGAAGGTAGAATGTAGTTACATTGTATCTGGTCTAATCAAAGAGATTCTAACAAATTACCAGATATGTTTACTTTCAATATTATCATAGTTGACTGCTTGAATAAATGACAGTTAACTTCTGTTGTATTTGCCAGTCTGTATATTCATAATAAAATACAAAATGCTAATAAAAATATTACATTGAATAGATAATATTGTCACCATTTCAAAACATGAGGAGCTGACAGTAAGAGACTTTGCTTATGGCCACTAGGCAAATAAATGTCAGAATCAGAATGTAATTCTGTTTCTAATGGGGCTACATATTTTATATCTTTCCACTCTGTCAAACCACCTCCTCCCCACCCATGTGGCAATTTAGAAAGGATTGCAAGAAAATACGATGGAGTGCTCCTCTCCACTTTATTTTTTTAAGTTTTAGAGCTGAAATAGTAAGTTTCAAGAACAGTTGAATTTGCTAGCACAGAACATTGCATTGCTCAGAAATATTAGAACTCAATTACTGTAAAATGGCCTAATACATGTATTTTAATTCATTTTTAAAAACAATTCAGATTTAGTCTTTTCTGGCCTTTTCCTGTTTTTTAAAAAGTCTTGCAGAAAAAGATGTATTATTTATACTTTCTGAAATTTTTCCAGCTTAAGGTTTAACAAGTATTATTTGAAAGAGGCCAATACTCCTGAGTAGTTCAGATATTTGAGCTTTAACATTAATTATGCCCTTTAGTTGGATTGCTTCTATTTTAGGTTATAGTTGAGGTTGCAGACGATGGCATTGTGGATGGGGCATAGGGTTGTTGATTAGAGGAATAAGAAAAGGTAAAATGATTGAAAAACAGGTAATTTTAGAGCATAGACACTGTGAAAGAGCTGATACAGATGTCTGTCATCAGCCATAGGAGGCTGGGGCTCAGGGAGTATCAGGAAACAGGAAAGGTGTAAAGAAATGGCAGTGAAAGTGAACTTGATTATAAAAATAATATTGATAACACCATTATTAGAAATGTCACTACCAATAATGATTGGCATTTATAGTGTGCTTTACCAAGTGCCAGGCACTGATAAGCACTTTACATATGTTATTTCACTTAATTCTTACAAAAACCTTACAATATATTTTATGCCCATTCTATAGATGAAGAAATGGTGGCTTAGAGATGTTGAGCAACTTGACCAGTTTACACATTAGTAAGTAAACTGATCCATCCAGAATAATTTTTAATATTTCTAGGAGGGTCAGATCTCATATAAAATGTGGAAATTCTCCAAGTTAATTCCATGAAATGTGGATTCATTTTGTGCTCAGAAATACAAGTAGAAACCTATAGCTAGATTTCCATTCCATGGCTGAAATTTTATTTTCTTCCAAGCGCCTTCAAGAGGACTTAGAGAACAAACGAAAAAATGATCTGTGAAGGTCAAGGAAAAGCTGACAATTGAAACCATGATTCCTACTCTAATGCCGTTCCATTGCTTTGCATTTCATATGAACATCTCGATGTGTCTCTCTTCTCTCTCTCTGTCTCTCTCTCTCCCTTTCTCTCTCTTCTCCCTACATCCCTTCCTCTTATTTTTCCTTGCTTTGAAGATTAAGATTCTCCATCTCAGTCCCTCTGCTTCCCTCACTATTTTAGTTTTCATGTGGTTTGGGCTCACTATGGCTTTGATTTCAGCTTGGACTCTACAAGACCTCATTGTGAGCTCATCACTGTTACCTGACATAGGTGTGTCAATGTCAAATTCCCAAGATCCTGCATTCCAATGAGCCTGAATTGCATCACTTTTCCACTTCTGGTGCAATTGGTTGTTGTCATGGCCCCTATAATAATGGAGCTGCCTCCTTTGAGGGCTTGTAATTGGGATGTTTTTGCTAAGAAAAGAGCATAAACAGGGAAGAAATAATTTGTATTTTTAGAACAATAGCATTGAAGCAGTAGGTGGAGAAGCCAAACTTCTGAAAGGAGAGGAGCCTTTCAGTTAGGAAATAACCTGTGAGAACAGCCAGAACAGCAAAGGCTCTTCTCATCTTATGCTGTCTCATCTTTTTGTGTCTTTTTCTTTGCTTCATTTAATTACTAAAACTTTTATTTTTAATCTTCTCATTATTAAGGAATTTGTCAAGAGAAAGTAGATCTTTGTTTAACATCACTAGACTACGGGTAACTATTTAACTCTGCGTCCTTAGCAACCAGCACAGGGCCTGTGTTCTTGCAGTTGTTTAATAAATATTTGCCGAATGACTCAGACCTGGAGCAGACCACCCCAGGTAGGCAGATGTTGTGTTAGTAGAAGCAGACCATGATCAAGGGCAGAGGTGATTGGGCAATCAGGACAGGCAGTGAAAGAGAATTTCAGAAGCTTAAAAATCAGCTGTAAATATGATGTTAGTATTTCTGAGCACATAATAGCCAGATGAAACTGGGAATAGATAGACTACTGTGCTTGGGATGAAGCGTAAGCACTTAATAGAACAAAATTGTTCATTCCAGTACTACCAGCAATAGCTCAAAACTCAAAGGGCTTTGTGGTGCTTTAAACCTTTCTTTAAAACTCTGCAACTATAACTGATAGTAACACAGTATAACCTTTTCATTCAGGCAGTTGGCTCACACCTTCATCCTGTCTTATTCCCACTACTGAGCATCTAAGAAGCCTCCTTGTGAGTGTGTAGCTATAGGCTTTTGTCCTGACACTCTTGCCAAGTTACAAACAATAGTATACTAAAGAGATAGCATGGGGCAAACAGAGATAAATGATGTTTTTCATCAAGTTTCCTGAACCCATTAAAAATGTGGTGTGTGTATCACATTATAATAATATGTACATAATAATACATAATAATATTCCATTATATAATAATGAAATATTATATATGCTATATACAATGGAATATTGTTAAATATATAATGGAATATTTTATATATATAATATTCCATTTTATTCATATAAAATATATGATTTCATTCTTTTCATGGCTGAATATAATGGCATATTATATTCAGCCATGAAAAGAATGAAATCATATATTTTGCAGCAACATGGATGAAACTGGAAGTCACTCACTGTCTTAAGTGAAGCAAGCCCAGCACAGAAAGTCAGATATTGCATCCTCTCACTCATAGGTGGATGCTAAGAAATGTGTAGCATGGATGTAGAGAGTGGAATTATAGACAATGGAGACTTGGAAGGGTGACAGGGTGGGAGGAGGGTGGATGATGAGAAATTAGTTAATGGGTATAATGTACATTATTTGGGTGATGGATACCCTAAAAGCCCTGACTTGACCACTACATGATCTATGCATATAAAAAATTATACAAGTACCCAATACAGTTGTACAAATAAATATTTTATAAAAAGCTTTGCCTCCAATCCACAGCATTCTCCTTTGATTTGTGGAATAGTCAAAATGAATGGTAAAGATAGATTTTCTTTTCGCAATCCTTTACTTGATAACTAATCTCACTGAAAATGCATGAAAAGGAAGTGGGCTAGGGAAGCAAGGGGAACCATGACTAAATCATTCTGTTTCAGTCTCTGCATATTTTACTTTAACATAAATTTATCTCATAGTCTCCTTATTTCAAGAACTACCATTTCTCTCCATCAGTATACTGACAAAAAATTGTCCTCCATAAAAATATGGGAAATGAGTATACATTTTAAGAAGTCTGATGTTCACAAGTATTTAATCATAAAATTTAATTTACAAAAAAGGTGACTCACTTTCTGAATGTCCCTTTGGAGATTTTGGTTAATGTCTCACTATGGAGGGCACAGCCTTTGAAATACCTTGTGATCTTGCATTACATGGGGTCAGGTGAGACTTCAATTTATCAGAGAGCCAAATTTCATTCTGACAATGAAAGTGACTTCTTGGGCACCTCATACTTTTCCTTTACAAAGCCTCTGCTTTTTCTAAATTACATATTTAGCTCTTGTGTTACTCTTATCTCTTTTAATGCAGGGCTTGGCTCTAATGCAACTATCGCAGGTGGACCAGGACCTGCCCTTGCCTGGCAAGAGCTTGTGGAACTTCAAATTCACACTTCAGGAAAATTTCAGTTTCCCCTCATGTTAATTGTGATGTCAGACTCAAAATATTTCCCAGCTCCAGGGTGGCATGTTTTCTTTTCCCCCCACATTCCCTCTCCCTAGTCCAGTGTTATGGAACTAAAACTACAAATGCTGCTAAATCCCTTAAAATATGAGACATTGACATGGAGTATCTGCTGACATAGTTGGGTGATGTTTAAACAAATAATATAGCAATCTTCACTGAACTTCTCCTACCTGTAAAGCAATATGTGTTATAGGGGATACAGAGATATTTAGGGCCTAGCTGCATTTATAGTGTAATGGGATGATATATGTATAAGAACTTCTAGCATGTAGTGTAAGGCAAGGCAAGATGTGTGCCAAATTAATGTCATGATCAGCAAATTCTAATAGATGAACAAAAGGTACAAATCCCTACAGGTAGAGAGTTTTGGAGATAGGTTCTGGTTTGAGTAAAGAAAGATGGGCAGGGTAGTTGGAATGCAGCTGGTAAGGGCATGAATAAGTTTACAGGCACAATGAGTCAACACATTGGTTGGGTGGAGCACGTGCTGGAGAAAAGTTTGGGACATTAGTCTGGAAATTTTATACTGATGCCAGTCTGTGGAAGGCAAACTGAGGATTGCAAAATAAGTTTCATGGTGATATAATACTACTGAAAATTTTTGAGCAGTTATGTGATATAGTGAATACATTAAGCTTTAGGAAGAGTATTATGGCACCTGTGTGAACCCTTCAACTAGTATATATGCTGTATGAATGAAGGGACTGTCAGTCATGCTTCTCTTGATATTCTATGACACATGGTACATGTCTAGTAAAATATATGCTGAGTAACTGAAATACAGAAGAAAATGCCTGGAGGAAGTGAATCAATAAGTCTTGTATTTTTCTTGGACCAGAGGAAATAAGCTTATGTTCCAGAACAATGGCTCCCAAATGGAGGTGATTTAGCCTCCCAAGAGACATTTAGCAACATTTGTAGACATTTTTTTTCACAACTCAGGGAGTGTTACTGGTATCTGGAAGGTAAAAGGCAAGGATGATGCTAACTGTTTTACGAAACACAAAATAGCCCCGCATGACAAAGAATTATCCATCCCCAAGTGTGCATAGTGGCCAAGGTTGAGTGGACCAGATCTAGAAGGAAGGCAGTCAAAAGAGAAAAAAATAGAGATAAGACAAAGGACAGATGTAAGAACTTGGTGACTGCTTTCACACAGAGGAGCAAAAGAGAACAAAGGCCAAAGATTACATGGGAATTCTCTTCCGGGTCACTCTGGAATCGTGACACTACAGGCAAAACTGGAGCCCAGAAAACAGGCTGAATTGTTCATGTCTGTGTGTTGGTGAGTTTGGGTTTAGATTTGCAGAATTTATGAAAAAGGTAAAATCCACAAATAGAATTGTCTATTGGAGGCTGGGGATGCTGGACTAGAAGTTAGGGGAAAAGTTAGGACTAATGTTCTAGATATGGTGGCTGACAAAGCTGATATGAGTCTTACCTTCATGGGGAGTTTCGTGGAGGAGGTGGGCATTAAATGGATAGTCTCTAGTGTATCAATATAATTGGAAATTGTAAGTTATGTAAAAGAAATGTATATTTTCTATGTGAAAGCATAACAGGCATCATCAGGACATATCTGTGGATTGGGAAATGCCTCTCTTAGCAAATGACATTTACACTGAACAATGAGTATGACTTTGACACCAGGCAAAGAACAAGGGAAAAATATTGAAAGTGGTTGAAATGGCATGGGTGAAGGCTATGAGGCAGACAAAAATGGGTGGGTTTAAGGAACAGAAGGAAGTGACTGAGCTGCAGAGAGAAAGGGATGGGAAGTACAAGATGTTGAAGAAATAGGCAGGGGATGAGCCCGGAGTTCATGCTAAAACTTCTGAATATAATCCAGTTGTAATAGGAAATAATTGAAAATTTTAAGCAGAGAAGTGAGAAAATTCATTTTACATTTTTAAAAGAATGTATTTTACATTTTTACAATTTTAAAATTGGTTATTATTCATATATGGAGAATAAATTGGAGGATCCAAGAGTAGAAATAGGGAGATAAAGAGTTGGCTATGGCAGTTGGCAAGGCAAGAGATAATGGCAGCTTGGACTAAAGTGATAAATTGTTGGAAGAGAAATTTGAGAAAAGTCACATTATTCAAGTGACATTCTTGAAGCAGAATTCTTGGGGAGGTGATGGATTGGATGAGAAGAATAACAGAAAGGGGAGTATTCAGGTTGATGGCTCTATTAGTTTCCTGAGGCTGCCGTAACAAATGACCACAAACTGGGTTGCTTACAATAACTGAAATTTATCTTCTCACAATTCCAAAGGGCAGAAATCTGAACTCCAGGTGTCAACAGGGCCACACTTCCACTAAAGGCTCTAGGAGGGAATTCTTCCTTGCTTCTTTCAGCTTCTAGTGGCTCCAGGCGTTCCTTGGCTTGTGGCTGGAAAACACCAATTTTCTCCTCTGTCTACACAGTCTTCTCCTCTTCTCTCACTTAAATCTTTCTCAGCTTTTCTCCCATAAAAACACTTGTCATTAGATTTAGGATCTACCTAAATAACCAGGATGATATAATCTTGAGATATTTAATTACATCTGAAAAGACCCTTTTTCCAAATAAAGTCACATTCATGGTTTGGGGATATGGACATATCTTTTAGGGAACATATCCCTATTCACTCCACTACAATGGCTATGTATCTGGCTTTAATAATTGTGTAGGATAAGATGGAAGAAGAAGCAAAGTTTAGAGGAAGGACCAACAGTTTAGTTTAGATACATTATATTGAGATGCCTGTGAAATAGTAAAGAGCAGCCAGGTGTGGTGGCTCACGCCTGTAATCCCAGCACTTTGGGAGGCCAATGCAGGTGGATCACTTGAGGTCAGGCCAGCCTGGCCAATATGGTGAAACCCTTTCTCTATGAAAAATAAAAAAATCAGTCCGGCATGGTGGTGCATGCCTGTAGTCCCAGCTAATCGGAAGGCTGAGGCATGAGAATGGCACTCCAGCCTGGGTGACAAAGCGAGACTCTGTCTCAAAGCAAACAAAATACTAAGGGGAGATGTCAAGTAGACAGTTTAATAAATAGTTCAGAAGAGGTTGATGTTTGTTATTCACTTGTGTATTGTTAGTATTCAAAGCCTGGGATGGGTGAGATTGCTGAGGGCAATTATTTAGTGAGAAAATAAACCACGATTGTTATTTGAAAATTCCAAGTTTTAGACACATAGTAGAAGATTCGGAGCTAGCAAAAGAGCTCAAAAATGAACTGCCAGAGATGTGGAAGTGAAAAGAAGAGACTGGAGTACTTGAATGGTGGTGAGTAAAGGGGAACAATAAGGTTTTATGCAAAGTTTCATCAGGTACATATATAAGGAAAGAAAATTGAGAATATTTTAAGAAAAGAGGGGTTATTCCTAAAAAGGGAAAATTTAGCATATTCAGCATATTCATATTCAGCAATTGTAATAGTGATTACAATTACCAATAGAAAGAGACAAGATTAGATTCTTGACTATTGAACCCTGGTGTATATCTGTATTTTGATATCAAAATTAGTCATTAAAAAGGAGAAAGAGAAATCACAGGGGTGCAATAGCAATAAGGTAGAACTCCTAAATTTAAGAGAAGTAAAGTTAACTTCTACATATACTGGTGAAATGTTAAAATTAGATTTCTAAGGAGAATGGTGAAATAAATGTGAATAACATTAAAGTTAAGTGTGAAACTTGGAGCTGCTCTTCAAGTTAATTACATATCCTAAAAGTGGGTGTTTTATTATGAAAATGTTCCAGACAAGAACTCCAGTAAGTAGAGTAACACGATGGGCTGAGCACTGGACACTTGGGGTTCTCTACTTCTCTGCCATGAACTTGCTGCGTGACTTTGGGTAATTCATTTCACTTTTCTGAGCCTGACTCAGTTTCTGCCTCCGTAAACAGTTTTGAGCTACATAATCTCTGAAGTTCTCTTGAGTTCTAGATACGATGACTCAATGTCACTTTCAGGACTTGTATTTGGCTGTATTTAGATGTATTTCTATAAGGCCCTTTCAAGTTCTAAAGCACAAGGGCATATGAATCTGTTAGCCTGACGCACAGACTCAGGCTGGATGGTGAGCTGAGTTCTTTCCTCTGGCTATGGCCATAGGCACTGGAACAATGTCCATTGCCATGGTCATTCTCCCTTCTCATTGGGGCACAGCCTCTTCCAAGTCACAAGCTAGGTTTTGAGTACTTTCTGGATTTTCATTATTTCACAATCTTTATCTTGATCATCAGGAAGCTTCTTCTTTTAAATCCTCAAAACATGAAAGTTCTGATTAGACCATGTTTTCCTGGTGTACATCTACGCACTCACACGCTAATGGATGCTACCCTCTCAGTCCCCATGGATCTTGCACACACCCTTTAGAGAATGGCTACTCTCTTCCATGACACAAAGATAACTTACCCAAAAGGGCAACTCCTTATAGTTCTCAAGGTGATCTAGTGCCTTTTGTTGGCATGCAGAACCAAAAACTGTGATTTTCATCAGAGCATCTTAATTTAGAGTTGTTTTACCTGAGGGTTTAAGTGTTATTTAGGAGCTCATGATTTCTCTTAAATTGTGGGTGTGTATGTGAAAATGTGCTTTCTTTAAAAAAAGAGAATGATTTACTTTCATCAGATCCTCAAATAAGTCACAGCCCATTAAATATTGAGAACCACCGTTATAGGTTTCCTCTAGCCAGGACAGCAATTCTTAGTTCAGCCAACTGTGGAAAAGTTAAGGGTGCTACATGACAGTAGGTATGGCTGCTTAAGCTGAAGGAAAATCTGTGAGACAGTATGTGGCCTGTTCAGTAAAATATTATATGTCATATGCCATAAGCATGGAAAGGAATAAGCTCTTACATATAATCTGTTAAAAGATTATAACCAAACAGCAATTGCATTGTATTTCCACTGCGTATGTTTTTTTCATTTAGATTTGTTTAGTCTCCTTTAACTAATAAACTTACTGAGAGCAAACAGAGGTTATGACATATTTCTTTTATATTATCTATTTATTTTATATTTTATTTTTAAATAATTACATATTTTATATTTTATATTGATACCCCTTACTCATATTGTAGAGCAATTTGAATTATTTAGAATAAGTAAGTCAAGCTGCTTTAACACATATGAAAAAAATTTCAGAGGTTTAATAGAAGTTTATTTCTATTGTGGTTATTCAGAAACCCAGGTACCTTCCATCTTGTTGATCTGTCCATGGAGGCAAAACATCTTTTCCATTCCGTTGGCATATGTGAGAAGAGAGGCATATGGGATTGTGAGGATTATTTTTATGGCTTCCCAAACTATCCTTCTAAGGATAGTTTGGTTATATGCCCAAAAGAAGAGAAAATGGGCATTAATCACTAAATCAGCACTAAGATGTCACTGCCATAGAACTATTCCAAAATTAGTGGTTCCCTATAGGGTTCTGTTTCCTCATCGACAAAAGATAGATTTAAATTATGTGGTTGTCAAGATCACACTCAGGCTTAGCCTTGTATGAAACTATGGTTTAAAGTACATTGATTGTCTCTTGGCTTATCCACAGACTGTGTGTGCCATAGGAAAGGGTTTCCAAAGTAGTGTGAACAGGTAAAATGCTTGCTTCTTGGCAAAACAAGCCAAAAACTCAAACCTTTCACTTTAGTGGTGTTCAAATACGTAAGTTTATTATTCAATATAAAAATGAGTCATGCAAGCAAACACCTAACTTCCTAGCTTGGGTGTGTGGGTACTTAATTGGTATTTCAAATTTCATGTCTTGGTTCTGCCCAACCACCCAACCCTCTTCCTCCTTATTCTTCTGTCTTTCCTGGTAAATCACAATTCCATTCTTCCTCTTGCTCAGGCCAAATTTCTTAAAGTCTTCCTTTTCTTCTGTGTTTCTCTTATACTCTACATCTGATTTGTCAGCAAGTCTTGTTAAATTTACCTTCCAAATATTTCTGGAATATATTACCAACACCAAATTCTTGCAAACCATCTCGTATTTGAATTATTGCAAAAGCCTCCTAACTGATCCCCCTACTTCCACCCCTACTCCTTACATTTTCTTCTTTCTATAGAATGCAAAGAATTTTTTGAAAACATAAATCAGATCGTGTTACTCCTCAGCATGATCTCTTCCAATCATTTCTCATCCTAATGAAATTCATGGCAGTCTTCAGCCCATACAGTCTCACTCAGCCTTACCCGGGGCTACCGCTCTGATCTCTATTCTACGTCTCTCCCTGAATTTCCTCAGCTCCAACCACATTGGCCACTTTGTTGTTTCTAAAACTTGCTGTCCACTCTTCCCTCATTGATTTACTCCCAGATATTAGCTTTCTCAGCTTCTTCAGGTCTCTGCTCTCATGTCACCTTCTCAAGAAAGATGTCTCAGGCCACCCTATTTAAATTAACAGTCATTTACATCAGTCCAGGTTACCTATTCCCAACCTCATCTATCTTCATATTGCAATTTGACACATTATTGTCTGTCTTGTCTGAGTAGCATGGAAACTCCATAAAAGGAGGAACTCTATTTTGTCTTGTGCTGTATCTCCATATGAAGTATAGCATTTGGCACACAGTAGGCACTCAATAATTTATATTAAGTAAATGCATGACATCTTCAAATTATTAAAGGATTGTGGAAGAATGTGTAAGAAAGATCCTATTCTTTTGTCCACTAATAATGTAATGACCCGTATGTTAATTTAGGGTAATTGAAGCCAGCAAAGATGATGCACATTGAAAAACAAAGGAAAATATTTTAAGTTGATCATAACAGAGAAGATGAATAAATCCAATTTTATTAAAGGTATTTTAGACATAACGCACTATTAGTTTGCAAAAGTAACCCAATTGTTTTCCTTTGCAAATTAGAAGATTATAGATTTTCATATACCTTGTCTGAAATATAATATTTAAAAACTGAAAAACACTATTAAAGTTTTTTTATACCCTATGACCCAACAATTCTACTCCTATGTATATACCCAACAGAAATGTGTTTGTATGTTCACCAAAACACATATATAAATGTTCATGGATGCACAATTTATAATATCCAATACCACAGGTGACTCAAATGATCAACAGTAGAACACACAATACTATAAAATTCAATACTTCACAGAAATGAGAATAAATGACTACAGTCTCATGTAACATTATGAATTAATTTCACAAAATAAGCTAAATTAAAGAAACCAGATATAAAATAATACATACTGCATTGTTCCTTTTATATATAATTTTTTAAAGTCAAAATTAATATAAGATTATACATAGTATAAAATGTGATTGTAACATATGATGTAATATATCATAATGTATCAGATGTCAAGATTGTGATCATGAATGAAGGGGTGTTTATGAGGGGAAGAGGAAATGAGAGGTCTCTGGGATACAGTCAATGCTCTGTTTCTTACTTTGGGTGCTAGTTTCAGATGTCTTCAATTTGCAAAAAACTCATTGAGCTGTTCATTTACTATACATTCTCTTTGCTTTATGCATATGTTATTTAAATAAAGATTTCAAAAATCAATAAAGCAGTATATTCAATTAAATCTGAACATTATGCTGACCCAACTAAAGCTTCTGTTTTGCTTCTCATTCTGCAAATTGTTCCCCAAAAACTTTTGGGTTTACCTTTTATACATACCTAAATCCTTTCCAACAAACGTTAATTAAATTTATCTCCTCTCACAGGTGTTGGCTACCATAATTAAAACAAAGCCATTCCTTCCAAGGTTTGAACAGAAGAGAGTTCCAAAAGCTCTCCAGTTATATAAGCAGCCTCTGACTCTCGCCCTGGCTTTGCCCTCCTCTTAGAAGGCTGGTACTTGATTGCTCCTGACACAACTAACTCCCAACTTTTTACCACTTGGCTACAGCACAGACAAAATTCTTTCAGTTGCTTCCATATAGAAAAGCTAAGACAGGCTGATATTTTCTAAATAAATTCTAGTAAATATGAATAAAGAAGTACAAACAGAAATCCTGAAAAAAACATTAAACCTGCATAGATACAGGTGTGTCTCTAATACAGATTTCTCACCCTATTAAAACTATGCTATTTTTCAAAGTCTGGTCCATATTTAGAAATGGATCAAATTTATCTTCCTCCTAGCTCCATATTTTTCTTTTGGATTATAAAGATCTCAGGCTGAGACCATGCTTTCAAATCAGAACTAATCTATTTCATGAGCAAATAGAAGAATCACATCTCAATTTTTTTTCTTAAAAGTGATGCTTTTAATTCACCTAATTATTTTTATGGATACATATGATTGAATTACATGCCAGAATTAAAATTCTGGCTATAAAGCAGACTGGGAAATATAGTTATGGCTTCCCAAAGTATAGAAAAGACATTCAAAAAATATAGATCAGCCACAAAAGCGGGCGGGGGCGGATTAAAAACTATAGTTCAGCTATTAACTATTCTCTGCTGCCCAACATCAACACTTACCCCTTTCAATTTAAATTTCTAAACAATATTTTTTCATCCAACATTATGCAACTATTGATCATACAAATAAAGCACACTCACTCTGCGTTAAGTGAAATGATCAAAATCTCATTAGTTACTACATCTAATTTCAAGTTAGGATCCCTCAATAATATTAATTCCCTTTCTAGTTCTATCACGTCTTGATATTTTATAAGCTATGGACTAAAATACTAATGTTACCCACTACCAACCCTTCCCCATATGAAATAGAAAAATGGAAGTGGCAGTGGAAGAGAAATGTATTAATGAATACATGACAATGAAGGGAGAAAATATGGGTAAATACTATAGTCTTCTACTACTGGAAATGACACTATACTTGGTATACATGATTTCCTTCATCTACATTATCACAAGAAGTTCATTCATGGCCTCATATTTGAATTTAATGTAGGCCATTGGTAACTCCAAGTTTTAGCCAAAAAACTAAAGAAATAATGCCACCTCCATCTGCTTGAGTTTGAATATTGAATAAAGAAATTCTGACACATGCTTTAAATTAGCAAATTCAGCCTGATTTAAAATTACGTCTCCCCTCTTAGTCTGGCCCCTTCAGCATTCATTCACACATATATTCTGTAGATATTTGCCATCACAAATTAATAGTGTTGCAAATTATCTGGTTTATAAGCATTCTATTCTCTGTTTTATTTGAAATTAGTGCCCTGTGACATACTGATGATATCTGATGTTGGTTATACTGACCACAATGAGAGGTGGTACAGGCAGACAGGAGAAAAAGTGGCTTCCCTTTACGAGGTAACCATCTTAGGCAAGGTTGTTATTAGTTTCCAAGGAATCAGTGGAGAGGCTCATGACAAAGGGAAGAAGGGGCTGCTTCTGCTTACAGAGAAAATTATGTGGAATTTGAGATGTTTATATACTTTCATAATCTGACTCCTCCCATTTAACTGTATTTTTTTATTATTTATGTATTTATTTATTGAGATGGAGTCTCACTCTGTCGCCCAGGCTGGAGTGCAGTGGCATCATCTTGGCTCACTGCAACCTCCGCCTCCGAGGTTCAAGCGATTCTCCCGCCTCAGCCTCCCACATAGCTGGGATTACAGGCACCCACCACCACGTCCAGCTAATGTTTGTATTTTTGTAGAGACAGGGTTTCACCATGTTGGCCAGGCTGGTCTCGAACTCCTGACCTCAGGTGATCTGCCCTTGGCCTCCCAAAGTGCTGGGATTACAGGAGTGAGCCACCACCTCCAGCCTAAATGAACCACTTCTGAGACTGCAAAAATTGTCTCAGTTTTTATGCATTATGACACAGTATTTTTCAGAAGCACAATTATTAAAAGGCATGAAGAGAAAAGACTATTTGAAAATGTTAAATAGGTTTATTTTAATAAGGAGAGAATGAGAAACAGCCAATATGAATGTTTACATGTATGAGAGAATACAGGGAATTAAAGCAAATGTTTTTGTTTTCAACTGATATAAAAAAATTAGGAGTTAGTCTTTCATTTTAAAGTGGAGGCATATGTTTGACTTAGAGAAAATGTTGACTGTAGAATGTTACTAAAGGAGTTTGTAGAATCTCCTTTTTCAGATATTTTTAAAGAATAGAAAATGATAATTCTTGACTTGGGCAGATTCTTGCCTAATGTGTCCTTTCTAAAATACAACCACAGACATCAGTATTATTTATGGTAGAGAATGGGGAGGCTTACTCTCCGAATTCACTCAACAAACATTTAGGAGCCTCATGATGTACCAGGCACTAGGAATTAAACTTCCAATTCAATGTCCCCAGGCAAACAGATCTTCAGACAGATAGGCAGACAGACAGTGGAAAGGGAACGTGGTAAATGCCATGTAGAGAAGGGGAAGGACTGGCCCAGTAATTATGACCTTTGAGTCCAGGCACTGTGTCAGGCAGTGTCCAGGCACAGTGTCAAGCACTCCATGTACATTATTTTATTGAGTGCTCACAACAACCCTATGGAATATATACTATCGTTTGCCAGCTATTATCCATGAAGAAACTAAGGTTAAGGAGAGATTAAATAACTTGCCCAAGATCATGCAGACAGCAAATTGCAGAGATTGTTTTGACTGTAGAGTTGAAGTTCTTAAACACTGGGCCAGCCAGTCAGACTCTGACAGGAGACAACTAAGGTTGGTGAGGGGAATGGGAATTGAAAGGGATGAGGAAAGCCTTCTGGAGGAGAAGCCATTTCAGTAGAGTTTTGAATGAGTAGGAGTTGGCCAGGTCGATTTTATCCAGGGGCTGGTAGTGGAGGAGAAGACATGTTTGCCAGATAAAGCAGCTGTGGAAGGGACTGAATTTCAGTCACTTGTTATTTAGCTAAAGACATTGTCAGCTTAAGGAGATTTTGGGCTGAGACAATGGGGTTTTCTAGATATACAATCATGTCATCTGCCAACAGGGATAATTTGACTTCCTCTTTTCCTAACTGAATACCCTTTATTTCCTTCTCCCGCCTAATTGCCCTGGCCAGAACTTCCAACACTACATTGAATAGGAGTGGTGAGAGAGGGCATCCCTGTCTTGTGCCAGTTTTCAAAGGCAATGCTTCCAGTTTTTGCCCATTCAGTATGATATTGGCTGTGGGTTTGTCATAGATAGCTCTTATTATTTTGAGATACGTCCCAGCAATACTTAATTTATTGAGAGTTTTTAGCATGAGGGGTTGTTGAATTTTGTCAAAGGCCTTTTCTGCATCTATTGAGATAATCATGTGGTTTTTGTCTTTGGTTCTGTTTATATGCTGGATTACATTTATTGATTTGCATATATTGAACCAGCCTTGCATCCCAGGGATGAAGCCCACTTGATCATAGTGGATAAGCTTTTTTGATGTGCTGCTGGATTTGGTTTGCCAGTATTTTATTGAGGATTTTTGCATCAATGTTCATCAAGGATATTGGTCTAAAATTCTCTTTTTTGGTTGTGTCTCTGCCAGGCTTTGGTATCAGGATGATGCTGGCCTCATAAAATGAGTTAGGGAGGATTCCCTCATTTCCTATTGATTGGAATAGTTTCGGAAGGAATGGTACCAGTTCCTCCTTGTACCTCTGGTAGAATTCGGCTGTGAATCCATCTGGTCCTGGACTCTTTTTGGTTGGTAAGCCATTGATTATTGCCACAATTTCAGAGCCTGTTATTGGTCTATTCAGAGATTCAACTTCTTCCTGGTTTAGTCTTGGGAGGGTGTACGTGTCAAGGAATTTATCCATTTCTTCTGATTTTCTAGCTTATTTGCGTAGAGGTGTTTGTAGTATTCTCTGATGGTAGTTTGTATTTCTGTGGGATCGGTGGTGATATCCCCTTTGTCATTTTTTATTGTGTCTATTTGATTCTTCTCTCTTTTCTTCTTTATTAGTCTTGCTAGCGGTCTATCAATTTTGTTGATCCTTTCAAAAAACCAGCTCCTGGATTCATTAATTTTTTGAAGGGTTTTTTGTGTCTCTATTTCCTTCAGTTCTGCTCTGATTTTAGTTATTTCTTGCCTTCTGCTAGCTTTTGAATGTGTTTGCTCTTGCTTTTCTAGTTCTTTTAATTGTGATCTCAGGATACAAAATCAATGTACAAAAATCACAAGCATTCGTATACACCAATAACAGACAAACAGAGACCCAAATCATGAGTGAACTCCCATTCACAATTGCTTCAAAGAGAATAAAATACCTAGGAATCCAACTTACAAGGGATGTGAAGGACCTCTTCAAGGAGAACTACAAACCACTGCTCAATGAAATAAAAGAGGATACAAACGAATGGAAGAACATTCCATGCTCATGGGTAGGAAGAATCAATATCGTGAAAATGGCCATTCTGCCCAAGGTAATTTATAGATTCAATGCCATCCCCATCAAGCTACCAATGACTTTCTTCACAGAATTGGAAAAAATTACTTTAAAGTTCATACGGAACCAAAAAAGAGCCTGCATCACCAAGTCAGTCCTAAGCCAAAAGAGCAAAGCCAGAAGCATCATGCTACCTGACTTCAAACTATACTACAAGGCTACAGTAACCAAAACAGCATGGTACGGGTACCAAAACAGAGATATAGATCAATGGAACAGAACAGAGCCCTCAGAAATAATGCCACATATCTACAACTATCTGATCTTTGACAAACCTGACAAAAACAAGAAATGGGGAAAGGATTCCCTATTTAATAAATGGTGCTGGGAAAACTGGCTAGCCATATGTAGAAAGCTGAAACTGGATCCCTTCCTTACACCTTATACAAAAATTAATTCAAGATGGATTAAAGACTTACATGTTAGACCTAAAACCATAAAAGCCCTAGAAGAAAACCTAGGCATTACCATTCAGGACATAGGCATGGGCAAGGACTTCATGTCTAAAACACCAAAAGCAACGGCAACAAAAGCCAAAATTGACAAATGGGATCTAATGAAACTAAAGAGCTTCTGTACAGCAAAAGAAACTACCATCAGAGTGAACAGGCAATCTACAAAATGGGAGAAAATTTTCACAACCTCCTCATCTGACAAAGGGCTAATATCCAGAATCTACAATGAACTCAAGCAAATTTACAAGAAAAAAACAAACAACCCCATCAAAAAGTGGCCAAAGGACATGAACAGACACTTCTCAAAAGAAGACATTTATGCAGCCAAAAAACACATGCAAAAATGCTCATCATCACTGGCCATCAGAGAAATGCAAATCAAAACCACAATGAGATACCATCTCATACCAGTTAGAATGGCAATCATTAAAAAGTCAGGAAACAACAGGTGCTGGAGAGGATGTGGAGAAATAGGAACACTTTTACACTGTTGGTGGGACTGTAAACTAGTTCAACCATTGTGGAAGTCAGTGTGGCGATTCCTCAGGGATCTAGAACTAGAAATGCCATTTGACCCAGCCATCCCATTACTGGGTATATACCCAAAGGACTATAAATCATGCTGCTCTAAAGACACATGCACACGTATGTTTATTGTGGCAGTATTCACAATAGCAAAGACTTGGAACCAACCCAAATGTCCAACAACGATAGACTGGATTAAGAAAATGTGGCACATATACACCATGGAATACTATGCAGCCATAAAAAATGATGATTTCATGTCCTTTGTAGGGACATGGATGAAACTGGAAATCATCATTCTCAGTAAACTATCGTAAGGACAAAAAACCAAACACTGCATGTTCTCACTCATAGGTGGGAATTGAACAATGAGAACACATGGACATAGGAAGGGGAACATCACACTCTGGGGACTGTTGTGGGGTGGGGGGGGAGAGGGACAGCATTAGGAGATACACCTAATGCTAAATGACGAGTTAATTGGTGCAGCACAGCAACATGGCACATGTATACATATGTAACAAACCTGCACATTGTGCACATGTACCCTAAAACTTAAAGTATAATTTTTAAAAAAAAGACGTTGTCATTCTAAAGTCCCTACTGAGTTCTTGCAAACTGATACCAGGGTTTTCAATGAGTAGTGCTCAGTTTATAAGAGTTAAGAAGTTATCATTTTTTTTTCTTAGTCCAAATGAAAATAGTACTTCATCTGAGGTCTGCATATGAATGGCTCTGCCTGTCTTTGGTCAACCGATTTTCCATTCCCTTTACTTGTCCCTTCTTTTCCTCTGGCCTCGAACTCTCTTAGTCCTTCCTTCTTTTCTCTGAAGTGAAGCTCTCTCCTACCCATAGAGAACACTCCCTCCTCTGGTTCACTAGGAAGTTTTTTGGGCACAGCCTCATGGCCTCTTATAGTGATGGATCCTTATTTAAAGCCTGAAATCGAGTTCCCCATGGCATCACATTATCTATGGCCATGCTTCCCTCTCAAACATGTGCATTTACTTTTTTTTGGAAGGAGAGAGGAGCAAAATTCATAATTCTTTTCTTCTTTCAGGCTTAATAGTTCCAGTTCTTCTCTGGTCAATTAATCCCCATTTAGTGGAGCCTTAAGCTCCCTCCAGCCTGATTCTCTTTTATACGGCTGCCTTTCTGATGTCATACATTGGTACAAACAAACATAAAGAGGTTTGGTTTTTCTTTTTTCAGTTTGTTTCTTCTCAGGAAAATAAATTCTATTTAATTTTTCTGACTCCGATATACTCTTGCATGTCATAGAAACTTGTTTTATAATCATCTATTGGAACTTTAGCAGGGTCTACAAACGACCATTTCCTTTCCTAACTAAATTCAGAACCAATTGAAAAAGAGAAGAGGAGTCAGACCACTGCCTCAGAGAGAGTGGATTTTAAAATGTGGCTTTAGATCTGGGTCATCACTAGCCTCCAACACGTAACTCCTGAAGGAGACTGTCAGAGCAGTGATGCCAAGGCAGACCCAGGGAATGACAGGCCTTCCCCAGACAGTCCCCACCGGGGCAGAGTCTGCCCAGTGAGCTCATTCCCTCTAGGGGGAAGTGAATCAGGATAGCTAGAGCTGGGACTGACATGTTGAAGCAAGTTTCTGCACACAGAAATAGGAGGCCAAGGTAAAGGAAAATCCTCCATGTTGAGATGTGGAAAGAAACCTGATTTTTGTTTGTCTCCCTTTATAACATTAATTCCCGTTCCTTTCAGATTAGACTTTCATGTGTTGTCATTTACATAATGCTTTTGAATACAATTATTTAAACCTTTTTCTGTCTGTCCCACATTTCTCGGATGAGATATTCTCACTTTCCTCTTAAGGATATTTTATTGTTCTTGTGTAACTACTGTCAAAAAATAAAAATTTCAACAAATTTAGTTTAATGATCCAAACTACTAGTGATTCATTAATCAGACAGTATCCCATCTATGAAACAGAAAAGCATGCTAGTAAGCTGAGCAGAGGCAGTGGGCTTTATAGGCAGAAAAGCCTGAAGAAAGCAGAAACAGGAACAGAAAGCCAATTGGTTGTTTCAAAGTTACTTTCTTTAAAGAGATAAAGCAGAGCCAGGGGACTTTCTTATTATGTCGGCTCAGGTTGACTGGGCCCCTTTAAATTGATTGCTGTGAATCTGTTTTTTGTTGTTGTTGTTTTGTTTTTTGGGGTTTTGTTTGTTTGTTTTCTAACTGGCTGATTTTAAAGTCCAGTTTGGGGACCTAGCACTAGTGATTCCATTCTGGTTTGGTCTGTTCTGTTGGGCCTAGTGCAAGAGCTTAGTCCAAAACAATAGCGTCCCATAAATTTTATTTAACACTACTCTCGGTAAAAATAACCATTGGTATTTTTACAGCATGGCTTTTAATAATGCCTATATTCTCATATTTGCAAAGTGTATTTTCCTGAGTTGATTTTATCAGTGACTTTACTTCCAAAATAATTTCCTTTTAGGACAATATCAGAATGGCACATACAAGTGTCCCCAAGTCATATTTGGAATAAGATCACTTGGGAACACAAGTCAAAAAAGGTATGTAACCAACTCATTTCATCTAATGGAACAGGTTTCCCTGGGCAAGCATAAGATTACTGTACATTGTTCAAAGGTTTCAAGACAGAGAGCATAGATTTCAAGAATGTCAAACATAAGGCAGAGAGGAGTCTGCTGGGATGTTTTCCCGAATTGTGGCTTGTATCTCTCTCTGGTCTATTAGAAGGCCTCCTGCATACCCCTAACAAGAGAAAAAATGAGAGATGAAAGAAAGAGAGAGACCTTCTTGTAATTAATCTAATAGGCATTTTTAAAATTGAACACTTGGACTTCCTCCAACTGGCATCTTTAAAACACCCATTGATTAACAGGCAAATGGGATGAGTGAATTCATTATAAGAAGTGAATCCTTTGCTTCCACCAGATTCTTCTGCCTTCATTGTCATCAAAGTTCTTGGGCTCACTCACTGGCTATCATCCCTCTCTCTCATCTTTAAAACGGTTTCAACATTCCCTCTGTGTGGTCCAGTTTCCTCACCTAATTTGCATTAGGTTGATTCATTCATTCCTCAGCAGGGTTACTTGGTGTGCTTTCTTCCCAGTGGTATCCGTGTGTAAAGCTGTCTCTCACTGGCTCTTATCACAGTCAGATTCAAAATGCTCATTTCAGAAAGACTGCAAGTCTTAATAGAAGGTATAGAATTTAACAACATGAACACAGTGAGAGTTTAAGAATGGTTTCTGGAATACCTGAAATCTATTCTGCTTATATTAAAATGGCTTTCGGCAGAGGGTGAAAAACCCTGCCGGCAATCAGAGTATTCTGTGACATTCAAGTCTGCCCAGAGTCAGCAGCCAAGCAGCGTGCTCTCTGATCTACAGATTTGCATTGTTCACTAACCTTCCTGTGCCAAAAACACTCAGTTGCTCCCTTTCACCAGCCTCTAAGGTCACAAGACAGACAGTTCTTTCTTGATTACTCAAACAAATACACGCCTGATTCAGAGCGGGGAAAAAAGAGTTGCCAACAGTCAAGGCTTAGAAAGGCCAGGGCTGCTTGCACTTAGAAGCCAGTCTGATGAATCACCACATCCATGACTAATTGTGGGGTTCAAGTGTGCCCAGTTATAGAGCCTGTTTTTTAGAAAGGAAAATGCTAAAGAAGACACATAGAAATGTGGAAGAAAACTAGATACCTTTGTGTGACTACACAGATGGCCCGTGGTCATAACAGCCTTGATACATACCTCTCTATATATTCTTTCTTTTTCTTTTTTTTTTCTTTTTTTTTTTTTGACAGAGTTTCACTCTTATTGCCCAGGCTAGAGTGCAATGGTGCAATCTCAGCTCACCAAAACCTCTGCCTCCCGGGTTCAAGTGATTCTCCTGCCTCAGCCTCCTGAGTAGCTGAGATTACAGGCATGTGCCACCATGCCCGACCAATTTTGTATTTTTAGTAGAGATGGGGTTTCTTCATGTTGGTCATGCTGGTCTTGAACTCCTGACCTCAGGTGATTCTCCAGCCTTGGCCTCCCAAAGTGCTGGGATTAGAGGTGTAAGCCACTGCATCCGGCCCTCTATGTTCTTTCAATTAAGCCCCAGAAAATGTGGAAATGCCATTGCCCTCAACCTGGCTTTCCTCACAAGAGTAAACTTCATGGGCTTAAAAAAAATTCCAAACATTTTTTAAATCTCATAAGGTTAAGAAAGGGCAGTCGACTTCAATAAATTATGATGCTGATGATTTTTGTTTTAAAGCACTGGCAAAAACAGACTTTTACATATATATGACTATCATATATGACTTTTACATATACGTATATAGGTGAATTACTTATATACATATATGTACATAAAGTACATAGTTACATGTATGTTAAGGTATGTATATACATATCTAATGTAAATATACATATATATGCACATATGAACCTATATCTTCATTGCATGATTATGTAATAGATGCAATGTGTAATATGTGTAAATCCTTGTTTTATATGTATAGATACCAAGGATATGATAATAAAAATGACATAGTTCTTGTCCTCAATTGTATAGTCTGTTGGGAAAGAAAACACATAAACAGAAAAAATTTTCATATAGAGAATTTTTAATATTCTCTATATGCTGTTATAAAATCAATAGTAGTCATGCACAGGGTATTTTGGGCATAAGGGAGGAAATCTTGAAAAAGGGGTACATGTTAGGGAAAGCTTTGGGAAAGTGAGAGATGAGCTGATCTGAAAGGACTTGTAGTAGTGACTCTTGTTGAGGGGGAGGGAGGGGTAGGCAATGAATGGAGGAAATCCCAGGTAGAGGAAAAAGAGAGTACCAGAACAGCCTCACATTTATTTAAGAAATTGAAATTATAGTTAAAAACCTCCACACATAAAACTCCAGGCACCAAAGTTTTCATGGTTAAATTGTACCAAACCTTTAGCAAATAAATAAAACCAATTATACACAAACTCTTCCAGGAAATTTAAGACAAGGAAATACTTCCCACTTTATCTAGGAGGCCTGCCTCACGTTAACCCAAAATCTAGATGTTACGAGAAAAGATAACTACACAACATTAAATATCCCACATAAACATAGGTACAAAAAACCTTGAGAAAATTCTAGCAAATGAAATTTAACAATATATAGAAAGAATAATACATCATGAATAAATGAGGTTTATTATAAGAGTGCAGGGCAAACATTTGGAAATAAATTGATGTAATTCACCATATAAAAAACAGATGATCATCTCAATAGGTGCAGAAAATATAACTGACAAAATTCTATATAGATTCATGATAGAATGAACAGCACTCAGTAATCGAGGAATAGATGGGAATTCCCTTAACCTGATAAAGGCATCCATTTAAAAAACAAATAACCAAAATACTATAGCTAGCATCAAACTGAATGGGAAATGGCAATACAGTACAGAAACAATTGGTGTTGAAACAATTTGATATCCACATGTGCTATAGTTTGAATATGTCACCTTCAAAATTCAGGTGTTAAAACTTAATGGCCAATGTAGTGACATTAAAAGGTGGGTCTTCTCAGAGGTGATTAGGTAATGAGGGCTTCTCCCCTTATGAGTGGGATTAAGGCCCTCATAAAAGGAGCTTCACTCAGCATTTGACCCTCTTGCCCTCTGCCTTCCACAATATAAGAACACAGTGTTCTGCCTCTCCTGAGTAAGCAGCAACAAGGCACAATCTTGGAATCAGAGGGCAGCCCTCACCAGACAACTAAATCTGCAGACACCTTGATCTTGGACTTCCCAGCCTCCAGAACTGTAAGAAATAGATTTCTGTTCTTTACACATTATCCAGTCTTGGGTGTTCTATCATAGCAACACTAGTAAATTAAGACAATATGCAGACAGAGAAAAAGAGAGAGAGGAAGGAAGGAGGGAGGGAAGGAGGGACAAAAGAAAGAGATCTTTAAGGCATACCTTACATACAAATATTTACTCAAAATGGATCAGTACCTAAAAGTGAAATCTAAATTAAATTATTGTACCTTTTGAAAAAATAAGCCACAGAATGGGAGAAAATGCTTGCAAATCATTTATCCGATAAAGAACTTATAACAAAGATATATAAGGATGTCTCAAAACTCAATACAACGTAATACAAAAAGGACAAAATTTATTTTCATTTGGTCACTTTTTAAAAATTTTACTTTAAGTTCTGGGATATATTTGCAGAATGTGCAGGTTTGTTACACAGGTATACATGAGTTGACACTTCACCAAAGAAGATATTCATATAACCAATAATTACATGAAAAGACCCTTGAGTTCATTAGTTATGAAGCAAATGAAAAACCCTAATGATATATTACCACTTGCCTATTACAATTACTAAAATCAAAAGAACTGACAATATTGATGATCATATAGAAAAAGCGAAAGTTTCATACATTCCTAATGGAAATGCAAAACAGTATTGTCACTTTAGAAAAACAATTTAGCAGCTTCTTAAAAAGTTAAGTATTTACTTACGATACAATCTAGCATTGCCACTTCAAAGATGAAAGTTTTATTTACATAAAAGCAGATATAGAAAAGTTTATACAGCTTTTCTATATATCTTCCAAAACTGGAACAACACAAATGTTCTTCAACAGATGAATGGATAATCAAATTATGGTACATCCATACAATGGAATACTATTCATGATTAAAAAGGAATGAACTACTGATACACAGAACATGGCCAAGTGCATTATGCCAAGCAAAAAAAGCCAGATTTAAGAGACTACATACTGGCTGGGCATGGTGGCTTAAGCCTGTAATCCTAGCACTTTGGGAGGCTGAGGCAGGTGGATCACTTGAGGTCAAGAGTTCAAGACTGGCCTGGCCAACATGATGAAACCCCCATCTCTACTAAAAATAGAAAATTAGCTGGGCCTGCTGGCAGGCACCAGTAATCCCAGTTACCCGGGAGGCTGAGGCAGGAGAATCACTTAAACCTGAGAGGTAGAGGGTACTGTGAGCCGAGATCGTACCACTGCACTCCAGCCTGGGTGACAGAGTAAGACTCCGCCTCAAAAATAAAATAAAATAAAAGATTGCATACTTTTACTTGATTCCAGTTGTATGACATTCTGAAAAAAAAGCAAAACTATAGGGACACAAAACAGAACTATACATTAGAACAGGTAAATTTATTCATGTAAAGTGTGTCTTAATAAAGCATGAAGAAAAATTAAAATGTCATCCATAATAAGAAAATTATTTAACATACATGAATTACCACATCTTAAAACTAACTCATAAAATTTAATGTATTAAAATTTTAGTATTTTTGCATTTTAATTTGTTGTAATATGGAAAGTTATCTAGATCAACCCTCTTGCTGAAACCAGCTAATAATCCTGAGTAAATATATATTCTTAAAAATAATTATTGAACTGACAGGGTCATAAAGCATTTTTAGCAGAAATCCAGAAGGTAAGTGGAATTCTGCAGCCAACTTTCATTTTTGTGGCATTTGCTAATTAGGATGAATTTGATCTACAATATTTTAGCTTCATGTGGTGCAAAGAACAAAAGACAAAAAGTCCAAAGCAGTTTATAAGAGACAAGTTTGAAATCTAAATATTCAGAACATTTGGAAGTAAAATGATTCAATAAATCATATACATGAATCAAAATCTAAGTAATTGGCAGGTAGTAAACTATTAGCATCACTCTAAATAGATTTACTAACTAAAGTATTAGGAGATTAAAATGATCACTACATGATGCTAAAACATTTAATAACTCAAGAAGATATAACAGTTCTAAACCTGTATGTACCTATCGACGTAAACCAAAAATTGAGAGAAAGACAGGAAAAAATAAATGCAAATAATAGTGAGGGATGTTAGTATATTCCTCTCATAGCTAAAGAAACAGCTGACAAAATAAAATTAACATGATATTGATGATTTTTAAAACATGATTCAATGAATAAGCGGACATATATAGAACACTACATCCACCCATGTAAATTACAAAAACTTTTGAAACATACAGAAAACATACTATAAAACTGGCCACATTCTGATCCAAAAGCAGCTCTCAACAAAGTTTAAAGAACTAAGCCATGCATGTCACATTCTCTATGATGAAATTTAGTTAAAAATCAAAACAAAAAGATAACTAGAAAAAAAAGTGTATTTGGAAGGAAACCACAACTAAATAACCCATAAGCCAAAGATAAAATCATAATATTACAAAATATACAAAGCTGAATAATAATGAATATATTACACATAAAAACTCACAGGACACGGTTAAAATAGCACGTCTCCATTTCAGTGATATTAGAAAAAAATGAAAGCTCAGAATTCATGCTAAGCAACCATCTAAAAAGTAAGAAATAAACCAGAAAAACAGGGAAAATTTTTTAATAGAAATATGTATATATAATAGAATCAAAAGAGCCAAATGATGGTTCTTTGTGAAGATAAATAAAATTGATTAAATTGTGATGAGATTAATAAAGAAGAGAAAAGGTAGAAGCAGTCAAAATTAGGAATGAAAATGGAGGCATAGCTACAGTTGATGTAGACAGTTGAAAGACTTTAAGAAAATATAATAAACAACTTTATTCCTGTAAAATCACTACAGATTAACAGATTATGTTTCTATTAACTCAACCTGGAAAATGTATCTATCCTGTTCTCTGTAGGATTCCTAACATTTGGTGATGCTGTCAGAATTGACCAACAACATCATAAGGAATGTGGCTTTTCAGGGTGAGATAAGAAGCTTTGGGAAGTTTTTGTAGAGGGGTAACATAATCTCACTTTCATTTTGTATAGGTCTTTCTGGCAACTGTCTAAACATAAACCAGAGAAGGGCAAGGCAGACTCAGGAAGGACAAATAGAAGGCTATTTTCATAAATCAGGTAAGAGATGGTGGCATGGACTCAAGTGGTAGGGGTGAAGGTGGAGAGAAGTAATTAGTTCTAGATATTTTAGAAGGTAGAGCCAGAGGATTTACTGGTGAATTGAATATGGAACATGAGAGAAATTAAATACAATGTGTTCAAAACAGTGATTTCTCCAAAGTTGTTTTGTTTTTTCTTTTGTTTCTTTGTCAAAGTGATCAGAAGAACATATTCCATTTCCTGAGATGAAAAAATCCTTAGGAAGAGAAGGTTTTAAGGAAACCAAGAGTTCCATTATGGACAAAGTAGGTTTGAAGTTCCTATACAGGTGGACTTCCTTATAGTGCACTTTGCTTTATTGTGCTTCACAGATATTGAAATTTTTACAAATTGAAGGTCTGTGGCAACCCTGCATTGAGCAAGTCTATCGGTGCCATTTTTCTAATAGCATGTGCTTGCTTCATGTCTCTGTGTCATGTTTTGGTAATTCTGGCAATATTTCAAACTTTTTCATTATTATTATATCTGTTATGGAGATCTGTGTTCAGTGATCTTTGATTTTTGTAACTGTAATTGTTTGGCAGCCCCACTAACCATGTCCATATAAGATGACAAACTTAACTGATAAATGTTAAGTGTGTTCTGACAGCTCCACTGGAAGCTGTTCTCTTGTCGTTCTCCCTCCCCCGGGGCCTCTCTATTCCCTGAGACACAACACTATTGAAATTAGGCCAATTAATAACCCCTACGATGGCCTCTAAGTAAAAAGTGATAGGAAGAGTCACACATCTCTCACTTTGAATCAGAAGATAGAAATGATGAAGCTGAGTGAAGAAGGCATGTTAAAAGCCACAACAGGAAGTCCTCTTATGCCAAATAGCCAAGTTTTGAATGCAAAGGAAAAGTTCTTGAAGGAAATTAAAAGCGCTACTCCAGTGAACACACAAATGATAAGAAAGTGAAGCAGCCTACTGCTGATATGGAGAAAGTTTTTGTGATTTGGACAGAAAATCAAATTAGCCACAACATATCCTTAAGCCAAATCCTAATCCAGAGGAAGACCCTGACTCTTCAATTCTATGAATGCTGAGAGAGGTGAGGAAGCTGCAGAAGAAATGTTGGAAGCTAGTAGAGGTTGATTCATGAGGTTTAAGGTAAGACGCCATCTCCACAGTACAAAAGTGAAAGGTGAAACAGCAAGCGCTGATGTAGAAGCTGCAGCAAGTTATCCAGCAGATCTAGCTAAGGTCATTGATGAAGGTGCCTACACCTTTAGTATATTCCCCTCATAGCTAAAGAAACTGCTGATAAAATAAAATTAACATGATATAGATGATTTTAAAAACATGATTAACTAAATGAATAAGTGGACATATATAGAAAACTACACCCACCCATATTTTGAATGTAGATGAAACAGCCTTCTATTGGAAGAAGATGTTATGTAGGACTATTGTAGCTACAGAGGAGAAGCCAATGCCTGTAAGCTTCAAAAGACAGACTGATTCTCTTGTTAGGGACTAACGCAACCGGTGACTTTAAGTTGAAACCAATACTACAGACTATTTCAAAATCCTGGGGCCCTTAAGAACTATGCTAAATCTATGCTGCCTATGCCCTATAAATGGAAAAATGCTTGAATAACAGCACAACTGTTTACATCATGGTTTACTAAAGATTTTAAGTTCACTGTTAAGACTTACTGCTCAGAAAAAAAGAATCCTTTCAGAGATAACTGCTCTGTGTTAGTCCTTTTTCACACTGCTATAAGGAACTACCTGACTCTAGGTAATTTATGAAGAAAAGAGGTTTAATTGACTCATAGTTCTTCAGGATTAACAGGAAGCATGGCTCAGAGGCTTCAGGAAACTTACAATCATGGCGGAAGGTGAAAGGGAAGCAAACACCTCTTACCATGGCAGAGCAGGAGAGAGAGAGACAGAGAGCACTAAAGGGGAAGTGCCACGCACTTTTAAACAACCAGATCTTTTGAGAATACACTATTACAAGAACAGCAAGGGGGATATCGGCTCCCATGATTCAATCACTTCCCACCAGGCCATTCCCCCAGACACATGCAGATTACAATTAGAGATGAGATTTGGGTGGGGACACAGAGCCAAATCATGTCATGCTCATTGACAATGCACCTGGCCACCCAAGAGCTCTGATAGAGATGTACAAGATGAATGTTGTTTTCATGCCTGCTAACACAATATCCATTCTGCAGCCCATAAATCAAGCAGGAATTTCTATTTTCAAGTTGTCTAATTTAACAAATGCATTTTGTAAGGCTATAGTTGTCATACATAGTGATTCCTCTGATAGATCTGGATAAAGAAAGCAGAAAATCTTCTGGAAAGGATTAATCATTCTAGATGCCACTGGGAACATTTGTGATTCATGGGAAGAGGTAAAAATATTAACATGAATGGGAGTTTAGAAGAAGTTGATTCGAATCCCCGTGGAAAACTAACTTAGAAGGGTTCAAGACTTCAGTGGAGAGAGTAACTTCAGCTGTGGTAGAAACAGCAAGAAACTACAATTAAAAGTGAAGCCTGAACATGTGACTGAATTGCTGCAGTCTCATGATAAAACTTGAATAGACTGAGAATTTCTTCTTATGGACGAGCAAAGAAAGTGTTTTCTTGAGATCAAATCTATTCCTGGTGAAGATGCTATGAACAGTGTTGAAATGACAACAGAAGATTTAGAATATTGCATAAACTTAGTTGTTAAAGTAGCAGCAGGATTTCAGGCAATTTCCTCCAATTTTGAAAGAAGTTCTACTGTGAGTATAATGCCATCAAACAGCATCACGTGCTACAGAGAAATTCTTTGTGAAAGGAAGAGTCAATTGATACAGTAAACTTCAGTGTTGTCTTATTTTAAGTAGTTGTCACAGCCACCCGACCTTCAGCAGCCCCCACCCTGGTTAGCTGCCATCAACACTGAGGCAAGTCCCTCTACCAGCAAAAAGAATATGATTCACTGAAGATTCAGATGATCATTAGCATTTTTCGGTAATAAACAATCTTTACACTAAGATATGTCCATGTTTTTTAAGACATAACGCTATTTTACACTGAACAGACTATAGTGTAAACATGTAACTTTTATATGCACTGGGAAATCAAAAACATGTGTGTGGCTCACTTTATTGTGGTAGTCTGGAACAGAACTCACAACATCTCCAAGGTATGCCTGTATTTCATTTAGGTGAAGATACGAAAGCAGCAGTTGAACATACAAATCTGTAATTCATGGGACTGCTCAGTGTTGGAAATCTAATTTGAGTTCATCCATCTATAGATATTTTTAAAAAGCTGAGGCCTGAATAAAGATACCTAGGGAACACAGGTAGAGAGAGCACATAAAGCCTGACCTGCAGCATTCCTGTGTTTAGAGGTCAAGAAATAAGATAGAGTGGTGGACTAGTGGCCAAGTAATAAACTGGGTCCAAGATGAAGAATGAAGAATGCCAGTGGATTTTGCAATGTGGGGGTTTTAAGGGACCTTGATAAGAGAGCTTTTAGTACGGTTGTTAAGACAGGCCTAGAGTTTAGTCTTAAAAGGGAACAGAGAAATGACGTGGTTGTTGGAGGAGAACATAGAGACAAAGAAGGTTCATTTATTCATTTTTAAGACAGGAGATAATTGTCCTATGTTGTATGATGATGGAAATGGTCCAGTAGAGACAGAAACATTGGTGGTTCCTATTTTTTCCATCATGTTTGGTTTGGTCTTTCAGAATTTAATACCTAATGAATGACTTTAACTTTTATTTTAGTTTCAGGGGTACATGTGCAGGTTGGTTCTACAGATAAATTGCATGTTGCAGGGGTTTGGTGTACATATTATTTTGTCACCCAGGCAAAAGCATAGTACCCGATATGTAGTTTTTCAATCTTCACCCTTCACCCACCCTCCACCCTCAATCAGGCCCCAGTATCTCTTTTTCTTTTCTTTGTATCCATGTGTACTCAATCTTTAGCTCCCAATTATAAGTAAGAACATGCAGTGTTTGGTTTTCTGTTTCTGCGTTAATTCATTTATGATAATGGCCTCCAGCTCTATCCATGTTGCTGCAAAGGACATGTTCTCATTAGTTTTTTATGACTGCATATATTTCATGGTGTATGTGTACCACATTTTATTTATCCAGTCTACTGTTGATGGGCATTTAGGTTGATTTCACGTCTTTGCTATTGTGAATAGTGCTGCAATGAACGTGTGTGTGCATGTCACTTTATGGTAGAATGATTTATATGCCTTTGGGTGTATACCCAGTAATGAGACTGCTGGGTCAAGTGGTAATTCTTCTTTGAGTTCTTTAAGAAATCTCCAGACTGCTTTCCACATTGGCTGAACTAACTTACATTCCAACCAGCAGTGTATAAGCGTCCCTTTCCTCCGCAGCCTCACCAGCATCTATTATTTTTTGACTTTTTAATAATAGCCTGAATGACACATTTGAATTAATTAGTTTGACAAGAGTTTTAAAATATCAAACACACTTTCCCACAGTGTTCATTTTGTTTATATTTGCTTATCTCAGTAAATTGTTAACATGTAGAAATGAAAGCTTAAATGTACAATGAGCGGTATCTGTTCATTTATTCAAAGACTTTAGGGGTCAAATTTGCTTATTAAACTGTGTGACAACCAGTTCTATTTTTGAAATATTTAAAATTTATCTTAATGTCCACTTTAGGTTCTAAATAATTGAGATAGGCTATCTATAAACCCTGCATTCACCAGATAATGGCCTCAGTATATCCTGCACTTGGTCACGAATTAACATTCAGTCTATAATTATTTACTTACGGAAGATTTATGTTTTATAAGTAAAAACAGAGAGTATTGGTTTTAGAAATATATGATATAGTTAACAAAATCCAAGAAAAGCATTAATTAATAATAGAGAAAAAAATCACTCACAGTTATTGAAAGCATCCCTCATGATGGATGCTGTGCTGCAATCTACGTTCATGCTCTCATTTACTCCCCTCAGCAATTATCTCTGGTGGTGGCCACTATGATTCTATTTTACAGACCAGGAAGTTGAGTCATTACAGAGGGCAAGTGACTTGCTGAACGGTACACAGCTAGGAAGTGATGTGGCTGGAATTTGAGGTGATGCTTTCCATAGTCATAGTACGTGACCGCTCAAGCAGGCTAGCATATGGATGGAAGCAAGAGAATGCTTCCTTTTCATACCAATGTCTTTATGTATGAAAAGCAAAGTTATGTCGATCGTATTACGAATCAGGGTGAGTAATTTCTATTTTACCATGAAAATGATGATTAACAAATTATTTTAATGTAGCAAAATTCCTCTACTGAAAGAATTAGACAAAACTCCACCATATATTCACTGTGCATTTGGAAGGAGGAGGCCAGAAACTGAAAACTCTAAAAGCAATTTTATGAGGCAGACAGAATTCCTTTGGGACTTCATATTAAGCTATTTTCAGTAGGGAGTACAAATATTTTGTTGAAAATGCTAAGAAACGCCTTTAAAACATTTCCTAATAGGGTCATAGTGGCTTGCTGTAAAGAACAGAAACCAGTTTGCCCCATGCCTGACATATTGTTCAGTATTTACTATTAATTTTGTTCTAACAATAGCCTACCTCAGATCAATAAATGTAAATGTTGTAAAAAATAAATTTGATAAAGATTACATTTTTTCATTTGATGTAAAAGTACTTTTCACACTTTTTGGTAATTCATTAGGATGGCGATTTCGTCTTAAGATTAGCTTTCCCTTTCCTTTTGTGTCACCTGTATTGAAAACTGACTATTACCATATGTACTTCTTTATGTTTTCCACAGCATGTAATTAAGAGCTAAACATATATTTGTTGCCCTTTTTCACCTAATGAAAATAATTCCAAGGTTCGTAGAGAGAAATAAGAAACCATTCAAACCACTTCTGTTATTTTGTTTGTTTGTTTTGTTTTTGAGACGGAGTCTCACTCTGTCACTCAGGCTGGAGCGTAGTGGCACAACCTTGCCTCACTGCAACCACTGCCTCCCAGGTTCAAGCGATTCTCCTGCCTCAGGCCTCCTAAGTAGCTGGGACTTCAGGAGCCCACCATCACACCTGGCTAATTTTTGTATTTTTAGTAGAGATGGGGTTTCACCATGTTGGCCAGGCTGGTCTCGAACTCCTGACCTTAGGTGATCTGCCCACCTCAGCCTCCCAAAGTGCTGGGATTACAGGCATGAGCCACCACACCTAGCCTCATTCAAACCACTTCTGAGGACTCTCCTATACTCTGGGTACTTAACTATGAAGTCTAAAGTTGTGGGGTGTATAAACCAGCTATAAAGCTAGACAGGCCGACTCTAAAGCAAAGGGTAACATTCTCCACCTTCTGTTTTCTCTGTCTGTCCTTCCCTTTGGAGTGTCCTCCTTATACCTATAGGAATGTCTAGTGTCTGCTATCACAATTTGCTAATTGAATAGGCTCTGATATCAGTCATTTCCACCTTAGTGAAAATTAAAACTGCTGTGTATTCTCTCCCTAAAGGAATTTTATTTTAGGCCTTGTTTATAATGTGACATGGGAAGCATTTCCTCTCCCACCTCCTTTAAATATATTTTGAATATTAGGGATTAAGTAGAAAAGATATTAGTGAAGATAGAAGAATAGCCTTGAGAAGCTTAGTTATGCATCTCAGATAACACAAATCTGTGCATAGCTATTCACAGCTATTCCCAAAGTAAAGCAAAATAAATTGCATGAAATAATCAGTGAATCTGAGGTGCTTGAATAATAGAGTCTTAGAACTGGTTGGTACCTAAGGATTCGTTGCACTCTTCCCTCCCACCCAATGCAGTAATCTTCTCTGTAAGAGCAGTAACAGATGGTCAAGAACTTGTACCACTATTTTGGTTTTTCTTATTAAAATGGCTAGATTTCAGAACTTCTTGGCAAGCTGCTATTCAAATGCAGAAATGCATCTGCTTAGAAACTCAAAAATAAACATGTTTTCCAAAGGAATCAAGTATGTTCTATAAAATCCTGGCCTGTTCATCGGATGTGGTAAGCATGAATTTCATTACAAGTTAATTCGACCACGATGGTAGTGAGGATCTTTGTTCCAAACTAAGAAGTGTTGAGTGCGGTTGGTGATGGTTGGAACTAAGAGGAGGGAGCTGAGAACTGACAGATATATGCTCAAATCCTGGATGTGTCCTGGCATCAAATTTCAGAAAGTTAAGAAATAATGTTTTGTAAGGCAATTTCATCTCATAATTTTAAGTTACTATATTCATTCTACACGAAATCCATCATTATACTCAGATACCAAATCCAGTAGAGTAAATCAGGACCAAATACAGCCGGTAATAGGCAGAGCCAGTGAGGTTGGGCAGCCTCTGTCTGAGTTCCAGACACATTGGCACTCAGCTAAGGATTCCAGACACTCAAACTTAGCAAGAAATAGGACAAGAAGCATGGAGCATGACTTAATGTTAGTCTGTGTGCATTTCTATGTGGAGCAATACATTTACAGTGCTTCTTAAAATGTAATGATGCCACAAAGTTTTATTTTTACATAGTTATTAACTTTCAAATATGTTCAGATGATATGACTGCACATATTGGGATGTGGTATATATAACCTTTCAGTCCTTTTGACAGAGAGTGATAACATTGATAATCTCCATACTTCTTAATGTTTCTTTGCTCGCCCTCCTTTCAGAAATTCTCTGTGACTCGTTAAATGGAGAAGAGATTCCATTAATATTCAATGATACATGAACAAGCAATTAAAATAATTTCTATTCTCATCTGGAAATAGAAAGTATTTTCTATCTAGCATTGTATAAATGCTATATTTATGAGCTATGTGGGTGCTATAGGCAGAGATCAGTTTCAAAAGTGAGGCAATTACACTGTGCCACATTATAGATTGATTTCAACCACATAAATTTCATGTTTAAGACTCACTTTGATTATGTTGTGTATTTTAACATTTTAGAGAGGTTTCCTTGTGATTCTAATTCTAACTCAAAATAACCTGTTTTCACCCTTTACCTATCCTTCCAACAATCTCTTCCCAACGAACCACCACCACTACCACCAAAAAAAAAAAAAAAAAAAAAAAAAAAGCTTCACAAAGGTTTTTGGAATTCAAATGGGTCTTACAAAACTTTTGGATAATTCAAGTGTAAATTAATCAGAAACACATGCGATTGAATTCCCTTTGAGATTTACAATCAGGGTGAAAGGACTTGGCAAACTGTAACGGTTTAATAACAAAAAAAAAAAATCAAGAATTTTCAGCCTCACAAGTCTCTGCATTTTCTCGCAATTCATTTATATTTAAAAGGGAGGCATATGCTAGAGACTAGAGTTTGGAAAACTGCCTGGTTATCTGATCTAGTGTTCTGCATCAGCACCTCATCCACCACCCATCACCTTAAATTTATCTTCTCAACCTGCATGATTTTGAGTGAAAGGGGAGCCAGAAGTGAGATGTATAGTCATCCTACTAATAGTTCACATCTTTTCTGAGACTCTGATTAGCTCTGAAAATTCTTGTGATAGAAAAAAATTTATTAAACTCCCTCTTAAAACCTGAAGCATAAATTAGCAGGCTTCTATTTTTATAATACTCACAATTTTCTTCCAGAAACATTCTGATCTGTGTACTCATTATTAAGTACATATTTACTTCACATCAGGCATACAATGGTGGACAAAACAGCTGCCTTTCTTCCCCGTATGGAGCTTAAAGTATAGTGAATATTTCACGGGACTGGTATCTACAGAAGGTGTTCTGGGAAGCACAGCTTTGGAGAGAGTAATTTGCCAACATTGCACAGAATAAAGGCACCATGAGGGCCCAAGGAAGGAAAAGATTTGCAGCTGTCTCGGTAAGAACTGATGATAATGGAATCACACAAGAGATGGTTTAGATATAAAATCAGCAGGATTTGGTAGCTGCTTGACTTTGGGAATCAAAGATGAATTTCGCTAGAAAGATAGTTGTGCTGATACAAAGAAAATACAAGAAGCTTGGGAAACACAATCAAGTTTAGGTTTGCATATTTGTTTTATGTGCTCTATAGCAAATTACCACAAACCTGCAATATAAAACAATATGCCTTTACTCTCTCACAGTTTCTGTAGGTCAGCAGTCTGGGTATGGCTTAGCTAAGCTCCCTGCTCAGAAGCTCACAAGCTGTAATCAAGGTTGCATTCTACATTCTCATCTGGAAGCTGCATTCTCATATGGAGCCTTGACTGGGGAAGTTCCACTTTTCCAAGTTTTTCAGGTTTTTTGAGAATTTGTGTATTTGTGGTTGTATAACTGAGGGTCTTAGCCTTTTACTGGTTGCGGCTAAGGCAAACTTTAAGCCCTAAAGGGAGGTCCTTGCTGCCTGGGCCTCCCTATAGGCAGTTCATAACATGGCCATTTGCTTTCTCAAGGCCAATGGGAGAATCTCTAGTTGCAGTGTGCTAAGAGAGTCTTGTATACTTAAGGCAGTGACATTCCACCATCTTTGGCATACAATATAAACTCATCAAACGAGTGAAATCCTGCCTTTGCATACTGTATTGGTCAGAAGCAAGTCATGGGCTCTGCCTACATTCAAGAAGAGAGAATTAAACAAGAATGAGGATGCATTGGGGGTCACCTTAGTGTATGTCTGCTCTAAGTTTGGATGTGTCGTGTTTGAGGTGTTAGAAGAACCTTTGGTGAACAAATCATCCGCGGTTATAAACTGGACAATGTACATCTAGAATGTTTTTTTCCTTTGTGAACTTTTGATATCAATTAGAGTTAAATTGCTATTTCCTTATAATATTGTTTTATCCAGTTTGTGCTGATTACATTTATAAAATAAAGAGAAGTAAACCTTATATATGAAAACAAAAATGAAATAATATTTGTCAGGTGGTGATAAAAATAAAGCTTAGAAAGATATGTACAACGGCATGTCTCAGACAGGGCTAGAAAGTTTGGAGATGGATATTTACTCCTTAAAGCCAAAGATAAAATAATTTAATTTTCTTCTCCAAAAAACTTCATAGCACAGAAATTGGCAGCCTCTCAGCCAAATATCTCTTGGAAGAAGAAATAATACCTCCTGCTACACATTAACTTCTGAGCCAATTTCAATCTAATACACAGAAGTTAATTCTAGTTAGCTCTCAAGAAAATCTTGACCTATGAATATCTATTTGAAAAATTGAAAAGAGGTGTAAAAGCAGAGCCCTACGGACAATATTCTAACAATTGGTGTTGCATTACTAGGTTTGTTTTCTTATTATCTTATCCTTAAATGGCAAAATAAAAGGCCTAGATCAACTATATCTTGGATTTATGTGACCAAGTCTATCAACAAATCAATAACATCCTTATGCATAAAGTGAACCTTACTCTGTATTTCACTTCTGGTGGTTTTAGTCAACAGCCACTCCATTTTCTAAAGGCAGAAGATTGAACAAAAGATCACTATATTCCACATAGAACAAATAAATCCAATAACTCTGTAAAGAAGAATATCCCTCTGACCAAATTTTGACTTAGTTACACCATATAATCATAGGTTTTTTAAAAAGCTACTTCGTAGCTGTGTTTTAAAAATCTAGATATAAACTCTCGAAAGGCAAACTATAGTTTGGGGAGATATTTGAGACATACTGTACAACAAAAGATTATCTTTTATAACTAGAGAACTTTTAAAATCAATAAGATTAACACAATGAAAGTAGAATACATGAAAGACATGAAGAAATGCAGTGGCTAATATGTTTATGAAGAAGGCTTGATCTTATTTGGAATTAAATACAAGTAAATTAAAGTAATGAACTATTTTAATATGTCTAATAAGCAAATTAATATACCCAGATGAAAGCAGGAAAATGAATACTTTTAAATACTAGAGATGCATACATTGGCTTCTGGAAGACAACTAATATATATCAAAAGTTCTAAAATGTAATGATTCTTTGCACCAGCAATTCCACTTCCAGGAATTAATCCTAAAGGGAAGAATGTGATTTAGCTTCAAAGGATTTTTAAAATCGCGATTTTCTTATAATAGGAAAAAAATTAGGATGAAAGAATATTCAATATTAGGGGATTCGTAAAACATGTTATGGTGTAATCATAGCCTGCCATCATGACTTTTAGCCTGTTTTCCCCCTATGCCCCATTCTTTCCTTTCTGAGAACCACTGCCAGCCTCGCATCTCCCAAATAGTGTTGATACCATATAACCCTTTGCACCTATCCATTCCCCTGTGTTCATAGCTCATTAGGTGTGGATATACTAAACCAGCCTAATCAAATATGCTCCCTTGGAAGTTTAGAATTGGAATAAAGAGGCTTTGGTTAATTTGGCACTTTAATCGAATGGCAGAGCTGTGAACTCAGGTGCTGTAGTGGCCATTTACACAGAGAAGGGGAGAAAACAGCCTCCAGGGAAAAATTAAGCAAAGGAGCCAAGAAAAGCAGGGAAAAGAGGCATTATGGTATGGGTGCTAAGGCCAAGGTCATGCCCCAAACCACAGGGTTGTGCCTATCCTTGACAGAAGTGCAAAGAAGGAGCTCATTTTTGGACATCCCACCTTTTGTTTCTGAGCCCTTCCTTCCCACATTTTTTTGTTTTCATTTAGATCTTGCATATATTTGTCATTTAGGACTTTCCAAGAATGACTTTCTAATAGCACCACAATTTCTTTTTTTGGAAGTTAATAAACCTCCAAAACCCACAACCATTTGTTGTGTTGGTGATAGGGGAATCCAGATGCCTCCAACCCATATGGAAGCTGAAGCTGACACAGGCCATGACTCCTCATCCCTGCTGAAGGCAGAGGATAGGTCCACACCTAAGCTCAGCCACTTATGCTCTCTGACTGGCCTTTGAGTCATAAATAGCAGCATGCTATCCACACTGCTGTGCTTTCCACATCTGGATACTCGGGATCACCCTAGACTCCTGTGCATCCCCACATTTATCCCTCAGCCTTCCATTGATTTTCCAACATCAATAGCCTTCTAATATGTCACATATGATTAAGTTAGCTGGAGTCCATTTCTGTGATAGGAATATTTTTTAATATATTGAGTGTACTTTTCTTTCTCACGTTTCCTTGTATATGATGCCCTCTTACTTCAGCTAGTGGAGGCTTGGCCATTATTGTAAGAAGGCTAAGCATTAAAACAGCAATGTAAGATAAAAAGGTGTCGGTGTTCAGCTTTTGATTTCCAAAATTAGACTTGTTTGAATCTCCAGTAAGATTCTTAGAAATGAGGCTTTGTTTAAAGAGAGAAGTTTTTTCTAAGTCCCTTCAACTCCAATTTTTATATACAGATCTAGGCCTGATGGACTTTTGTCCTAGAGTTTTACTAGAAAATACTATGTAGAGACAACAAATGATTTGATACAAGGGATATGCCCAATAATAAGAAGGAAGAAGAAGAAAGTATTTTGTCATGGAAGGGAGGCACAGGTCTCAGAGAGGAAGCAGTTAACCTGATGAGATGCCTGGTTCCCTTTGCTGATCTAGAGCAGCCACACTGACATCCCTGTGCCGTGGCCAAAGAGACAGAACAAATAATTGAAAATACCCATAGAAAGCTAAAATGGATTAAATGAGAGGTGGATGCTCTGCTTCTCTGTCAACAGGCCAAAGAGCTGTACAGTAGGGATTACAAAGAAAGCATTTGATGATGTACCCAAGAGGGTGCCCCAGTCCTCCCATAGACTATGCAAGGCATACCAGAGACCCAGAAATGTCTGTGTGGCTCAGTGGGGAAATGTGGAGGGACCACAAAAACCTAGAGGGGACTCTGATTGGGAAAAGGAAGCTACACAGCCTAGGGACTTTACTCCTTGAGGCAACTGGCAAGAAGCGATACATTAGAAATTAATGCCAGCGAAATATTCAACAAGGTTAGGTATAACCAGCCACACCTCAGAAGACCCCAGTATAGGGCCTTTGGGGACCAAACCAACCTCTCTGAAGCAAAGAACATCAAGAATGTGGAAAGTGCCCTCAACTCCTGCCACATGAAGATGGATGCAACCTCCTCCTACACATTGGAAAGAAGGATCAGGGAGGGACCAGCCTTTGGTAGCAGGAGGCACAGCCAAAATAGGGCTCTAAATTGCTGAAAGCTATTTACTCACAAGAGACTGACTACCTTAACTTGGAAAAGTTGTTTACCCTGCCTTCACCTGGAACTGAAATTGTCTGCTAAATAAAATAAATTATAAAACATGTTGCACATACAGACTATAATGAATACACTTTTTTTTTTTGAGACAGAGTTTTATTCTTGTCACCCAGGCTGGAGTGCAGTGGCACAATCTGAGCTTACTGCAACCTCCATCTCCTGAGTTTAAGCGATTCTCCTGCCTCAGCCTCCTGAGTAGCTGGGATTACAGGCACCCACCACCACGCCCAGCCAATTTTTGTATTTTTGGTAGAGATGGTGTTTCATCATGTTAGCCAGGCTGGTCTCAAACTCCTGTCCTCAGGTGATCCACTCACCTTGGCCTCCCAAAGTGCTGGGATTACAGGCATGAGCCACCGCGCTCAGCCAGAATACATTTAATTCTTGATATAAACATAATTGAGTCTACTAAGTAAGATAATAGACAAGATGGTGTGTGTGTGTGTGTGCACATTTGTGTGTGTGTGCACGCACACATTTATGTGTGTGGCTTACAGGCACATATTAAAAAGCCAATATCAAAAAAGAGATTACAGATGTAGTTGGGTCCTTTCCTCTTTCCAAGGTTCCTACTTCTGTCCCTGCACCCTAAATTTTGTCTTCCCCATCTGCTCTCAGATCTTATTTCCTCTGTAACTTATTCTGATATATAAGTAGAGGAAGATGAAATGGGTCTAGAGTTCATGTTTAAAAAGAGAACAAAAGAAATATGGGTGCTAGTATGTCTCATGTTCTCAACTATCTCAAGCCATATGCTCAAAGAGAAGAAAAACCTGAGGAAAGTATCAAAACACTTGTAAAGCTCATTGTCTAGTATATTCTGTTTTTTAATTTTTAATTTTTAAGTACTATGGATATATAATAGTTGTTCATACTTTGGGGATGCATGTGACATGCTGATACCAGCATACAACGTGTAATGATTAAATCAGGGTAATTGGGGTATTCCTCACCCCTAGCATTTATCTTTTGTGTTAGAACACCACCACATGTGCAGCATCCCTCTGGGTCTCTTCCATGTCAACCCTGTGGGAACCCAGGCAAGTGAGAATCAATGTAAACATGAAGTTCATGCTGCTTACTGTGTCATGATAATGTCCCTTGTCTCCCAATCAGGAGCGTCATGTCTTCTTGCCAGCCTCTGTGGAACTGTGGTAGGCTATTAAGCTAATTAGCAAGCAGGGTGAAGTCTCAGATCCTTTGCATTTTCTTATAATCAGCTCTTTCTAGGTGAAAGACACATGGATATCACTGTGAAAGTTCATGCTCTGTATAGCTCAAAATTTTGCACAACGGGAGGTTCCAGCATCATCTGATTAGTACATATTGCTGAGAAAAATACTAAAGGAAGAAAATATTAATAATAATATATTTCATGAACCCTCTTAGATATTAAGAAACAAATGGGCCGGGCGCGGTGGCTCACGCTTGTAATCCCAGCACTTTGGGAGGCTGAGGCGGGCGGATCACGAGGTCAGGAGATCGAGACCACGGTGAAACCCTGTCTCTACTAAAAATACAAAAAAATTAGCCGGGCGTGGTGGCGGGCGCCTGTAGTCCCAGCTACTTGGAGAGGCTGAGGCAGGAGAATAGCGTGAACCCGGCAGGCGGAGCTTGCAGTGAGCCGAGATTGCGCCACTGCACTCCAGCCTGGGCGACAGAGCGAGACTCCGTCTCAAAAAAAAAAAAAGAAACAAATGGAAAGGTCTATATTATTATTAATCACTTGGAATCTCTGTTGTTAAACTGACAAGTAAACTGCATTGCCTAGAATATTGGCCATATTTTTAGCGATGCTAATTAAATTATTTGAGATAGATCTGAAGACAGCAGAAGCTTGTCTGGGCCTAGCTTCCTTGAATTCTTCTTCCCCGAATTGCTATGTCTTGGTAATTTTGAAATATGAGTTAGAAACAATCAAGCTCTTACCTGATATCATTATTCCAGTTAATGTTTGTCCCAATGTATTTCTCAAAGACTTAAGAAAAATGAAAATTCTATTTTTGGAAGGGCCTAGCTCTTTTAAAAGGATATGTTTCATGGAATTCTATTTATCAACAAACATGTAGACTACTTCAACAAGACTTCAGTGTGATTTCATGTGTTTATTCTCCTGAGTCAGATGTGAACAATGTAATCCTAAAAGATTTTGGGGAATGGTGACATATGCTACTTAATTCACACTCATCAGCTTAAGAGAAGATAAGAGAATGTCATGCTCATGTGTGACAAAGATAAAACTATATTCTAACTAGAATTACAAGAATAAAACAACAGAAACTTGACAATTTGACATTTTTTCACAGTGCTTAAAAATAAATGTAATAAAACTTTGGCAGTTAATGTCATTTTGATTTGCTTTAATTTTATTTTCAAACCTCTATTATTGAAATAATAATTTCATCATTTCAAACCTTCATAAGAAAATAATAGAATTGTGCTGTTATGTAAGTGTAAGACATAGTCAACATTTTCTGCAATGAACAGGTAATGTTAAGATTAACAAGGTTTCTCTTAATAAATTTTTTATACAAGCATAAGAAAAATAGACAGCACAAAAAATGGATAGCACAATAGGGTAACATTAGCACTTTAACAAATAAATCCCAACATTCCAATGGCTTAATACAACTGAATTTTATTTCTTGCTCATGCAACAGTCCAGCACAAGTGCTCATGGTCTGCTGCTGGGGCCAGGATGCATCTGTCTCATGCAGTCATACAGAGACCCAAGTTGATAGCTGTGATGTGTTCTCCAAAACATGGCTTTAGAGGTTGCCATGGACATCAACATCCAACTGATGGAAGAGGCAAGAGAAAGGATGCAAAAACCACACCAGCTATTTAATTACCTGGGTCCAGAAGTAACAGATGCCACTACCTCTCACATTCTATTAGTGGAAACTAGTCACATGGCCTCTCCCCTAACTGCTAGCAAGTATAGAAAAGTTGGTTTTGGCTGGGCAGCCACAAGACAAAGCTACTAAGAAAGACACAGCATTAATTTTATGTTGTTAGCCATATCTGCTACAAGCGTAAGTCAAATAGAATTTTCATTTTTCTTAAGTCTTTGAGAAAAAACATTGGGACAAACATTAACTGGAATAATGATATCCGTTAGGTATGAGCTTGATTGTTTCTAACTCATATTTCAAAATTACCAAGATATAGCAATTCAGGGAAGAAGAAATAATTTTAAAGACTGTGACATTCAGACTGCTATATTCAATACAGAAAAGATATTTGGTGATTTTTCAATCCCTTTTTCTTAAATGTACATTTTTCTGGGATTTAATAAAGTCACATTCTGATTTTTAAAAATAGTACTATTAATCTCACTATAGAGCTCTGAAAATAATAGAATCGTGCTGTTATATTACAGTAGTTATTGATTGTCCATTTTTTCCAAAGACACTGAGATCTATGGAAGAAATAAGCTTCATTATTCTTCATTTGTATTTAATGTAGATGCAACAAAAGTCATATACTTCTTTATTATATATTTTGTCATGCCTATTAAATGCCAGTTGTATAAGATGATTCCTGATCCAAACACACTGCTTTATGTTATTGGGATTAAAAGATTTAGTTAAAGCTTTAAGTTAAATTACTTTTGAATTCATTTATGGTAGGTACACATGAAATAAACATTCTACATTGTCTACAGTGGTAATTGCCAAGAAAAAGAGTATATTTTAGTAACAATTTGGCTAAGCGCCTCAAATTCAAAGTAATTCCACATTTAAATACTAACACTCAAACCTGAAAGTTGTCTTTTAAAAGCTTTATAAATTGTTTCTCTTGGGTGAGGGTTTTACGACTACGGGGTGGGTGGAAAGGGGAGGAAGGAAGAGGGACTGCCTCACTATAAGCTGATAACAAGGTTGCTAAAAATTGCTCTTATCAATGGTCTTTGCACTTAACTTGTTTAAATAAAAGAAAAAACTTTATGTGAGTCATCGTATTTTGTTCACTACAGCTTGGCAGGTAACCTTGTTCTAGCAGATAGAAACTGAATCAATATGGGAAGAGCCAGAATTTGGACAAGGTTCACCAAACATTCACACTGATGCCAGATGGGCCAAGAAAAAGGGAATGACCTGCCTCTGAGGTATCTAAAAATTTTTATGCTCAGTTTAAGTCAAGGGTTTTGTGTTGTGAAGGCAGAGCTTTGAATTTCTAATAGAAAAAGAAAAGCAGAATATACCTAGAAACTCCTGATTAAATTTATAGTCCTCTAATAATATTTTAACTTTAAAGGAGTCAGACAGCATTCTAGAAAAGAGCCCTTTGGTCAATGTTTTCCTGTCTATAGTTTAATCAACCTTTCCATATATGCATATATTAAGCAAATTCAAATGACATTAAAAATAAGTTATATTTCCTATTCTAACCCCTGCCATTCATCCCGCTTCCCCCCATTGTCACACACACATGCCCACTTCCACTTCTGCACATAGGAAGAAAGGGTGAATAAATGTCAGAATCAAGTGGAAAGATTAATCATAGGCTGTTTTTTACATTGTTTTATTCTGAGTCAGAATACAGTTTACAGGACATAGGAAGCACTTGGAATATAGGACTCAGAACGTAAGATCCTTCGCAGGACCCAGGCAAGCACAGCAATTAAATGGAACTCCACATTTTTGAGGAAAGCTTTTTACTTTTCTTCCTCTTTTTGTTTCTCTTTACTTTTGCAGCTCCCTTCAAAAGCCCTTTCTGTGAGACACATTTTTAACTACCATATTGTTCAATTTTAACAAGAGTTCAGGGTGAGGAAGGTTATAGCTGAGGCATTTACAAGGATTTCCTGTTTGTAGTGACTTTTTCCTCTTTGGTAATGTGTTTTTCACATTTTTTTAAAGCTGCCTGTATGCATTAATATTACTTAATCTCCATCACCTTAAGAAACCATATGGGGCAGGGAAAGGAAGACGATGCTGGCTCTTTCTCTGTCTCAATGACCTGAGACACCTTAACCTTGCTTAACTTTTTCTAGAAAATGAAGATAGTAATACCTGCTCTAAATTGTCACAGAATTATTGTGAGGCTCAAATAAAATCTATGTGTATCATATTTAAGGAATCAATATGTAATAAAGATCTTGAAGTGTTAGTAGTCGATCATATCTGAGATACATTCACCAATATCCAAGGGGGACAAAGAGAGCTCCATACCTCATGGGAAATGTAGTCCACTGACAATTTGTCCACACAATTAGAATACAAAATAGCACCCTATGCCTCAACTTTTTTACAGCCAAAGAAAGCATGAGACATAAATAGTCCTGAAGGGATGAGGAGTCTGTTTGCTCTGCATATGATTTGCATATGCTCCTCTGGAAAGTCACCAGGCAACCGAGTAATTGTACAGTAATGATGTGGTTAAAAAAACAGATTGATCTACTTTTATTATTATTGTTACAAAATAATACATACAAATATTTTTAAAATTCAAATGATATTAAAAGTTACATTCCCTGTCCTACTCCCTGTCATTTATACCATTTCCCAGTTTCTGTTTTTAGTTCTGGTGGTTTCCTTTTTGCTCTCCACTGTGACTGATATACATTTATACTTCTATTTTTTGATGACTCAAGTCTCGATAGTGTCTTCTCACTCCCAATACAAGATATTCAGTACACACACTGCTCCCCCGCCTCCTTTTCTCTCCTGAGTTTCATTTTACGTGTGTATGAACATACAAACGTGCTAACACACACGCTCACACAATCTTTTAGCTCTTATATAGGTTCCTGTATTAATTGTTCAGCAGTATATTAATCCTCTACTTCTGGTTTCCAGTTTAGGCCCTGCATGTTGTCCAACACTAACCATCAGTGGGATTGTTTTACATTCAGGGCCGCTGCACTACTGCCTCCTTTGAGAACAGTGCCTCCTGGAGTTGAGCAGTGCACAGCCCTACAGATTAATGCAGGGGCCCTGATCATATTTGCATTTTGTTCCTGTATATGTTTAATCAATCTTTAGAATCTCATCTATAGGTGGTTCATTATTGCTGGGAAACAAACAGCATTTACAAAGTCAAATTTTAGTAATGTTATTCATTCTATAAATGAATAGTACCTTTCTCTCCATGTCCTTTAAAAAGTCTTCAAAAGTTTCTGAAATTTCACTAGGATAAGTTGGTGGATCTTTTTCTCACCCATTCAGTACTTTGTGGACTTTTTCAAATGGCAGATTTGTGTCTCTTTTAAAACTCTGAATAATTTTCTTCTATTACATCTTTGATCATTTTCATCCCTCTGTTTTCCCTACTCACTCTAGAACTTCTTTTTTCCATTTGAATAATGATTTTCAAATCATTCTTATTTCATTTTGGCAATAAAATACACATACATAAATACTATCTTAACCACTTCTAAGTATGCAATTCAGTGGTACTAAATACATTCATAATGTTATGCCACATAACCACCATCCATCTCCATAACTCTTTTCATCTTGTAAAACTGAAACTCTATACCCATTAAGCAACAACTCCCCATTCCTCCTCCCTCAAGCCCCTGGAAAGAATATTCTACTTTCTGTGTTTATGATTTTGAATACTCTAAGGACTTCAAATAAAAGGAATCGTGCAGCATTTGTGTTTTTGTAATTGGCTTGTTTCACTTAGCATGTCCTCAGGGTTCATCCATGTTTTAGCATGAATCAGAATTTCCTTCTTTTTAAGGTTGCATAATAGTCCACTGCATGTATACACCATATTTACTTATCTACACATCCACTTATGGATACTTGAGTTGCTTCCATGGTTTAGCTACTGTGGTTAATGCTGCTATGGACATGAGTGTACAAATATCTCTTAGGGTTCTATCAATTATTTTGGGTATATACGCAGAAGTGGAATTGCTGAATCATATAATGATTCTATTTTTAATTTTTTTAGGAACTGCCGTACTGTTGTCCACAGTGGCTGTATCATATAAATTCCCATTAATGGTGCAAAGGTTTCAGTTACTCCACATCCTCACCAACTTTTGTTATTTTCTATTTTGTTTTGTTGATATTTGTCATTCTAATGAGTGTGAGGTGTTATCTCATGGTAGTTTCAACTTGCACTTCCCTAATGATCAGTGATGCTGAGCATCTGTTCACGAACTTATTGTCCATTTGTGTGTCTTCTTTGGAGAAATATCTATTCAAGTACTTTGCTCATTTTTGAATCAGGTTGTTTGCTTTTTTGTTGTAAGTTACAGAAGTTTCTATATATTCTAGATATTAATCCCTTATCAGACATATGACTTGAGAATATTTCCTCCCATTCTGTGGTTCACATTTTTATTCCATTGCTAGTGTCTTTTGATGTATAAAATTAATTTTAATGAAGTCAATTTGTCTATTATTTCCTTTGTTGTCTGTGCCTTTGGTGTCAAGTCCAAGAAGTCATTACCAAGTCCAATGTCATAAAGCTTTTGCCTATGTTTTCTTCTGAGAGTTTTATTAGTTTAGATCTTACATTTAGGTCTTTGATGAATTTGTAGTTAATTTTTGTATATAGTGTTGGGTAAGGGCCCAACTTCATTCTTTCACATGGGAAAATCCAGTTTTCTAAGCACCATTGTTGAAAAGAGTATTCTTTCTACATTGAATAGTCTTAGCACCTTGTCAAAAATCACTTGATCGTATGTGTTAGGGTTTATTTCTGGGCTCTGTATTCTATTCCATTAGCCTGTAAGTCTGTCTATGCCAGTGCCACGCTGTATTGATTTTTGTAGCTTTGTTGTAAGTTTTCAAATATAAAACTGTGATTTTTCCAGCTTTGTTCTTCTTCAAGATTGTTTTGTCTATTTGAGGTCCCTTCAGATTCCATTTGAATTTTTGGATGAGTTTTTCTATTTATGAAAAAAAATCATTGGAATTTTGAAAAACATTGCACTGAATTGTTACATTACTTTGGATAGCATTGACATCTTAACAATATGAAGTTTTCCAATCTATCCATGAATATGGGATGTGTTTTCATGTATTTATGTATTCTTTCTTTCAGCAACATTTTATAGTTTAGGCTGGGTGTGGCGGCTCACACCTCTAATCCCAGCACTTTGGGAAAGCAAGGCAGGAGGATTGCTTGAGCTTAGGAGTTCGAAACCAGCCTGGGCAACATAGCAAGACCTCATTTCTACTAAAAAAAAAAAAAAAAAAAAAATTTATAGTTTAACTTGCATAACCGTACAAGTCTTTATGTGCTTGGTCAATTTTTAAGTTTTAAATTAATTTTGATGCTATTATAAAGTTGTTTTCATAATTTCATTTTCAGATTCTTAATTTTTAATGTATAGAAATGCAACTAATTTTTGCATGTTGACTTTGTATCCTGCTGCTTTACTGAATTCATTTATTTGTTCTAACAGTTTTGTATGTGAGGTTAATCTTTAGGGATTTCTACATATAAGATCGTCTCATCTGAAAACAGAGATAAATTTACTTCTTCCTTCCAACTTGGATGCCTTTAATATTTTCTCTTACTACCTAATGCTTTGGCTAGAACTTGCAGTACTGTATTGAATAGAAGTGGTGAAAGGACATGCTTGTGTTCTGATCTCAGAGCAAAAGATTTCAACCTTGTACCATTGAGTGTAATGATTACTTTGTTTAAATTATGGCTTTTATTATGTTGAGGTAGTTCTTCTATTCCTAATTTGTTAAGCGGTTTTTGTTTATCATAAAAGGGCATTGAAGTTAATCAAATGTTTTGTCTGCATCAATTGAGATAAGTATGTGTTTTTTTCTTCATTCTGTTAATGTGCTGTAACGCATTGATTGATTTTCATGTGTTGAACCATCCTTAGATGCCAGGAATACATTTCACTTGGTTGCTATGTATATAATCCTTTTAATATGCTGCAGATTTTGGTTTGCTAGTATTTTGTTGAGGATTTTTTAATCAATATTTACAATGGATATTGGTCTGCAGTTTTATTTCCTTGTAGTCTTTGTCTGACTTTAATATCAGGTGAATGCTGGCCTCCTAAAATTAATTTAGAAGTATTTCTTTTTCTTCAATTAAAAAAAAGTTTGGGAAAGATTGCTATTATTTTCTCTTTAAATGTTTGGTAGAATTTGCCTGTGAAGCCATAAGGTCCAGATCTTTTTTTTTTTGGTGGGAGATTTTGAATATTGATTTAATATCCTTATGAGTTTCTATTCAGGTTTTCTATTTCTTCATGATTTAGTCTTGGTAGGTTTCTTCTTGTTGCTAGGAAGTTGTTCATTTCATGTAGGTTATCCAATTTTTTGTAGTATAATTGTTCATAACACGTTTATAATCCTTTTTATTTCTATAGAGTTGGTAGTAATGTCCCCACTTTCACTTCTGATTTTGGTAATTTGAGTCTTCTCTCCTTTTTCTTAGTTTATCTAGCCAAATGTTTGTCAACTTTATTGATCTTTTTAAGTGATTAACTTTTGATTTCATTGATTTTCACCATTGGTTTTCTATTCTCTATTTTGTTTATCTCTGCTCTAATCTATTAATTCCTTACTTCTGCTAGTTTGGGCTTTAATTTATTCTTCTTTTTCTAGTTATTTAAGTTGTAAAGTTAGGTTGTTGATTTGGGATCTTTCTTGTTTTACAGTGTAAGCATATATAACTATAAATTTTTCCCTCAGGATTGCTTTTGCTGTGTCCCCTAAATTTTGGTATGTTGTGTTTTCACTTTTATTGATCTCTAAGTATATTCTAATTTCCCTTGTGATTCTTCCTCTCAATAATGAATAGAACTAGGCTGAGCATGGTAGCTCACACCTTTAGTGCCAACAATTTGGAAGGCCAAGAAGGGAGGACTACTTGAGCCCAGGGCTTTGAGACCAGATTGGGCAAAATACTGAGACCTTGTCTCTACAAAAAAAATACACAAAATTAGCTGAGCATGGTGGCATGCACCTTTAGTCCCAGCTACTTGGGAGGCTGAAGTGGAAGAATTGCTTGAGACCAAGAGGCTGAGGCTGCAGTGAGCCAAGATCATGCCACTGCACTCCAGGTTGGGCAACAGAGGCAGACTTTGTCTCCGAAAAATAAAATAAAAAAAAATGGATGAAACAACCAGACAGAAAATAAGGAAACAGAAGATTTAAACAGCCCAATAAACCAACTAGATCTAATATTATATATATATATATATATATATACACACACACACACACACACAGAACATTCTACCCAACAACAACATACACATTCTTCTCAACTGTATCTGGGATATTTTTCAGGATTCACTACATATTAGGCTACAAATTAAGTCTCAATAGACTTAAAAAGATAGATATCTAATTAAGTGTCTTCTCTGATCTCTAGAGGATGAACTTAGAAATCAATAACAGAAATAAAACTGGAAAATTCCACAGAGTTGTGGAAATTAAACGACACACTCTTCATCAAGGTACTGAAGTCTCTTATTATACTACTATATTTCTCCTTTCAATTTTGTCAGTTTTTATTTTATATATTTTGATGGTCTGTTATTAGGTGAGTAAATGTTTATAATTGATCTATCTTCTTGCCATATCAAAACTTTCATTAATATATAATGTCCTTTTGTCCTTAAACTTTTTAAACTTAAAGACTATTTTGTCTGATGTTAGTATAGCCAGACTTTCTCTATGTTGGTTACTATTTGCATGAAATATCTTTTTCCATCCTTTCACTTCCAATCTATTTGTATGTTTGGATCTAAAGTGAGTCTTTTGTTGACAGCATATATTTGAATCATGTATTTTATTCATTCTGTCAATCTCTGTCTTTTGATTTGAGAGCTTATGCCACTTACATTTAAAGCAATTACTGTTAAGTAAGCACATATTTCTGTCATTTTGCTATTTGTTTTCTATAGGCCTTACAGTATTTTCATCCTTCACATCCTATACCACTATCTTCTTTTGTATTTTTTTATAGTGAAACATTTAAATTCCTTTCCCATTTCTTCTGTTTGTTTTCTATAGCTACATTTTGTGGTTATCATGGTGATTACATTTAAGTTCCTAAAGTTTAACATTCTAATTTGAATTTGTTCCAAAGTAACTTCAATAATATACAAAATCTCTGCTCCTTTAGCAACTTCATTCTCACCCATTTCAATTGTTGATGTCATAAAATTATGTCTTTATACATGATGTCCAAAATATATTAATAATTATTTAAATGGTATTAGTCTCTTAAATTATGTAAAAAAAATATGGATTTGTAAGTCAAAATTACAATATTACCAGCTTTCAGAATAATTATTTTTAATGTATTAGTCTTTTAAACCATGTAGAAAACAAAAGTAATAGACCATTGTGACAATAATATTAGCTTTTATAATTGTCTATGAATTTACCTTTATTGGTAAATTTTATGAATTTACCATTTCTTCATATGGCTTCACATTACTCTCTAGTGTCCTTTTATTTTACCCTGCAGGACTCCCTTGAGTATTTCTTGCAGGGAATATCTAGTTGTAATGAACTCCGTCAGCTTTTCTTTATCTGGGAATGTCTTAATTTCTCCCTTACTTTTGACAGACAATTTTGCTAGACATAAGATTCTAGGTTGACCTTTTTTACTTTTACTTTTTGTTTTACTTTTTACTTTTTGTTTCACTTACTTACTCTCTTTGTTTTACTTTTAGCACTCTTAATATCTTGGCCCACTGCCGTTGGCCTTCTCTCATGACAAATTTGCTCATAATCTTATTGAGTAGCCCTCGTATATGGCAGGTTGCTTTTCTCTTGCTGCTTTTGTTACTAAAACACCAGGGGTTCAGTCTAGGTCCTGTTGCTTGCTGCAAAAGAAAGCCAATCACTGAAGGAAGAAGGCTTTAATCAGGTGCTGTAACCAATGGGAGATGGGAGATGATATGGTTTAGGACCCAGTGGGAGGTAACTGAATTATGGGGACAGGTTTTTCCTGTGCTGTTCTCATGACAGTGAATAAGTCTTATGAGATCTGACGGTTTTATAAAGAGCAGTTCCCCTGCATACACTCTCTTGTCTGCTGCCATGTAAGATGAGCCTTTTCTCCCACTTCATCTTCCACCATGATTGTGAGGCCTCCCCAGCCATATAGAACTTTAAGTCCATTAAAACTCTTTTTCCTTATAAATTACTCAGTCTCAGGTATGTCTCTATCAGCAGCATGAGAACGAATTAATACTGGAGATCAGTCTCAAATCCATCTCCTTGGCTGACTAAAATTAAGGGTTTACATAGCAGGGAAGAAATTTATGTGTAGGAAAACAAACTAGGGAGAGGTAAGAAAGCAATCATGATGATACATATATGTGTGTGTGCGTGTGTGTGTATACATATATATACACATACACACAATATATAAAAGCCTGTACACACACACACACACACACACACACACACATACACATACACATATATTCTTGTTGTAGGCTGCCTTTGTTCCTGTTCTGGGCATAAACAGTCACTTTCTAATTGTCCCTATATATCTATATATGCAATTGTTTTTGAATGCCCCAGTCTTTAATGTTTGGCTCCAAAAAATGGGAAAAAGAGAAAAATGAAGGGAGTAGAAAAAAAGAGCTCCAGGTTATGAAATCCCCTAGAAGTCACATCAGCTTGAAGGGGAGGGGTTTGCAATAATGTAGGGAGGTGCGGCAACAGTGGCTGCCTGCCTCTTTGCACCTCTGTGATTAGCAGCAGCAATCAGAGCACATATCCTCAATATTTGGAGGGCAGAGTCTTTCGTGCTAACCCTGGCTTCTGCATGCTGTGTGCAGTTTGCTCTAGGAACACATGCATAGCTGCCTGTCTTGGGGTTGGGGATGTGTAGCTGCTACTGTGCTAATGGCTGAAAATGACTGAAATTAACCACAATTCACTGTTCATGCCTTCCCTGAAAGTTGCAAGCCTTTAATAGACTCTATAGTTCCAAAAGAGTTACATTAGACAGAATTTGCCTATTTGATTGTTGTCTAGGTGGAAAGACAGATTTCTGGTGCTTCCTACTCTGCCATCTTCCCAGAATTCTCTTGTTCAATTTCTAATGGATAGATAGATGGTCACTGTCCTGAATTGATTATTTATATTTAACTTGTCTTTTTTGCTGTATATTCTGAGATATTTAATTGTCTTTAACTTCTATTATTTCCCTTCACTTTTTAAATTTGGGCAACTATTTCTTTATTTCCAGGAACTCTTGCTTGTTCTCTAAGTACTCATTTTCTACAGCAGTCTAAGCTTATATACCTTCCGGATGCATCATCTAGTCAGAATTTTTTGAAGACACTGATAACCTTTTTTAAAAAAATTCCCTTATGTATACTGTTTCCTTTCAAGCCATTTATTCTGCTTGTTCACTTTGATCATCCTATTTCCATTATTTATTTCCTTTAATGAGTAGTGGTCCTTGCTTAGCCATTCACATTGGTTGGTAAAGGATTATGTAGCTGGCATGTGTTTCTTCTGAAGTTTTCTCTCTCAATGGTGTGTGGCAGTTTTCACTTTAGGAAGCAATAGAGAAGAAAGTGATACCAACTGGCTTCCCAATCATCTTACATTTTTGTTCTGGAATGCCAAGGTCTATATTAGAAGTTATAGTACTCCTTGAGAAGATTGTTGAATTTCTGTAGGGATAAATCTTCTGATTTAGATAGGGACTGGAGGAGGTGAGTTAAAAGCTAACATTAGTTACACATTTGGCAAGATTTAAACAATTCAATTATCTGTTACATAGATAGTTCTTCATTAATTATTCTCTTCCCAATTCTGACTGGCAGACTTGCTGCCAAAAAGATATGAAAACTCTACAAAGATCTGTCAGAAAGAAGGGCAACAGTCCTGAGGCAACCTTCTCTACTGCAAGATGTGGGCTGTTGCCAGCACCATTCTGGATCATCTACCAAAAAGCATTCATTCAGCTGCTTCTGCCTTCTGGGAACAAATTCAAACTTCTGGTCTACTCTTAAGCACCCTTCACTCCTAAGGGGTTTTTTTCTTCAGGTTAATGGAATGGGGAAATGGGGGAGGAAAGAGATAAATATACATTCTTATATATTTCATTTTCAATTGAATCATAATTTCACCATCTTTTTCATCAAAGTTGAATACATCCTTTTTATTTCCAGAGTGGCATAAAAGGATGACCATGATTTATTACCCAAACCGGAACACATTTGAGGCTAACAATGGGTACCATTATTAACTATTAGCCTAGCTAACAAGCATACTCCAGGACTGATATGAACAAATCAGGCTGCATGGTCACACTACATACATAAGTGCACACTAACTAGGTGCAGACTTATGGCAAAAAGGCTTTTAAGTCCAACAAAGAGACAAGAAAATGAGACAAGAGAAGTATGAATTCTGTGAGGGGACATAAAATGCTTAACTAATACCTTGGGCACAATGCAACCAGGATATTTTACAGATAATGCAGTTACAGTCAGGTAGAACGACTCAGAGAATGGGTTGGAGAACAATGCCCATTTTTGTTATCTCCATGGATAGCAGAAACTTTTCTGGGATATTATGTCTCAAGAACAATGATAGCATGTTAATTCAATGGATTGGAGTCATAATTAGGGCACTGATTTTTCAACTGGGGTTAATTTATCCACTCCCTCTTTACCACCACCCCTGCTCACCACCAGGCACATTTGGCAATGTCTTGAGATACTACTGGTTGTTAACACTCGGAGTTACTGCTGACATCTATGAGTAGAGGCCAAGGATATTATAATGCTAAACATCATAGAATGCACAAGGCAGTCCCCCTACAATACAAACAGGTTTTCAGCCCAATGTATCAATAGTGCTGAGGTTGAGAAACCCTAGGTTAAGGTTAGAAAACCACCTGGATACAGCTTTCAGAAGGCATTGAGCACATCACCTGAGAATAACCAGTGACTAACCATAGTTTTCTCTTACATGGCTTCTTTCCAATATTTTCATACACTGGGTACAGCCTCCAAATGTGGAAGCTGATGGCAGCTTCCTGAACCAAATAGTGAAGATATTTTTCCCAGTCTTTTTTTTTTTCCTGTTTGTTCTTGTACAATCCATTTTTATTGAGAATACTTGGAAATACCAGATTTCCTTTACCTCTCTTACTTTAATTATATATAAAACAGAGATAATAAAGTTTGCCTTGTTTTATGTCTCCATTTTGCTAAATAATACTATCATTCTTCTAAGTTCCCTCTCTGGCTTGGAATTTTGGAGCTATCTTTGATTTCTCTATTTTCCTTATCTCCGTACCCACGTCAATCACCAATACCACTGATTGTTTTCCAAAATATTCTCTGATTTCCAAAATACACTGTAACTTTCTTCTTAGCCTGTTGACTTAAAGGTGGGAGGAGCCCAAAGTGTCCAGGTGGCAATCTTAACTTTTAGTTTAATGGAATTGTTGTGTCTCCTGGTGGCAGCGTTCATCCCTCTGGAGCTAAGACCTCTAGGCCAGCAGAACGCAATGTTGCGGGAACAGGAAGCAAAAATTTTGCTACTGGATCACTAGGGGTGATGGTGAGTGGTGCCACTTCCACTTCCACCCCATGATTCCTGGACCCATGAATTCTGGCTATGGGAGAAACAGTACCATATACTGGAGGCTGATTCAGAGCATACACAGCCTTCTGGAGAACTTTTCCCCAAGCCTGCAAAGTATTGTCACCTGGCTGGCATTGTAATTGTGACTTCAAAAGGCCATTCTGCCATTCTATCAATCCAGCTGCTTCAGGATGATGGGAAACATGGTAAGACCAGTGAATTCCATGAGCATGAGCCCACTGCCACACTTCTCTAGCTATACAGTGAGTGCCTTGGTCAGAGGCAATCCTGTGTGAAATACCGTGATGGTGGATGAGGCATTCCATGAGTCCACGGATGGTAGTCTTGGCAGAAGCATTGCATGAAGGACAGGCAAATCTATATCCATACTAAGTGTTTATTCCAGTGAGGACAAAACTTTGTCCTTTCCATGATGGAAGAGGTCTAATATAATCAATTTGCCACCAAGTAGCTTGCTGATCACCCCAAGGAATGGTGCCATATTGAGGGCTCAGTGTTAGTCTCTGCTGCTGGCAAGTTGGACACTCAGCCTACATGACCAGGCATATAGCCAGGTCAGCCTTGGTCAGTGGACCAGTCTTTTTTTTTTTTTTGAGACAGAGTCTTGCTGTCACACAGGCTGGAGTGCAGTGGCATGATCTTGGCTCACTGCAAGCTCCGCCTCCGGGGTTCACACCATTCTTCTGCCTCAGCTCCCGAGTAGCTGGGACTACAGGTGCCCCCACCACATCTGGCTAATTTTTTTATTTTTTAGTAGAGATGGGGTTTCACCATGTTAGCCAGGATGGTCTTGATCTGACCTCGTGATCCACCCGCCTCGGCCTCCCAAAGTGCTGAGATTACAGGTGTGAGCCACCATGCCTGGCCAGACCAGTCTTTTAAGTGGAAACTCAACCCAATAAAAGTGTGATACTCATATAAATTAATCATGATCCCTTTGGCTTCAGTCATCTCCAACACAAGAGTTACACATACAAAAATCCCTTGCATGACAATGAAGTCATTTTTAAGAGTATATTTGAAACTTTAAGTCAAAGCATTTGTTTCTATAGAATTATGAATTGAGTAAACTGATATATTAATTTTAACTTAAAATTTAACCATCATAGTTGTAGTAGAAATAATGACTACAGAAGTGGGTTGACGTGACTTAAGAGAATTTGGGAGGGTTGTCTTTTAATACAGATGAATATTAGAATGAAGCTTTATCCATTCTAATATAGTTAGTTTACCAAGTTATTACTGATTATTGTAACATTTTAAATTCGGGTCTCCTGACTTTCTCTCAGTATATAATCTTCTACGCAGAAGTTGTAAATATTCGAAAAAATTTTTCCTTTGCTTTTTGGAACTTTCTGGAAATTCCTTTTTCCAAATATTTTTGATCCACAATTGGTTGAATCTACAGGTGAGAGAGCTTTGTATACAGAGGGCTGACTGTCTCCACTGTATGCCAACTAAATACTGAAAAGCATTGAAAACTAGTTTTTTTGCCCTAAGGATACTTGCTGGCAGCACTTGCAATTGTAGTGTTTACCTAGAGATAACTTTGCCACAAAATATCATGCTTTTATTATTATGTTCACATCACTCTAGTATATCGACTTTGGAAACAAAAGGCATCATTCTGTTTATAGTATTCTGTAGCGGTATCCCCATTTACAAAATATAGTAATGCTTGATCACTGAAAATGTCAACTCCTAGACAACATAGCATTCTTGTGCATGATGTTAACATTGTTCTCGAACAGTTGTTGGCCGAAGATTCATATGATGAATCTGATTTTTTTGAAACAAACAATTTTGATGATCCAGATGATTCTGATCTTAGTTCTGTTTTGAAATAACCCCATGGACAGTATTTATATTTTATTTTCACATTGAAAATCAGTCAGATTTCCTTCAGCCTCAAAGACCTTGTTTAGGTAAAATTAAATGAGCACTGGCAGAGAGTTGCACTTTTTTTTTTTCTAAATGGGAAAAGGGTCAAAGGGAAGAACAATATTATTTTCTTTACCATTTTTGGCTATTTGGAAAATGATTAGGTTCTCAACTACAACACAATAGTTAAGGAAAGGCAGAGTGCTGATGTGTACAGAAAGGCAAGGGAAAAAAAAAAAGATGAGGATAGCAGATGAGAGAGGAACTCAGGTGGTAACTAGAGGATGGGAGGAGCAGTTCTAAGAGTACTTATACAACAGAGACACTCAGGGGTGTGTGTGTGTGTGTGTGTGTGTGTGACTTCTCTGCAAGACAGTGTCAGAAACTGTAAGAGATGAAAGCATTTCTTATGTTACTAGTTTTCCAAGTAATGAAAACCTTTAAATTCCTCAGCTCTCTTTATTTTGACAAATTTTGGTGGCAATCTTCGTGGGGATTGGGGGAACACAGATAACTATGTTTTAAAAACACACACGCACAAGTTATAATTTAATCTTCCTTGATAACAGTGGTGCATAACTTGACCTATCTTGTCTTCCATTATGCTATAACGCAGAGCACAATTCTATGCTTTCTTTCCATTTTAATGCTTTTCCCTTGCTATTGTCAGTTCTCAAATCCGTCTGCTGCTGCCAGAATGCCTGCCTCTAATTCACTTCTAATCTTTTTTGGGGTTGAAAAATAGATAACTGAGCTGGCTAAGAGTTATGTGTAAGATACACTAGATTCAAGGCAGCGAATTTTAGAATAAGGGCCTAGACTCAGCCTCTGAGCTTCTCAATAGCCATTCTGGTGTGTGGCACTCTTTCTTGTCTTACACCCACGTTCAGGTGTACACTGAAATTGTACAAAATCTGACTCCTCAGTAAATGAGCAAGGTGTCATAGTCCTCAGGCTGATGATTCCATTTCTTTAGACATCTACAATGTGGATTTTAGAGTGAGAGTAAAAAGTCACTGTCACCATTTAATGTACAAAAGGTAAACTTGCAACTGACTTTACTGCTCCACAGACAGTCCTTTGGCCAATCACCATTTTCTTGCCTGGCTTCCCTGCTTGCTCCCCTTAACTGCTTACTCTGAGTATGGAAACCCTTCAAGGCTCCCCAAAAGAATAGCTACAGCTGAGGGGCAGCCTTCTCCACTACATGTGGACATTTGTGCTTGCAGAATGCAAAAACAATCACTAGCAGTAACACAACAATGTAGAAACTAAAATACTATATTAATATTGGTTTTAGCTGATTGAAGAGCAAAAAAGCTGAAAAGAAAAAGTTTTGTGAGTAGGTCGAATTATGATGGCTGCCATGACTTTTTAGATGAGTCTTTGTTATCGAATAATTATTAAAAAGACATGGATTATAAAGATTATATTATAAAATATTAATATATTATATAAATATATTATACATAAATATAATTTATATTATATAAATATATATTATATAATATATATATAATATAAATATATTATAAAGATTATTATGATAGAGTTGGAAAAAGAACAAATTACCTATTAGAAGGAAAAGTATATGGAGGCTAATCCTGGGGCTCTATGCTAGAAAAATTAATTGTTGTATCTCCAGTAGTTAGAGAGGATATTTCCTGAGAAAAGTTAAAAAATTTGGAGAATCTCAAATATGGACCTTTGCAAGCATGTGACACAGCACAGAGCGTTTGATATGTGTTCTGTGGAGTTACGAGTTTTTGCAGTTGTTCAGTTTGAATTCCTCTGGCTGGATCTCCAGGGACTTTAGACATGGTTGGAATAGATGGTCTTACAGCAATAAAGACCTCATCAACAAAGGCCTGTTTGTGCTTTCTTTTTCACCAAATCTATTTGAGCACAAGTCCTGTCAATTATACCCTTTCAAATTCTCTCTAGCCCATCGTCTCATCTCCATCACACTGTCATTGCCTTAGATCAGGCCCTCATCATTTCTCCCTTGGATGACTGCCATCGCCTTCTAATAGGTTTTCTTACCTCCAGACTTGCCATCCAGTCTACACTCTACATATCACTAGAATGATATGGGTAATAGGAAAATTTGATCATTAAAATTCTTTAATGTCTCCATACTTCTTCAGCAAAATTCCAAAATCTTTAACATAAGCAGATACAACATTTGTCCTGACTTAGTCTGCCTACCTCACTAGTCACTTCTTGTACTCCAACCTCCCCAACCCATCTACTTTACTTTTCAGTAACACAGAACTATTTGCCACTTCCTTGATGCCACCTAATCCCTTGACTTCATGCATTTGTCTACCTCCATTTTCCACCCCCACATCTTTAAACAGGCTCCCTTCCACCTTCCCAACAACACCTGGGATCATCTCTTCCAGATACCATCCCTAACACTACACCTTCTCACTCAACTCTCCCACTCCATCCAGGATTGGTTAGGTGTCCAATTATGTTTTCCACAACACTCCAAATATAATTCTTACCAGCCAGCATGGTTGTGATATGTTTCTTCTATACTCCCTCCCCACAAGAAGAAAGTTTTGTGCGGGTAAGGATCACATTTAATACTTGTATGTTCACCAGAAGCTCATCATACAGTTTTGAGATAACTCAACATTTGTTGAAGGAGAGAAGAAAAGAGGAGAGAGGAATGGAGTGAGGGAGAAAGGAAATGATGAGGAGCTCCTCTTCAAAATTAAGCTGGATAACAACAAGAAATTCTAGAAAGCAATTGAGGCAACCACCACTCTAATACCCAAATAGACCCTACGTTTAAAGTGCTATTCTGGGGCACAGTGAAAGATTTCTGCCAGGAAGTTTGCTCCCTAGGATTTACATGATGAGATTACATGCTGTCTCGTGGCAACAAAATCAAAAGTCTGTAAAAGAAAAACTGTGCTATGCTTCTGAATGTTTGGAGATCCTAGAATAGATTTTTCATTCAGCTATTTTGTTGCTGCTTGACGAGCACACCTGACGGTCTTGTGGGATAACAGAAATACACTTCTCATAAACAATGGTCAAATTTTTCAGATTTATATTTTCAACACAGAACTAGCAAAATGTACATAGTGCTAAGTTGTGCCATCTCTGTACTTTACTACACAAGGCACTTCTTTGATAATGTGCAGCAGAATAATGTTATAGCAGATTTCACAATGAAATCGTCAATGAATCTTCTTTCAGTCATTTCATTTGGGATCAAATCGGACATATGCAAAGTTCTTAGAATCAATTTTGCCAAATGGGGCAAAATTGCAGAGGTCACAGCAGATAAGGAGCTATCCTCTTTTTTAACTGCTGTGCCCATCCAACAACCACAGCTTTCTTACCAAAACGGTCACCAGGGTCTGCTGCACAAGATTGCATACTCCAGAGCACCTTCCAGTCAGTGCAGACACACCAACCACTGGTCAGCCTACAGGGATGGTGTCTCTGCTTCTTCTGCCCAGGCAAAGCTGAGATCATGCTAGAGAAAGGATAAGCCATTGACACCATCCCTGAAGGATCCTTAAGAACTAGCATTGCAATTTACATTATTCACCATTCAGTGTTTGTTGGACACATGGTGGTAAATTTAAGACATCCTACTAGCCAAACAGTCCAAGTCAAGTTGCTCTGGTATAACAAGGTACTAGTATTGCAACTGGTCTGTGCTGTAACACCAGAAGGAAACTGAGTCTGGGTATGCTGTATCAAAAATCTATGATGATGTCTTCCAAGATATTCTCTCTCAAGGCCCTTTGTCAAAGAAGTCACTGCTACCAGGCCTTCCATAGGAATAATTGCAGGTAATTTGGCAAACTAGGTCCTCCTCAGAGAGAGAAACTTGGGTAGGGAATGTCAAAGTCCATGATTCACATTCTATACCACAATCATGACCAAAGTGATCATAAGATTGGGGTGGCTTGACTTTCAGAGGTTGTTAACAAATGTCCCAGGTGGTCGCAGAGGCACTTGTCAGAAAAGGTAGTGTTTTTCTTTCAAGAATCAAAAATTGAGCCAATTCAATAGAAACTCCTTGGCTTCAATGACCATATTGAAAAACTCCAGAAATTATTCTAAGAAATTCTCCAACCGGTGAATCACATCTGTTGGTTTTAACACCTGAGGCAAACCTTGGCAACCATCAGGACACTGTCAAGGATACACTAAAGGAGCGTCTCTATGTAGTGCCTGCAGTAAATCGACTCCTTGCAATTCTGGGGGCAAACAACACATCAAATTTGTCAAATGCAATTCTGGGGGCAAACAACATCAAATTTATCAAATGCTGATTTTAGAGTTACCACTGGAAAAACTAAAACAACTATCATCCAATTGGCACTCTGTATTGTCATCTTTACATCTTTACTGTTAAATCTTAAATGTTCCTAGTCATATGAAACAACGTTTTCAAAGAATATAGAACAGTTCTTCATTTTGAAGATGTGTTCATTGATTATGTGATAAAGGAAAAAGCCTTTCGGAAATACTCATTGACTATTACATTTAAACCAGTTATGGGTATGGAGAAAAGCAAAAAATGCAAAAGTTAAAAACTTTATATCTCTTTCTAAAGTTACCAATATTACTGGTATCCAATCTATCTAAAACAGCATGAATGTAATATATAGCTACCCTACTACAAAGGCCAAGCAAGAATTTTAACCTCTTTGACAGATCCTCAATTTCCACCATGTTTTCCACTACAAAGGTGGTCACTTCTCCACCCATAGCAGTAACACTTTCTGTGGCCCTGACCTCAGTAGGAACAAGACTGCTATCTGGAAAGACCAGCTCTTGATGTTCGATGTCCGGGCTATACCCCCAAAACAATGAAATCAGCAGTCCTTGTGGTGGGACAAGGAGAGGGCTAGACACCGAAATGCACCTAAAATTCTCCAGGTGATTCTAATGTGCAACCAGGGTTGAGAATCACTGGGACAGTCTAACAGGCCCATGCCAAACACAGTGAGAGAAGTAAGCAAAGGGAAATCTATTCCTTGCCCTTAAGAAATTTGCTGGCCAGGCTGGGTGGCTCAAGCCTGTAATCCCAGTTCTCTGGGAGGTCCAGGCGGGAGGATCACGAGGTCAGGAAATCGAGGTCATCCTGGCTAACACGGCGAAACCCCGTCTCTACTAAAAACACAAAAAATTAGCCGGGCGTGGTGGCGGGCGCCTGTAGTCACAGCTACTCGGAGAGGCTGAGGCAGGAGAATGGCGTGAAACTGGGAGGCGGAGCTTGCAGTGAGACAAGATGGCGCCACTGCACTCCAGCCTGGGTGACAGAGCGAGCAAGACTGTCTCAAAAAAAAAAAAAAGAAAAAAAAAAAAAAGGAATTTGCCAAAAGTGAATAATACAACTCTGTAGGCAGTGGGTATCTTCTAGAGTAGCTATCCACTCCTCCATCTACAGGCTGCAGTAGGAGTGGTTTAGGCAGCTGTTGTACCACACTGCCCTGCCCTGCCAACAACACTGATTGAACAGAAGGCTGGATATGCAGCACAAGACGAGATGATCCAATCCCTTTAAATTTGGAATAAAGACCCTAAGTCTACTTCAGATATTAGGGGGATGTTGAGCTGAAGCATAAAAGCAGAAATGATAAAGAAATTGGAAGAAATTAAAAATTTGGAAGAGAGAAAAGGGAAGAAAATGAAAGTAGACATGGCTAGGAAAGAGTCAGAGGGGGACTGTGTGATCCTGAGAGTCGGAGAGAGCTGCCTAAGCTTCCAAGAGGTTTCCAGTTGACATCACGAAAGGCCCGTTTCTTGGACTTTGTAGGTTTACAACACCTTCTCCTTAGTTTGAGACAATTGAGTGGGTTTCCGCCCTTTGCAATAAAAAAGGGTATTCTGTTTACCTTCTGGGTTCCAGTTCAATTCTCACTTGAATCCTCCATGTGTTTACCTTGTTTCTGAAAATGATAAGAACAATGAGAGTTCAGAGAAGTGGGAAACCAAGGGGCGCTGGAGTGGTCTGAAGAGGCTTCACAAATCACGTGCGGATTGAACTGAATCCCAAAAAAAATGGAAAGAAGGGAGCTCCCTCACTCCAGATGAAGGAAAGAGTAAGCACAAAATCACAGAGGCAGGAGTACTCCCAAGGAGACTGGAGTCTACACAGAAGGATGTGGGACACCAGAAAATTAATTTAACCGGGTGGAGTGAACCTCATGAAAGGTCAGCAACACTAGCTCCATGCTCCTTCTAGTTCTTGGTGTATCCTACAGGTAAAAAGTCCTGAGGCCCAGCAGGTTTTAAGAAATACTTCCTGAACTCTTTTTTTTATTTTTTTTTTAATTTTCAGACAAAGTTGTGCTCCTGTCGCCCAGGCTGGAGTGAAGTGGTGCAATCTCAGCTCACTGCAGCGTCCGCCTCCCGGGTTCAAGCAATTCTGCTGCCTCAGCCTCCTGAGTAGCTGGGATTATAGGCGCCCGACACCACGCCCAGCTAAATTTTGTATTTTCAGGAGAAATGGGGTTTCACCATATTTTCCAGGCTGGTCTCGAACTCCTGACCTCAGGTGATCTGTCCACCTTGGCCTCCCAAAGTGCTGGAATTACAGGTGTGAGCCACTGCTCCCCGCCCGTAAACTCTTACATATGTTCCATGTTGCCTCACTACTTTAAGGGAAAACACATTAATAATAACAAACAAAAAGTAATAAACAAGAGAAAAGCATTGATAGCAACAAACATAGTTGCTTGCCTGTTTCTGTCAAAAAAATAATTTTGTACACATCAATGGATTCTTATGGCCTGTTTTATTCTTTGCATATTTTGGCAGAAGTTGGTTGTTGAGAATATATTTTACTTCATTTTTCAAAATAATTCTTTTTAAAAAAAAAAACTCTTTAACTTAGTTGCATAATTACATACGTGACTAGGATAACAGTCTATGACCATGACTGGTGAAAAGGTAGTGTATTTTAGTATTAACTACAACTTAGAAACATTATGGGTAAGATTAATTAAATGCTGTGATATTCGCCATAATATTTACCATCAGCTGGAAATAAAGAGAACAGAGTTGTAAGTATTATGCAATCATTTCAACTCAGGCCCATTCCCATAAGTGATACAGACCTGGAGTTGTAGTGTGAAGTCACAGGCAGGCTGGCACCCAGCCAATACGCATCAGCACACCAGCCTGGGACTGTACCATGCCAGTGCTCCAGACTTTAACTTTCATCCCAACTCACTTCCATGGACCTTTTCAAAGATATTCAGTAGACAGCCTGTATTTTCTACATATGCTACACCTGGTCCTCAAGTTAGAGACAGCCCAAACTGAATGGGATCTTGGAGGTTAGTTGACATTTTACCAATGAGAAAACTAAGGTAGATCAAGGGGAATGCTGAATTTTCATTTTTCTAAAACAAACAAAAAAAATGTTTCTTCTTCTAGCTAACATCTCAATCACGTACCCAAAATGACTTTTAAAAATTTCACATTCTTTCTACTAGGATGCCAGCAGCAGCAGCCTACTCCATACATCAGGCAGTGTTTGTATATATTTCAGTGTATCCAAGCAAGGCCTTTTTAACTTTCCGTCCTACAGACGAAGCTGTACTTTCCTGAATGGCAGCCAGGAAAAAACTTGGGGATTTGGCAGGAAGACTGTGGGAAGCCTGGTGTTCCACCAGGCTGAGATCTGGAGCAGAGCTTTCTACAAAGGCAGAGGAGCGAAACACCTCCCTTTGTTTAGCTCTTCGTAGGAGCACAAATGGAGCCCCCAGATTGCAATCAGGCCCTATTGTATAAACTTGGGGTTTCCAGGCCATACAGCATTTTTTGGCAGTAAATCCCTTATTATTTTTCAGCTGGAAAACCAATTAGCATTCTTTTTATATCTGGGTGTTAATACTTGGGCCTTAGAGCAATTTTTTGGCCACTGGCCCACATGGCTGTAGTCTCTTGGGCAATGCCTGACAAATTGAGATAAAACCGTTACTTCATGTTTTCCTACAAAGACAAAACAAAAACTGTTTCCTGCTCTTATTAATTGGATGAAGTCAATTTCCACATTCAACAAATAAAAAGGTAAGCATAATCAGGGTGTCAACCCACGGCTCTTATCTCTCCCCAGGCTGGTTCCTCTGCAGGAATGTGAGGGAGCAAGACTTGTCAGGTTCTGACTAAGCTTTCCTTTTATTGGAAAAAAAAAATTCTCCTGGGCAACACAGACCTCTGTCAAGTGAACGGGCTGCGACCACCACAAGGTCACCCTTTGGCCTCAGTGGCATTTTTGCTTCACAAGTCTGAGCGATGTGATTTACCTGAGGGAAAGAATTGTTAGGAGATTCCAGCCATGACAAGTGGATTAGTCATAACAGTCAAGTGGACACTGCCCAGTTTGAGAGGAATAAACAGAGCCAAACATTTCCCTATCTCGAAAGCATAGCAATGTCAAGTTCACGCTCCGGGAATGTAGTTTACGATTAGAGAAAGCCATATCTGGGCTGCTGTCTTAGACTATCTAAGCGAGTGGAGAAGAGGAGGAAAGGAGGTTGGAATGGCTGTGGGAGGTGCCCATCCTGTTAAGCGTTCCCCTATGGTAAACAACCCCTGCCATGGCAACACAACTTCATGCTGCAAATCAGAGGAGCGCAGCCCTCCAGCGAGCAGACCACAACTTGGGAAAATCTCCAGGATGATGCAAAATATTTCAAAGGGAAGTGGTAAAACAAACAGAATGGAAACACAGCCATACAACTGCATTTTGAAGACAAAAATTTGTTAGACACAAAAAATAGTTTGGGTGCAATTACAGCAGCATTTTTGTGTTGTTGGTACTGATTGTACATCTCTTTGCTAGAAATGGCCTGAGGGGTTACTGCTCCCCTTCAAGACTTTCTTTGTAAGTAGTGGGTGGTGGCATCATTTAAAAAAAATCTGCTTGAAAGACTTCTTTAAAGAATTTGTACAGAACATTTTCTTTGCAAGAAAATCTATTTTGAAGCAATATTATTTAACAAGGGGGCTGTGTTTTGAGTCATATGAAAATTTATTATCCAATTTTTTTCTTATTGCTTTATTTGCTATCAAGAGCAGAAATGATCATCTATAATAATTTAGAGGAGCAACTAAAAATGCCCGATCATGCACAGGAAAAGAAGCATTTGACTTGCATCTCTAGAGCCAGAAATCACTGGATTCTCTACGCAGAGGATGGCCATACACCGCAGTTTGCCAGGAGAGTCTCAGTTGACTCTAGTTGTCCAGATTTAATTACCAACAGTGCCTCTTTCACTGACAAAAGTGTTCTGGTTTGGATAGTAAATAATTTGGTGACCCTATTGATTCACAGAGCCCAAGAATCTTCTGTCTTCTCCTACTCTTCCTGGGGACATCAGTCTAAGACTCTAAAAATCAGAACCTAAACGCAAAATGAAAAAGAGAGTCAGGTGGGGAATTGCTGCCACCTGGCAAAGAAGAAACCTCGACAGTTTGGCTTCACCTAAAGGAAGCATGGAAGGACTGTGAGCAAAATTAACTCTGTGTGTACTGAGGAGAGGAGAGTACCCCCCCTTCACAGAGCCCCCCTGCGGCAGCCTTTAGGAATACTTGGGAGCTTCCCACTGGATTATACACCAAAGTCTAAACAAGTGCTCCTCTGTCAAATCCTGGAAGGCAGACAGTCATTTCAAAAGCAGACATGCATGCTGCCTCTTTTTGTGCCTTGCAGCCCAGAAAGTATTGCTCAGATGTTCCAAATCAGAAGGTGTTCAGCCACTTCATACTGCCACCAGCCATGCTGCTGGGCTGCAGCTATTTGGATCAGAATGGAACTCTTTGATCTGTTTTATATCTAAGTTTAACTATGGCCTGAGTCCAAAAGGTAGACTAATTTTGGCAACTTCCCCTGTACACTTTTATCTAGAGATAAAAGGAACACTTGGAAGCATAAACAGAAGGTGTATTTCTGTAGGCCCAATAGCCAGCACATCAAAACACAAGACCATAGAAGCTGGTGCTGAATATTAGTTCTGATTTTAGAATGCAGCTCTACTCTGCTACCTCACTCACTGGCAGCCAGTAGGACCATTTCCTTCTATTGTAAACATATAAAGATAACATAACATTACAGAACTTAGAAAGGAAAGACTCATTTCCAGCACAGTGACTTCCATTTTTACGTGAATTTTTAAAATTGAAAACCATGATTTTTAAGTTATAAAGTAATTACACTGGCTTTGGGTCCAGGAGTCCAAGGCTCTCATACAAATATGTAGACCTGAGCATCGATACTCTTCCAACCTCCTTGTCTCTCAAGTGGTCTGTGCTTTAATCAGGAATTTATGGCTTGCTAAGCCCAGTTAGGAGAGTGGAACATAAGTCCCCAGGGGCAGCCAGCTTGGAGCTCCAGAGAAGAGTTATAGCTTGCCCATGACCTTTGCACTATGTGAATTTGTCAGTGAAGGACCAAATGAGAGAAATGCAAGGCCTGGCAGGGTTTAATGTAGCCCATTTTAACTTATAGTCAGAGCTACTGTCTATTCCAGAATAGGACAATGGACAGTGGAGTTCTAAAAACAGTAAGGTGATTTTTCTATAGGGACATGCAGCTGAATACACAGAGGCAGTTTAGCTGCATGCAAATCAGATAAGCTCTGAGTAGCAGTATTTGGCACCTTATTGCCAAAGCAGTCCGTTCTATAAGAAATACAATCACCAGATTGGAAGGAGACATTTCCAGTCTTTCCTTGCTAGGATCTAAAGAGGCCAGTGAGTTTCTTGAAGGGCTCTAGAGACACATAGGACCTGACTAACAGAATAACGTGACATGGCTTAAACACACTAACATGACCAATTACCCCCGAACAGTGATTTGACAAATGGAGATGAACTAACCAGGCCAGTGCTGGGCAGTTAGTGGAAAGGAATACCACAGAGTTTGTGTATAAAAGGGCCCTAATATAGAACAGTGAAGTAACTAACACTGGGACACATTTTTTGTAGGTCATCAAATGGCATTATTTGCTGAAATTAATTAATTTGCTGAAAAATATATAATATTAACTATAATTCCTTTGAATGAAATTACCTTGTTTTGTTGATGTAAAAATTGGGAAAGTAGTACCACCTATTTGGGTTTTCAGTGGAGATGTTTTCCCAGTTTCTGGGTAAGGGGATATGACTCACGGATGAGAAATATGAAATTCCCATTAAACTGTCCTGGTTGGCCAGGCACAATTGTTCATGCTTGTAATCCTAGAACTTTGGGAGGCTGAGGCAGGCAGATTGCTTGTGCCCAGGAGTTTGAGACCAGACTGGGCAACATGACAAAACACTATTTCTACAAAAAACACAAAAAATTAGCCAGGCATGCTGGCACATGCCTGTAGTCCCAGCTTCTCGGGAAGCTGAAGTGGGAGGTCCAGGCTTCAGTGAGCTGTGATCACTCCATACATTCCAGCCTGGGCAAAAGAGCGAGACCCTGTCTTGAAAATAAGAATAACGTGTCCTTGCCATCTCAGAAATCAGAATTCCACATAAAGTTTGGGAATTGCATTAGATCATATCTAAGACCTCTTTCAAATGCAATTTTTGCATAGCAAGGATCTGAACAGTCTTAAAAGGATTTTTGATGTTCATTTCAAAAAACCCTCAGAAAAGAAAAAATTGACAGCACAGCCCAAGGTCAAGAGAATAAGTACAGAGAAGGCTGAACTCAAGTTAGCAACAGACATGTGATTCCCACACAGCCTCCTCAAAGCAGTTCTCTATCATGTGAGGAAGAGCTTGAGCCACCAGACCTGACCTTTCCTGAATATTCCTCTTTGATTTAACAAAAAAAATTATTTTAGTTAAATAAGAACCACATGACTATACTCTCACACAGTAGAAGAGTCAATCCATTAGATCGCTAGACTAATTCACCACGCATAACTAAAGAAAGTAAATTTCAGGTGCTTTTGCCATACACACATAGTTACAAAAGGTGGCAACTATGTAAGGGGAAGAATATGTTAATTTGCTTTGCTGTGGTAATTATTTCACTATGGATAGTTATATCAAAACAGCATATTGTACACGTTAAATCTGCACAACTTTTTTTATTTTAATTTTTGAGACGGAGTCTCGCTCTGTTACCCAGGTTGGAGTGCAGTGGCACGATCTCGGCTCACTGCAAGCTCTGCCTCTGGGGTTCACACCATTCTCCTGCCTCAGCCTCCCAAGTAGCTGGGACTGCAGGCACCTGCCACCACACCCGGCTAATTTTTTAATTTTAATTTTTTTGTATTTTTAGTAGAGACGGGATTTCACCATGTTAGCCAGGATAGTCTCGATCTTCCTGACCTCATGATCTACCCACCTCGGCCTCCCAAAGTGCTGGGATTACAAGCATGAGCCACTGCACCCGGCCTCAATCTACACAACTTTTATTAAAAGGAAAGGAAAGGGTGCTTAAGAAAAAAACACCCAAAAGCAATGAGGTAAAAAAATAAATGAATACAATGTATTTATACATGTATGGGACACATACATTACATATGATTCTGCTATGCTGTGACAACCTGTTTTTATTTGGGTCTTAGGGCTGGGCACAGTGGCTCACGCCTGTAAATCTCAGCACTTTGGGAGGCCAAGACGGGTGGATCACCTGAGGTCTGGAGTTCAAGACCAGCCTGGCCAACATGGCAAAACCCCATCTCTACTAAAAATATAAGAATTAGCCGGGTGTGGTGGCAGGCGCCTATAATTCCAGCTACTTGGGAGGCTGAAACAGGAGAATCACTTGAACCCGGGAGGTGGAGTTTGCAGTGAGCCGAGATTGCACCACTGCACTACAGCCTGGGTGACACAGCAAGACCCCATCTCAAAAAATAATAATAAAATAAAATATATTTGGGTCTCAAAAAACTTTTAAATTTAATATGTAAACATAGATCTAGTTCTTTATAATAATAGAATGTTCTGTAATAGTTACATCAACTTTTGTTAATGATAGTTTGTTTCTACTTATTTGCTATAATACCTATTAAAAATAGCAAATATGCTCGTAAATATGTCTTAGTGCCTATGAGTATTTCTGCAGAACAGATTCCTGGAAGTATATCGCAAGATCAAAGAGTATGCTTCCTTTACATTTTGGTAAATATCATCTAGTTTATACATGCTTTGGTATTTCCTCTGTAGGTGAATCTTTGTATCCTCTTTGTACCTTCTACTCAGTTATTTGTATTTTTTTCATATGCAAGCACTCTATATATTATGAATATTTTATATGTTATAAATATTTCTCCTAGTCTGTAGCTTAACTTCATTTTTATGATTATCTCACAGAACTTTATTTTTTCATTTTTATGGGGGTCAAAGTTACACTTACATGATTTATGAGTTTTGTGTATTAGGAAAGCTTTCTCTATCCCCAGAGTTATAAATTTAAAAAGTATTTTCTTCAAATACTTTTATAATTTGTTTTTAACAGTTTCTTTAATCTCTCTGAATATTTTTGCTTTATGTTATGAACTGAGTTTAATTTTTTCTTAGGTTAGCCAATTGTCACAATGCAATTTAGTGAGAAGTCTTGAATAATTTTATTGATTTGAGATGCTACCTTTACTATGAACAATATTCTTGTACATGTCTGGGTTTCTGTTCTACTTTTTTTTCTTAATGTATTTGTTCATCCCTATGCCTAAATACACTGTTTTTATACTATATTCTGGTTATTAGTAGGTCATATCCCATTGTTATTCTCTTTTTATTAAAAGTTAATTTGCTAATCACTGGCATTCTTTTCATAAATGAGAACCAGCTTGTCAACATCTTTACAATGTTGAGTCTTCCCATTGAAAAATATGAAATAGAATTTCATTTATATAGGTTTTTAAATGCCCTTTTATAAAAGTTCTGCACATTTTCTATTTCTTCCCAAGTATAAAATGTGTTATGTTGCTATTGTGAATGAGATTTCTTTTATCATTATGTTCTCTAAGTCATTATTGCTAATGTTAATTTGGCCGGGCACAGTGGCTCACACCTGTAATCCCAGCACTTTGGGAGGCCGAGGCGGGTAGATCATGAGGTCAGGAGATCGAGACCATCCTGGCTAACGCGGTGAAACCCTGTCTCTACTAAAAATACAAAAAATTGGCCGGGCGTGGTGTCAGGCACCTGTAGTCCCAGCTACTCGGGAGGCTGAGGCAGGAGAATGGCGTGAACCCAGAAGGTGGAGCTTGCAGTGAGCCACGATCATACCACTGCACTCCAGCCTGGGCAACAGAGCAAGACCCTGTCTCAAAAAAAAAAAAAAGTACTAATTTGTGTATATTGACTTTTATATCTGACCACCTTATTATGCTCTTAACACGACCTCTTAAACTCTAATTGTTTTTTATCCTGATTTTCATGATAGAAAAACCTTATATATTTCCCTAATTAATTGATGGGATTTCAGTAAAACTTCAATTCTGAAATGTTTCAAGATGGACCAACCAACACCCATCCTTTGAGAGCTTACATAAGGCTAAGAACATTGAGGGTACCATTGGGACCCCATGGGAAAACATGTAACTCTTGTTTGTGAAACACAGTCTTCCTATTTTGACATAGTTGTGATATGGTTTGGATTTGTGTCCCCACCCAAATCTCATGTTAAACTGTAATCTCTAGTGTAAGAGGAAGGGTTTGGTGGGAGGTGATTGGATCATGGGGGCAGATTCCCTCCTTGCTATTATCACGCTAGTGAGTTCTCATGAGATCTGGTTGTTTAGAAGTGTGTAGCACCTCCCCTTTCACTCTCTCCCTCCTGCTCTGGCCATGTAAGACATGCCTCCTTTCTCTTCACCATGATTGTTAGTTTCCTGAAGCCTCTCCAGCCATGTTTCCTGTACAGACGGTAGAACCATGAGCCAATTAAACCCCTTTTCTTTATAAATTACGCAGTCTCAGGTATTTCTTTATACCAGTGTGAGAACAGACTAATACAGATGCTTGTTTGGTTTGGATTTTTTTTGTATAGGTTAAGTACTATATTATTTTTCTAGTAGGTTTTCCTATTCTTCTCACATACATACAAAAAAAGAATTCTCATATTTAATAGCCATTTTCATTGCTTGCCAAAAGACCACCAGTGAAGTACATAAATATATAAATTACACAAAAAAATTTTTTAAAACTGAAAAAATAAAGACAAGAGGAAATCATTTTCAGCTTCACTGTCACGCAGCCCATTTCTATTCTTAGCCAGCCTGGGTCTTCCACAGAACAGCACCCTCTAGGTCAGGGTTTGCTTCCCTGACATGGAAACACTGCAGCCAACTGCCTTTGAGCAGGTCACCCATCAGCCTCCAAGGCCACATTTCCTGTGGGAGGGAATTCCTGATGCTGGGATCCTTGCTAACTTCGTTTTCCAAAACTGATTGCTTCATATAAGGACGTGTTTTCTCTGCTTCTCTAGGTCCGAAAGGATATAGAAACATTCCAGTGAACAGCTCTGAGGTGATCTTCCTCCATTTTCTTTCTTACAAGCTAAGGGTTCATTTCCTTCAACTTAATTCGTATAGAGTAGAACCTTTTTGGTTACAGATACAGATACAATGGGAGATGTCTAGATGAAAGGATGTCATGTTCTATTTTGATCCATTCATAATGAATTGGTTTGGTCCCTTTGCCATTGCTAGCTGACTGTGGCTTCCTAGAGCACTGTTTGGAGAGAGGTCTGAAACTGCCTCTGGCCATAGTCAACAAATAATGTCTGTCATGAGCATGGGAGGGAATGTAGCAGGATGCCCAAGAAGCATTAGCCATCTTTGATTATAATTGGCTTTTTGTTTCTGAGCTTATTTCTATAACCTTAGAAGTTTTGTTCTATAATTTTTAGATATTATACATATAATATACATATAAAAGAAAAAATACTGTGGTTTTTTTTTCTTGGATCAACAAAGAAGTTTAAACGTCCAGTGCTCTTAAATCTGGGAAGCCTTAATGCTAAGCATTGAGTATATAAATTTCTATCCTAAATAAAACTTTGGCCAGAATACTATATTCTATACTTTAAAAAATACTTTTGTAGTTATGATTTTTCCTACTATCATTAATAGTAGTAGTAATTGTAGTATTACTAGTAATTATAACTCTCTAAAACCCCAACTTGGTATAATTTTGGGTGGCATATATCATCAGTAAAGTATTTTCACGTAATACTCACAAAAATAGAGAACTTTATTTTTACAATTCACACGTGCTAGGTGGCTAAGGGCTAAAGAAATACTGTGAATGTTTCTGGTTTTTACCAAAGATCAGTTATATGCTTTGTGTAATTGAGGGAGTAACACAACCCAAAAGTTAGAATTTGCATACTTTTTGAGAAATAGTCAAGAAAATAGCAATGTGCTACTCTAAGCATTAGAGGTTCCCAAGTCTGTGCTTCAGAATGGGATTATCTGGGAAACCTGGTAGAGATGATAGCTTGTTTTTCTTTTTAAAAAGTGTTGAGCTGTGGTTTAGGGTATTAAATAATAAAAACTCATCTCTATTTTCCATATCCACATATTTATAATATTTTACTCTTTATGGGCAAAAATGTATTCTTTCAAACCACCCCCTACTATGCCTCAACATGTCTATTACTTTAAAATTATTTCATATGTAGAGCAAGAAGAGGGAATTCACCTGGAAAATTAGCTAACAGTCATCTTAACAATCAATTTCCACAAACCACCACATGACACATGTGAAGATGCTCCTCACGGGAGTTGCCACTCAAATGTGGGCTACAAAGCAAACATTCATATTGATAACATGTCTTTGTGACTTTCCCGGTTTTTAAAAGCATGTCAAATAGCCATCTGAAAATACGTTTCCATGAAGTATAACGGTACTTCTTTCTAGTGGTAATATACCTGTCATTGTTTTCCACTAAGTACTTGACATGACCTTTGTAAATAAACTTGAGTAAAAAATGAATTCTAGGTTGTCTGACTTGCTTACCATTGGCCAGTATCTTGTTGAGGTTCACACCTCTTAGGACCGAACACACGGACTCGAAAGATAGGTTTCTGCTCAGAGTAACAAATGGATTCAGAAAAATCTGAGAAATATTTTTTCCATAATCTTGTCAAGTAACATGTATAAAGGAGGAACGTCTTGTCATAGTTCATCATGATGTTTATATGCTTAGTCATACCTATTGTCTTACAATGGCCCTGAAATGCAATAACACTGAATAATATTTTTAAATATGTTGAAGTTCATACTGGGATACGATAGCAGGAATGTTCAATTTCACTATTTATTGGAGACAATGTCTTTGGGGTGACTAGGAAGCCAATGCTTCTTTTAACTTATGTTGTATTTGCTTACTAACACATCTAACAAAGCCATATTGTAGGACTTAAAGACTTTAAACTTAAATCCCGTGATTCCATTTTACCACAATTTTTATTTTTAAAACTACCAGAAGTCTAAGATAATCAACAGCAGAAGATATGGTATGTGCAGGAAAACTAGGACAGTTCTACGCTCATATATGAGACTCTGCAAGCCAGATAGAAATCGATCAAAGCAGCTCTTCTTTATCACAGCAGTGCAGCATGTAGGTTAAGTTTACGTTGTCCTCCAGGCACCCCTACACAGGAATCACAGCTCAAAAACTTTCTAGCTGTGCGTTCCAGTACAAGTGACTTCAGACATTTCTGTTTTGAGTTTTCTCAGATATAAAATAGGGGTAATTATAGTCCTACCTCAAAAGGTGGTATGAGAATTAAATGAATAAATAGACATGAAACAGCACTTAAAACAGCTTCAAGCACATTAACGAGTATCATTTAAGAACGGGGAAGAAAATACGATGCCAGAGGTTTTGGTGAATAAGCAGTTGTTATTTAGGAGCATGAATTAACAATAAAACAATGAAATCTATTATCTAAAACTGGAAAAGATATAACCAGGTGTGTAGTGTTGACAGTTTTCAGCCTTTGGTTCACCTAGTCTTTGTACAGTAATGTCTTGCATGATGCATTAGACTCTGACACAGATTGCAATGCCTATTCATGTTTCACAGGATGGATTTCAGAGAATTTCCTAAGACAGATAGGCTGGATGACAAATGGACAACTACCAAAGACGTTTTTAGACCACTGTAATCATTCATGAAATAATGTATAAAATGTATGGGCTTTACATTTTAAAATCATAATGGTTTCTTTTTATACACAATGTATTCTCTGGGTTTTCTTTAGGTAATTAATGCAGTCTTGCAGAAAGCTAGGCACACATTCTCAGAAATTGTAAAGAATTGCAATGATCGTGTATGCCATCTGTATTAAATGGCATTATTTATAAAACATTAGCTATTAGCAAGTAACTTTATAATTATTGTATAAAGAATGAAGCTATGAGGCAAGATAATCCAGTTTAAAGGCCAAGTATTAACACTATTAGATTCATAACATGGCCATAGCATACAGTACAAAACGGTATCACAGAATTTTAAAAATAAAATAGATCTTAGAATCCATATGGTCTAGCGTCCTAGATTTTGTACCTGAGTAATCTATGATTAATAGTAATGAGCATAAATCAACTAGGGTACCAGCTATGGTGTTAAAGAATCCTAACAAAAAATTAGGCCCCTAAACTCTGTCTGCTAGTTTTTCTTTTAAAGTAATCCTAAATACCTCCTTGTTGCAAAGTTCAACACTTTTCCCTCTAAATTGACATTGTTTGATGATTAAATTGAGTAATATGTTTCATTTTACAGACAATAGGTGGAAAAAATTAGGTCATCTTTGATTAACTGCTAAATGTCTTTCTTGGCTTATTGCCTCTATATATTTTTCAAATGATTTATTATACAGAGATTCTCAATGATTTGTGTCAGCCAGGCTGCAAAGTAAAAAGGGGCTCAGCTGCAAAATCAGGGAAACCATTAGTAACAACGTGAAAGCTTCTCTTATAATATAGCTTAACAGAATGAAAATGGAAGTGGAGTTTTTTAGTTTAATTTTATTTTGCCTGTAACCTTTTCCTCTTGCAGCGCTGCTTAAAACCAGATTGTCATCTTCCTTCCTTGAAAAGTCCCAACGGATCATATCTTTGCTGTTGGCACTTCTTGGAGATGAGCATTTGAAAATACCAGCTAGAACTTCACCACTGTCAATTCTAACCTAAGATTTAAATACCACATCACCGCAGGCCAATGGTATACATTTATGGGAAAGAAAGCACTTTATTTATCTTACTAATGTGATTTTATGGATGAGTAGAATGCATTCAGTGCTTGCAGTCATTCTGTCCAAGGATCAGTCATGTTCAGACAGAGATATCTGGTGCCTGACGGAGGATGGCATGGCATCCACGCTGCATTGGCATTTTATTAAATCCTGCAAATAGCACTATACTCTGTTTAAACACAATGGCATACCAAAAGCTGAGCTACTTTTTTTTCCAGGAGCTTCTATTGATGTTAAAAAGCTAAAAATGTCTCTAACCACTGACAGAGCGATACTAATGAGAAGAACTTGAGCATTGGCAAGAGTCAGAATATGTCAAGTTATTTCCATAATCATGTGAATATATCCCTCGCTGTACCCCTTTTCGTAGAAAATCATCAAGAACTGCCTTGAACTGTTGGTCCAGTGTCTTTATTGTACTCCTTCAAATTAATTTTTTAAAAAATTAATTTAAAATTGAATACTTTTAAAAGTATTTAATTTAGTAAATAAAATTAAATATTAATAAAGAGAGGGTAACATTCTGTGCCCCTACCACCAAAACATTTAAATAACACACACACACACACACACACACCTACACACACACACACACACACAGAATTAGGTCCATAATTCCTCTTCTGAAACTCAGGGATAGCTATATTTCAAAATTCAAAATTTTTGATGAATTTTAAAATGTAACAGCCTGTAAACTATACATTATTTAATATTTCTACCACGGCCTGGGTCAGCATCTGAAAATAAAACACATTAATATCTTTATGGCAAAAATATGAATTCACCCTCAAGAAAAATAAATAACAACACAAAGGCCTCATCAATTCAGAGTAGGTTTTGCCACCAAATGAGTTTGTCACAAACCTGTGAAAAGTTGGTTTTCATAACTTGCTTGAATTTTGGAATTGTAAATGAGGGATGGTGGGCTTATATAACAAAATCCATTTGGAGCTTCATTCATTCTGCCTTTTTGAAGGCAATTGAAACTGGATTTGGAATATTATTTGTTCTTGTATACAAAAATGCAATTACAGAATAAAGTATTCTTTGTGTCTATCATTTAAGTATTAGTCTTTCTGAAATCTCTATTGCTATAACAGTGTAAATTAATCTATTTTTATCTTGTCAGTAAGTTATATTAGCTAGAAGGATAAAACTTGGCAAAAAATTACTTAAAATATTATTAAGTGAAACAGATTAAAAAGGTCTTTTTCACTGCAATTATTTAGAAATAAGACAAATGTATCAATTGACAGAGATTATATTTTGACCAGCTTATTGTTTCAGTTTTTAATACGTAAGAGAATTTTTACAGTGAATCTATGTTTTGCAGCGTAGGTTTTAATTCAGATATGTGAGAACCACAGATCAGGAAACAATTGCCATTAAAAATACCATTCGCTACTCACAGTTCCCAAATGGAGGCAGCTGCCAAGCCACAGGTGGCCAAACAAGGAAGCACCAGGGTCAGTCAGGAGGCAGAAGGAATGAGGAGGATATGTGGGCAAGAGCCTTTGGGGGTTTTGCAAGAAGGAATAGGAGGGCAGGATAACCGGCTTAGCATTGGTTCATTTGAATAATTTCAGTGAGGTCTGGGGTGTCCTTCATTGTCTGGTACCTGGCTTTGGGTGACAGGGTGGGTAGATTAGTGGCTCAGAGTACGAGAGACTACTAAAGGAGGTAGTGGGGACTGACTCTGGATTAGTTGGTTTGCATATGAAAGACACTCTCACTGGCAGGCTAGTCATTTGCTGTCTCTAGGAATTACCTAGCCCTGGGAAGGGCAGTCTCTCCAGTGTCAGTGAGATGTCAAAATATCAAATACAGAAACTGGAAACAGTGGTTATTACCATCTACAAATGCACAAAGTCATACAAATTTAAACCAATCAAAGAAATTATTTCCTTATTAGCTTTATCGTAGTTTTTTTCCTATTTTAAGAGCAAATATATTCAATTACTACTTTTTTGCCCATTTTTATTTAGTTTAAAAGCTGAATTGTGCCCAAGGTGTGATGATGTATGACACAGTGCACGCTCAAGGAATGTTAAACTTACTCCCTCACCACACTTCCTCTCCCTTTTCCTTGTTTTCATTCATTTATCGAATATTTACTAAGAACCCACTATGTACAATGCTAGATACCAGGGATGCATCTCTTAGTCATCACAGAGTGAACAGGGACTACAGATATTCAACAAATAACTACACGCAGAATTATTTGGCACCCTAGGATGCCAGGAGAAAGTATTGTAAAGAGGTATCATGCCCTCATTGGTCTGAATTCAAGTGCATGTCATGTAAATAATTTTTAATATAATTTAAGACAGTTATTTACTTTTATGCATTTTGCAAAATTTAAACTTGAAATCTTCTGATGTTGGCAAGAAGTAGAAATTTTCTTTTAAAAGTCTTATGTAACATATTAAAAATATATGGGGCCGGGTGCAGTGGCTCATGCTTGTAATCCTAGCAGTTTGGGAGGCCGAGGCAGGAGGATTGCTTGAGGCCAGGAGTTCAAGACCAGCCTGGACAACATAGTGAGACCCTGTCTCTACAAAAAACTAAAAAATTAGCTAGGCACAGTGGCTTGTGACTGTGGTCCCGGCTACTCAGGAGGCTGAGGTGGGAGGATCACTTGAGCCTAGGAAGTTGAGGCTGCAGTGAGCTGGGATTTTGTCACTGGACTCCAGCCTGGACAACAGTGAGACCCTGTTTGGAAAAACAAATATATATGTATATATGTATTACATGAAGAAATGTATCAATAAGACATAAAATAGATATCTAAATTATGAGTTCTCATTATGCCCTTAAGACTGTTCCATTCTGTTGTATTATTTATTGGGAGTTGCCTCTTATATTTATTAGGTACAAAGGCGCTGGCAACCCAAGGCAATAGAAAACCATCAAGTATGAGAGTAGCTTGATGATTTTGTATTTTTCTGGGTAGTTTGTTCTTTTTTTAAGTTTTCATTTAATAAAACATTAATTAATAAAACAATTAGTACTTTTGAACATATTTAACTTTTTCTGGATGTGCTAATTTTAAAACCTCATATTGAGTTAGATACTACAAGACTATGAGCAAAACAATTTGAATCCTTTGCTGCTATGAATGCAAGGTTAACAAATAGCTGCTCTTCAGGCACAAAACAGGGACACCTTTTTGATTCTGTGGTTACCAAGGTCACAGCTATCTTCAGCCTCGTGCCTGCTGGCAAAAGAAGGCTTCCTGGTCCTTGACTTCAGCCTTCACATTCTTGCTAATGTAACAGCACATGGCCAAGGATGAGACACAAATAACAGCACAGCCTCTAGGGCCTCCCTTCTCCATCCTTTCTCCCGCTTTGCCTTTCTTTTCTTCTTTAGTATAATGTGCTAATACCATGCTATCTCTGTTCTAGAGCGGCAAAAATAATTATTTTTATAAATATCATAAGATCCTACATCCATGAGAGAGTTCAAAAGGGTATCTAACCTATCTTTTTATTTATGTTTATGATTAATAAAATTTTACACAGCTCTATGTGGTTCAAAAAAGTGATTTATGTGATAAGGTTTTTGCAATAATAAAAATGTTTGTTCTCTATGAATTATCAATTTATCATGAGAATCTCCATAAACTTGTCATAAATGCTTTCCAAATAAAACTGTCATAATACTATGAAACATTATCTCAGCTACATTAGGGAGTATCTTTTAACCAATCTATTTTCATTCTTCTTTTGTAGATAACCTGTCTGTTTTCTTTTTAATAACTCAGTTTCTGAATAGACACCCATAGCACTTTGTTTTTTGATATCATGTTTTCTATTAAATGACCTGTTGCGCATTAACAGTAAAATTTAATAAAAACAGGTTTTTTTCTTTTTTGTAATATTAGTGCCTTATCTGAGGTATTTTGGCATATAATAATATATCTTACAAATATGACAACATTTTCAATAAAGATGTATTTCCCTGATTACCAGAGATTCCTGACAAAACTGAGATGGAAGGAGCAACCTCAGTGTTTTCAGTTTAATTTTTTAATGACCTTTCCGTTCAGTTTCTTACTAAAGGAGTTGTATATGTTGGATCCTTCGCACTATAGCCTAGATGCCTTCTCAGGACTCAGGACAATGAAGGTCTGTTTTGTTGCTATCAGTTTTCAATTCTGGCAACAATGCTGAACTCTAAATCAGGTTGGTATCTTTCTTCATTTAAGTTTTCTTGAGATTAAAGAGCTAATGCTGTTTAAAATCCAATTAAAGTATGCCTTTACTGATGTCTGGCTGTTAGGATCAGTTATGCTGGGGTTGAAGCTTCCAGGGAACCCCTCTGCCCCCCTAACTGAACTCTACTCCCATCTTTACATTAAAAGTCATCTGTGTAGGCTCAGTGTTTCCTGAAGTGTGAGCTATGAACCACCTACCTCATAATCCACTGCAATATTTATTACAGATGCTTCTTTGGTGGCTGTAATCAATAGTGTCCTGCCCCCAAAATTCACATCCACCCAGAACCTCAGAATATATCCTTATTTGTAAATAGGGTCTTTGCAAATATAATTAGTTAAGGTTATACTGAACTAGGACAGGCTCAAATTCAATGACTGATGTCTTTATAAGAAGAAGAAGAGAGGACACAGAGAGACACACAGGGAGGAAGGCAATGAAAAATAGAGGCAGAGATTGGAGTGATGCAGCTACCAGCCAAAGAATGCCAAGGATTGCCACTAATCAACAGAAGCCAAAAGAGTGAAGGAAGCATTTTTTTCCTTAGAGCATTGGGAGGGAGCACGGTCCTGCCAACACCTTGATTTCAGACTTCCAGCTTCCAGAACTGTGAGAATAAATTTGTGTTGTTTTAAGCCACTGTGTTTGAGGTAGTCTGTTATGGCAGTCCTAGGAAGCTAATAGAGTGGACTTAAGCCTCCTAGCTGTTTCCAATGTTCCCCTAAGTGCTCACTACAGTGGGGCCATCATAAAAGCAAGCAAGCCATCCTTACAGGCCATTATCCTGGGATAGAGTCTTTCCCCATGCTATAGGCCTAATGCCCACAGAAGCTGTTCTTGCCAAAGTTACTAACAATGGCAATGGGGCCAAGTCCAAGAGTCTCTTCTGAGTTCCTCTCTTACTTAAGCTTTCTGCTGTGCTTATCACTATTGATAATTTCATCTAAAGCCTTGGTTCTGATTCCACACTCACCATGCTCCCCTCATAGCCTTGATCCTCTGGCTCTGTCACTCTACTGTTGTTGCATCCTCCTTCTCTGCCTGTCCTTCAATGTGGGGATCCTCTATGCCCAGCAGAGTCCCTCTCCACATGTCTCCTACAAACTCACCCAAGAAAATTTATTCCTGCACCTTAGGGGGTGGAGCCAAGATGGCCGAATAGGAACAGCTCCAGTCTACAGCTCCCAGCATAAGCGACGCAGAAGACGAGTGATTTCTGCATCTCCAGCTGAGGTATCGGGTTCATCTCACTGGGGAGTGCTGGACAGCAGTGCAGGACAGTGGGTGCAGCGCACCGTGTGTGAGCCGAAGAAGGGCGAGGCATCACCTCACCCGGGAAGCACAAGGGGTCAGGAAATTCCCTTTCCTAGTCAAAGAAAGGGGTGACAGACAGCACCTGGAAAATCGGGTCACTCCCACTCTAAAACTGCGCTTTTCCAATGGGCTTATCAAATGGCACACCAGGACATTATATCCCGCACCTGGCTCAGAGGGTCCTACGCCCACGGAGTCTCGCTCATTGCTAGCACAGCAGTCTGAGATCAAACTGCAAGGCAGCAGGGAGGCTAGGGGAGGGGCGCCTGCCATTGCTCAGGCTTGAGTAGGTAGACAAAGCAGCCAGGCAGCTTGAACTGGGTGGAGCCCACCACAGCTCAAGGATGCCGGCCTGCCTGCCTCTGTAGGATCCACCACTGGGGGCAGGGCACAGAAAAACAAAAGACAGCAATAACCTCTGCAGACTTAAATGTCCCTGTCTGACAGCTTTGAAGAGAGTAGTGGTTCTCCCAGCACGCAGCTTGAGATCTGAGAACGGGCAGACTCCCTCCTCAAGTGGGTCCCTGACCCCCGAGTAGCCTAACTGGGAGGCACCCCCCAGTAGGGGCAGACTGACACCTCACAGGGCCGGGTACTCCTCTGAAACAAAACTTCCAGAGGAACAATCAGACAACAGCATTTGCGGTTCACCAATATCCGCTGTTCTGCAGCCACCGCTGCTGATACTCAGGCAAACAGGATCTGGAGTGGACCTCCAGTAAACTCCAACAGACCTGTAGCTGAGGGTCTTGACTGTTAGAAGGAAAACTAACAAACAGAAAGGACATCCACACCAAAAACCCATCTGTACATCACCATCATCAAAGACCAAAGGTAGATAAAACCACAAAGATGGGGAAAAAACAGAGCAGAAAAACCAGAAACTCTAAAAATCAGAGCACCTCTCCTCCTCCAAAGGAATGCAGTTCCTCACCAGCAACAGAACAAAGCTGGATGGAGAATGACTTTGACAAGTTGAGAGAGGAAGGCTTCAGAAGATCAAACTACTCAGAGCTAAAGGAGGAAGTTTGAACCAATGGCAAAGAAGTTAAAAGCTTTGAAAAAAAAATTAGACAAATGGATAACTAGAATAACCAATGCAGAGAAGTCCTTAAAGGACCTGATGGAGCTGAAAACCATGGCACAAGAACTACGCGATGAATGCACAAGCCTCAGTAGCCGATGCGATCAACTGGAAGAAAGGGTATCAGCGATGGAAGACGAAATGAATGAAATGAAGCGTGAAGAGAGGCTTAGAGAAAAAAGAATAAAAAGAAATGAAAAAAGCCTCCAAGAAATTTGGGACTATGTGAAAAGACCAAATCTACGTCTAATTGGTGTACCTGAAAGTGACAGGGAGAATGGAACCAAGTTGGAAAACACCCTGCAGGATATTATCCAGGAGAACGTCCCCAATCTAGCAAGGCAGGCCAACATTCAGATTCAGCAAATACAGAGAACACCGCAAAAATACTCCTCGAGAAGAGCAACTCCAAGACACATAATTGTCAGATTCACCAAAGTTGAAATGAAGGAAAAAATGTTAAGGGCAGCCAGAGAGAAAGGTCGGGTTACCCACAAAGGGAAGCCCATCAGACTAACAGCAGATCTCTCGGCAGAATCTCTACAAGCCAGAAGAGAGTGGGGGCCGATATTCAACATTCTTAAAGAAAAGAATTTTCAACCAAGAATTTCATATCCAGCCTAACTAAGCTTCATAAGTGAAGGAGAAATAAAATACTTTACAGACAAGCAAATACTGAGAGATTTTGTCACCACCAGGCCTTCCCTAAAAGAGCTCCTGAAGGAAGCACTAAACATGGAAAGGAACAACCAGTACTAGCCACTGCAAAAACATGCCAAATTGTAAAGACCATCAAGGCTAGAAGAAGCAGCATCAATTAATGAGCAAAATAACCAGCTATCATCATAATGACAGGATCAAATTCACACATAACAATACTAACCTTAAATATAAATGGGCTAAATGCTCCAATTAAAACGCACAGACTGGCAAATTGGATAAAGAGTCAAGACCCATCAGTGTGCTGTATTCAGGAAACCAACCTCACGTGCAGAGACACACATAGGCTCAAAATAAAGGGATGGAGGAAGATCTACCAAGCAAATGGAAAACAAAAAAAGACAGGGGTTGCAATCCTAGTCTCTGATAAAACAGACTTTAAACCAACAAAGAACAAAAGAGACAAAGAAGGCCATTACATAATGGTAAAGGGATCAATTCAACAAGAAGAACTAACTATCCTAAATATATATGCACCCAATATAGGAGCACACAGCTTCATAAAGCAAGTTCTTAGTGACCTACAAAGTGACTTAGACTACTACACAATAATAATGGGAGACTTTAACACCCCACTGTCAACATTAGACAGATCAATGAGACAGAAAGTTAACAAGGATATCCAAGAATTGAACTCAGCCCTGTACCAAGTGGATCTAACAGACATCTACAGAACTCTCCACCCCAAATCAACAGAATATACATTCTTTTCAGCACCACACCACACCTATTCCAAAACTGACCACATATTAGAAGTAAAGCACTCCTCAGCAAATGTAAAAGAACAGAAATTATAACAAACTGTCTCTCAGACCACAGTGCAATCAAACTAGAACTCAGGATTAAGACACTCACTCAAAACCACACAACTATATGGAAACTGAACAACCTGCTCCTGAACGACTACTGGGTACATAACGAAATGAAGGCAGAAATAAATATGTTCTTTGAAACCAACGAGAAAAAAGACACAACATACCAGAATCTCTGGGACACATTCAAAGCAGTGTGTAGAGGGAAATTTATAGCACTAAATGCCCACAAGAGAAAGCAGGAAAGATCTAAAATTGACACCCTAACATCACAATTAAAAGAACTAGAAAAGCAAGAGCAAACACATTCAAAAGCTAGCAGAAGGCAAAAAATAACTAAGATCAGAGCAGAACTGAAGGAAATAGAGACACAAAAAACCCTTCAAAAAAATCAATGAATCCAGGAGCTGGTTTTTTGAAAAGATCAACAAAATTGATAGACCACTAACAAGACTAATAAAGAAGAAAAGAGAGAAGAATCAAATAGATACAATAAAAAATGACAAAGGGGATATCACCACCGATCCCACAGAAATACAAACTACCATCAGAGAATAGTATAAACACCTCTATGCAAATAAACTAGAAAATCTAGAAGAAATGGATAAATTCCCTGACACATACACTGTCCCAAGACTAAACCAGGAAGAAGTTGAATCTCTGAAGAGACTAATAACAGGCTCTGAAATTGAGGCAATAATTAATAGCTTACCAACCAAAAACAGTCCAGGACCAGATGGATTCACAGCCGAATTCTACCAGAGGTACAAGGAGGAGCTAATACCATTCCTTCTGAAACTATTCCAATCAATAGGAACGGAGGGAATCCTCCCTAACTCATTTTATGAGGCCAGCATCATCCTGATACCAAAGCCTGGCAGAGACACAACAAAAAAGAGAATTTTAGACCAATATCCTTGATGAACATTGATGCAAAAATCCTCAATAAAATACTGGCAAACCAAATCCAGCAACACATCAAAAAGCTTATCCGCCATGAGCAAGTGGGCTTCATCCCTGGGATGCAAGGCTGGTTCAACATATGCAAATCAATAAATGTAATCCATCATATAAACAGAACCAAAGACGAAAACCACATGATTATCTCAATAGAGGCAGAAAAGGCCTTTGACAAAATTCGACAACACTTCATCCTAAAAACTCTCAGTAAATTCGGTATTGATGAGACATATCTCAAAATAATAAGAGCTATCTATGACAAACCCACAGCCAATATCATACTGAATGGACAAAAACTGGAAGCATTCCCTTTGAAAACTGGCACAAGAAAGGGATGCCCTCTCTCACCACTCCTATTCAACATAGTGTTGGAAGTTCTGGCCAGGGCAATCAGGCAGGAGAAGGAAATAAAGGGCATTCAATTAGGAAAAGAGGAAGTCAAATTGTACCTGTCTGCAGATGACATGATTGTATATCTAGAAAACCCCATTGTCTCAGCCCAAAATCTCCTTAAGCTGATAAGCAACTTCAGCAAAGTCTCAGGATACAAAATCAATGTGCAAAAATCACAAGCATTCTTATATACCAATAACAGACAAACAGCGAGCCAAATCATGAGTGAACTCCCATTCACAATTGCTTCAAAGAGAATAAAATATCTAGGAATCCAATTTACAAAGGATGTGAAGGACCTCTTCAAGGAGAACTACAAACCACTGCTCAATGAAATAAAAGAGGATACAAACAAATGGAAGAACATTCCATGCTCTTGGGTTGGAAGAATCAATATCGTGAAAATGGCCATATTGCCCAAGGTAATTTATAGATTCAATGCCATCCCCATCAAGCTACCAATGACTTTCTTCACAGAATTGGAAAAAACTACTTTAAAGTTCATATGGAACCAAAAAAGAGCCCACATAGCCAAGACAATCCTGAGCCAAAAGAACAAATTTGGAGGCATCATGCTATCTGACTTCAAACTATACTACAAGGCTACAGTAACCAAAACAGCATGGTACTGGTACCAAAACAGAGACATAGATCAATGGAACAGAACAGAGCTCTCAGAAATAATGCCACATATCTACAACTATCTGATCTTTGACAAACCTGATAAAAACAAGCAATGGGGAAAGGATTCCCTATTTAATAAATGGTGCTGGGAAAACTGGCGAGCCATATGTAGAAAGCTGAAACTGGATCCCTTCCTTACACCTTATACAAAAATTAATTCAAGATGGATTAAAGACTTACATGTTAGACCTAAAACCATAAAAACCCTAGCAGAAAACCTAGGCAATACTATTCAGGACATAGGCATGGGCAAGGACTTCATGTCTAAAACACCAAAACCAATGGCAACAAAAGCCAAAATTGACAAATGGGGTCTAATTAAACTAAAGAGCTTCTGCACAGCAAAAGAAACCACCATCAGAGTGAACAGGCAACCTACAGAATGGGAGAAAATTTTTGCAACCTACTCATCTGACAAAGGGCTAATATCCAGAATCTACAATGAACTCAAACAAATTTACAAGAAAAAACAAACAACCCCATCAACAAGTGGGTGAAGAATATGAACAGACACTTCTCAAAAGAAGACATTTATGCAGCCAAAAAACACATGAAGAAATGCTCATCATCACTGGCCATCAGAGAAATGCAAATCAAAACCACAATGAGATACCATCTCACACCAGTTAGAATGGCAATCATTAAAAAGTCAGGAAACAACAGGTGCTGGAGAGGATGTGGAGAAATAGAAAAACTTTTACATTGTTGTTTGGACTGTAAACTAGTTCAACCATTGTGGAAATCAGTGTGGCAATTACTCAGGGATCTAGAACTAGAAATACCATTTGACCCAGCCATCCCATTACTGGGTATATACCCAAAGGATTATAAAGCATGTTAGAAGTTAGATCAACTTCCTCTTCTGAGCCTTCTGAAGAGAATGAGAGAATGGGAGAAAGTAGAAGAGTGATTATATCTGGTGGTCTTCATCTTCCAAGTAATGTGTGCATATATATATATATATATATATATATTTATACACACATATATGTATATATACAGACACACGTATATACACATATACATACACACATATATATGAACACTAATTTTCTCATGAGTGTCTAGAAACCAGTAGTGTGATTAAAGCTTGAATTACATAAATGCTTTAACTGAAAGATGAGGGAAGAAAAAAATAGGAGAAAAACAGAGATTTCAACTTATGGAAAATCTCAGTTACATGAACTAAAAAGTGAATAGGGAAAAATAGCATGAGTGGAATGGAACATATAGAAATTACATTATGTAACTTTTTACATTCAGAAAAAATATTCTATTGCTCTATTTATTGAACATGAAACTTCACAATCCATGAATAAAAGTGTACCTTCTCTGGTGAAATATGAAAGAGCCATGAGTCCTCTCCTCCTGCCCATAATAATCAGTGAGTACATTTTCATTGATTATTTGTGCACTAAGGGCAATAAAGTAAGTTCTTAGACATAGCATTCAAAACACACACACAAAAAACATATAAATGCTTTAACTAAACATGACAATAACTTTTTCATTTACACTCAATCCCGTTATATTAGGTGAGCACTGTCATTACATCAATCCATTAAAGGATGCAGCAATAATATCAATGCAGAATGGAATAGAGGTACCAGGCAGGAGGCCCAGGAGAGCATCTGGGACAACTCTTTACATTATACAAACTGAATTTTTATCTTTTATTTTTTCTATTTTCTATTACAGCCAAATCTATACTGCATTTTATTCCCTTCAATGAGATAATAATAAAATCCATAGGATTTTGAAATGCCACTAACATTTTTAAAATGTATCCCAAGCCCCAGAATCCTTATAAATAGGTACTTTGAGACAGCTCAGGGACTATAAGCATTTTGGATTTATTTAATTGGCTTTCAGGTTTTCCTTATAAATAAGCCAGCATTCAATTAGTCAATGGCAAGTTTTCACAATAGCTTAACTGGCAACATGAAGGCATCAGCTTAAAACTCATTACAAGTTACAGCTGTCTGCTTTTCCGAATTGTTATTTATCATCCTACCTACCATAGGTTCTTTTCAGTCCCACTTCCTTCCACATTTACTAACTTAATGAGCTCAAGAAAATAAAAAAGAAATGAAATTTCAAAAATCCCCTCTGACATTTCTTTGAGATTCTGAACTACATTTCATGGAGCCAGGACTCTGAGTAATTTAAAATAAGAGCTGGCAACAGAAGCTTGCCAGCTGTTGCACATTTACCAGCCCAGTTACATTTTTCCTCCCTCTGAGCTGCATAGTTATAAAGGGCCAGTATGAACCTTATTTGGATTAAAATTTGTACCATTCACACAACACAGTTTCTTTTAAAAGTTTGCGTGTTCATTTTCTTTATTCAGTATTTATGCTGAAACTAGGTAGCTATGATGTCCTGTCATATTTTTGTAACTATAAAATGCTACCATGTAACCCTGCAGAAAGAAAGTTTGGCCTATTTGATTATCAGAATGAGATAAAATTTAATCTTTGTGTTAAAAAAAAAAATCCTATGAGTCAGCAGCTAATGGCACATTTGTACTTTTCCATTTTTATGTCAAGCTTCATTTAAAAAAATTGTAAAATATTGTAGGGGTGTACTGGGGTCCCTGAGACCATCCCTTGCTTGGAGATTCCCTAAAATGATCCACGGGAGCCAGCATGTAGTTGTACTCACAGCTAAGACTTAGAAGGGCGGTGTAGTGAGGATATACGGCACAGCATAAAGGAACCAGCACAGACAAGTCCAGAGGAATCCACATGCAGTCTCCCTATGCTCACCCCTTCCCATGAGAGGTCACACTGAGCACCCTCTTCCACAGCAAACAAACACAGCACCTGTGTGATATTTCTGTCCAGAGAGGCCCACTAGAGACTCCATACCTGTATCAGTCCTTTCTCACACTGCTATGAAGAAAATACCCAAGACTGGGTAATTTACAAAGGAAAGAAGTTTAATTAACTCACAGTTCCACATGGCTGGGAAGGCCTCAGGAAACTTACAAGCGTGGTGGAAGACAAGGGGAGGCAGGCATCTCCTTCACAAGGTGGCAAGACAGAGAAGTGCCCAGCGAAGTGGGGAAGAGCCCCTTATAAAACCATCAGGTCTCGTGAGAACTCACTCAATATCACGAGAGCAGCATGGGAGAAACTCCCCCCATGATTCAATTAAGTCCACCTGGTCTCTCCTTTGACACGTGGGGATTATGGGGATTACAATTGAAGATGAGCTTTGGGTGGGGACACAAAGCTTAACCATATCAGTACCCAAGGTTTTTATTCGGAGCTTGTCATGTAGACAGCCCCTGCTTACCACGTACCAAACTTCCAGACCCCCAGGAGGAAAGCAGGTGTTCGGCATATACCACGCTGTGTTTCAGTCTAGGCACAGCAAACCAACTTTATCACCAAGGGAATTGGTGAGAACACCCCCAAATTCAAATTCTCAGACATCAGCCACCGTGCAAGTAAGCTTTTTGAAGAATTGAAGTCTCAGACCTGCTAACTTAACACCTTTCATCCCAAAAGGACATTTGCAGTTTCTTCTAGTTTATAACAGGCATCATTTAGAGAGTAAGAAAAAATATTTCTAAGTAGGTATTTTTTTTCTAAATTGATATTTAAACAGTTAAAACATTTGATGAGAATCTGGATGATATACATTTCACCTTCAAATATAAAGTAAAAGAGGAAATTCTACCACAGAGGGACCTTTTTCTCATTGAAAAAGATCCTTTGAGAAAATTATTTGCTTTTGCAGATAACTGAAGAAATTAGGCAGCATTTTCTAAATTTTCTTCTAAAATGCTTTAAGTTGAGGTCATTCTCCATCACTCACCATAAGACTGGGTAATTTATAAATGGAATGTTTCATTCTTGGAGGCATCTATAGACTCAAATTTAAAAACAGAGACTGAAAAACTCTACTTTTCTGTTGCGTTTTGCACTTAATTGCCTTAAGTAATGCCAAAAATCAGCAAAATGCTGCTATGAGCATTGCCTTGACATTTTCTTATAGGTCACAAAATATTTAAACATTTTCTTTGTTATTCCAAAGGTGATTAGCAAGTGAAAGTATTTAGGTTTAATAATGTATTTAAGATAATGAGACATGTGAACCTGAATATATACAGTGATCTTGATGTCTCTGCCAATGTTATTAACATAGACCAGGAGATTTTTTGTTATAATTTAGGGCCTTATGAGTGAAGAAGCAGCCACAATGTAGAATCTCAAGAGTGTCAGAACAATGTACTAGTACTTTTCAAAGTGCTTGTGAACAAGTGACTTTAGATATTAATTTTACCCAGCATTATTTTCCCTATTTTGATAACTTGAAAACTAGATTTGTTATCCCAAGGGACAGCACATGGACCAGGGATCCAACCTTCATGGCATAAACACACATAGGTCCCCTGAAATAGGATGCTACTATGTGAAAGAGAAGTGGGTAAACCATAAAAGAGTAAGCATTTACCAAAAAGAGACTATGTTAAACCCAAGTAAGATTATTTTAAACTAGAAGAAACTAAGATAATGCAAATTAACAAGTTTGCCTGTCTCACTTTCTCCACTCCACACTCAACCCACCACTAACCAGATGAACAGGGCTTGAGGGCAACATTACCTCAATTACAGAAGATTAGAAATTACAATTCTTTTTGTATATCTGACTTTTAGCATGTGTATTTGACCCTATAGCACCATCATTAAATAAATGAATCTATACTATTACATGGCATTACCCATGTAAGAGATGAATTGTCAACCCTTGCATTCTAGAGGCTGTACTCATGTGACTTTTGATTTAGGATTATTCTGCAAGGTTAAAAATATGTTTGGGGAATTTCTCCCAAGTGGCAGTTGTAGCTTCTTGGGAGGAGAAATGGACAACTCTGAGATCTTCTCCCAGAACCACTGATGTAGCCCCTGTATTAAGTCAGCCCATCTAAAGCATAACATCCAAATTGAAGACAATCCATCCAGTTAGTTCTCTTGTTGTGGTAGCACTCAAAACGTAATTTTATGTATACAGATCATTTCCTCAATACTAGGTAGCAGTGTCTAGCACATAGGAAAGGCTTAATAAATATTTAGGGAAAGAAAGAAGGAAATGAGAAAGAGAGACAGGGGAATGAGGAGGAGAGGAGAAGGTGATGGAGGAGGAGGAGAAAAGGAAAAAGAAGAGAAGGTCAGCCAAAAGAACAAAACTTAAAAAAAAATCCATCCTGGCTTTCAACTTCGTGTCCCCACCATGACCATCATCACAACTTTCACCTTACTCTTTTTATTCCACATATGCTCGCCAATTTGAGTGACTTGCTCCAGTTAGGTGGTATCACTCTGAGTCCAATTGGGAGAAAGAAATCACATAGTAATTTGAGCAGGTAACATTTCGCATGAATAATTATTAACTATAAGAGGAGATTAGAGTCTTCATTGACTAGTAAGAAGTAAAGAAAGCTCTAAAGAATATAGGACTCGTAGGTATAAGGAGCTGTCTGTAGTAGGTAGAATGTGTTGGCTTCAAGTACCAGAAATCCCTACCAACATAAGTGAAACAAAGAGGGAGGTATATTTTTCACATCACAATAAGGTGAGAGGTAAAAGCCAGCTGGCTGTGGTTCAGCAGCTCAGTGATGCTCTCAAGAAGTCAGGCTCTTTCTATCTTTCTGCTTTGACCTCTTTAGATTTTTATCTTTTTGTCTCCAAGAGGGTTATCACAGTCCCAGGCATCATTTCTGTGTTCAGGTAAGAAAGAAAGGGGAAAAGGTGACTTCAGTCATGTCTTTCAATCGGGAAAACAAAAGCTTCCTTAGAAAATCCTTATACTTGCTCCTATCTCAGTGGTCAGAATTGAGTCGACTGACCACTCTATCTGCAAGAGAGGCTGTGAATATGAGTATCTAACCTGCCAACCTCTATAGTGAAAGGAATAAAGGGATGGGAATGGGTGTTAGGTTGACCAGTCAGTGGTTATCACGCAATCTCCTACATACATCATACTAATTATTTTTTAGTGCCTTTATTTAAATTGCTCCTTGAATATGGAAAGTCTTTTTCTGAATCTGCTCACTTTTTATTTTTTTATTTTTCTATTTACAAAAATAAAGCACGTTTATTATATGAAAATTCTACCCATCTTCAAGTCCCATCTCATGTCCTACTAAATTCATAAAAATTATAGGCAATTCTATTTCTCCTTATTCCCTTTTCTCTAAATTCTTGAATAAATTATAAAATTTAATACATAGGAATACATAGTATTGCATTATATATGAAATACCATGTTATACCATATACCATATGCATATACCAATTGCATCTGTATAAATTAATTACATTACAATGTATGTGTTACGTGCCCTTCTAATTACTTCACACATTTTAGGATGTTAAACCTCACAACAACCCTTAGAGTGTGCCCTATCATTTTCTCCACTTTACAGTCAAGAAAACCAAGGCACAGAGAGGTTAAGTAATTGCCTAAGATCAGTTAATACGTGGCAGATTCTGAGTTTAACACCAGTCAGTTCAGCTCCAGAGTCTGTGCTTACAAACACTTTGCTTTTCTGCTTCTTTAAGGAAATGTTGCTTAACTTTGCTGAGCCTCTGTTTCTCTACAGCAGAAATAGGGTGATAATACCTTCATGTGGTTGTTTAAAGAATAAACCCGCCAGGTGTGGTGGCTCACAGTTGTAATCCTAGCACTTTGGGAGGCCAAAGTGGGCGGATCACGAGGTCAGGAAATCGTAGACCATCCTGGCTAACACGGTGAAACCCTGTCTCTACTAAAAATACAAAAAATTAGCTAGGTGTGGTGGCACACGTCAGTATTCCTAGCTACTCAGGAGGCTGAGGCAGGAGAATCGCTTGAACCCGGGAGGCAGAGGTTGCAGTGAGCTGAGATGACGCCACTGCACTCCAGCCTGGGTGACAGAGCAAGACTCCATCTCAAAAACAAAACAAAACAAAAAAGAAAGAAAGAAAGAAAAAAAATAAATCCAGTAACAGAAATAGTCCCTGGCACAAAGCAGGGACTCAGTATGAAATTTCCCTTCCACCTACTTTTTGGTGGCTCCCCTGCCCAGTGACAGCTCAGCAGACCTTAAGAAACACCAGCCAGCCACTCCCAGAGACTAATGGTTTCTAGGCTAAAAGGCCCCAGATCCTTTAAAAATTCTTCACAAGAGGAGTCAAAGGAAAGCTTTCTTGAAGATTAACAGACATTTCAGTTTCATCTACTTCTTACATGTGTTAAAGGGTAAGAATTTGAAAAATTAACCTACGTTCTCCGCTCCTTCACGTCACTACCCTACTTCACCAACATCGGTGCAACCCTGACTCTCCCCCAACTCCCCACCCCTTAATGTACACTATTCCTTGTGATCATCACTGTATTAAATGGGTGACACATGTTGCATTGAGGCGTGACTAACACAACTACATGCAGAATCCGAGGCAAATTCTTGGCTTTAGCTCCAAATACGTTTTTGAAACTCATAGCAGGGGTCAGGTCATAGTTGTGAACGTCAAAGATTCTAATTCACAAGATCCATCAAATTGTCAGCTTTAAAAATGTAAACGTTAATCCTATTATTTTGCCAAATAGAGAAACAGGTGAGACACTCCAAAGGCCTTGCTTTGAAAACCAAAATTGTCTCTCCCAGCCACAGTGAATTAAAATTAAATCTCTGAGAATTAGCACCATCCGTTTCACCAATAAGAAAAGCCACATGGCCAAGAGCCGTGGCTCATGCCTGTAATCCCAGCACTTTGAGAGGACGAGGCGGGCAGATCACGAGGTCAAGAGATTGAGACCATCTTGGCCAACATGGTGAAACCTCATCTCTACTAAAAACACAAAAATTAGCCAGGCGTGGTGGCTCACACCTGTAGTCCCAGCTACTCGGGGGGCTGAGGCAAGAGAATCCTTTGAACCCAGGAAAAGGAGGTTGCAGTGAGCCGAGATTACGCCACTGCACTCCAGCCTGGCAACAGAGTGAGATTCCGTCTCAAAGAAAAAGAAAAGAGAGAAAAGAAAAGCCATGTATGGCTTAAGCTAGATTGCAGTTGTTCATTCTCCAGCATCTTGATCTTGACAAAGATTTTAAAAATGTAAGTAGCAGTGTTCTAATTCTCATGAGATTTTCCCTTGGGGTCAATTTCCCATAACATCCTAAATAAAGATTTGGGGTTAATTCTTTCATAGAAACATAAAGTAGGAGACCATGCTTAGACTCATGGGGATAGAATCACAGACACTTGACTCTAGAAATAGCCTTTATCTCACTTATGAATTCCATCCTTGAAGTGTCTGTTTGAGTGTTTCTGTTGACAAGAGACTCACTGCTCCCATATCAGCCAATCTCTTACAGTTTTATACAGCAATTATGAATAAATGACTCAAAATTATTTTTTAAAAAGATCTTAGTCTTTCTAATAGAAAAGACAATCTTTTTAATTCAAATAATTTTAAAATTAACTAGCGTTTTGTAATTAATCATAATTATGGCCAAAAAATAGAGCATAGAAACTCATTTTCTTATTTATTTTCACAGAAAAAAATAGAGTTAAATGTCCAGCCATTTGGGCCACCACTCCCATCTCCATTTCCCATGTGGCATCATCCTCAGACCTTGTGTTGGTCAGTGCCACACCCACAGCAGGCTAGAAATATAATAGACCATTAGTAAAATAATGGGCCAATTAAGTACTTTCCCAAGAATCAGACCAATGGAAGATGTGTCTATGCAGTGGAGGTATGGACCAACATTTCTACATTCCATGATGAAAGCACCCACACTGAATGAATGTAGAATGAATGCAACGTGGGCTGCTGAAAGCTACTTCCACATGCCAGGTAACCTAACTTGTTAAAGGATGGTGCATTGTATTATTCTGTTCATTCCATGGATATCTATTGCATGTCCACTGTGTCGTGCTGTCTCACTCTCTGAGAAGCTTGAAAGGTGTCCAAGGCAATCCCAGTGCTCTTACTATTTAGGTGACAGTAGTAACCTAACTTGTTAAAGGATGGTCCAAAGTGAGAGAGGCAAAATGCACAACTGCCACATTGTCTTGACAACCACTCAAGCAGATAATACTTGTTGAGCATCTTTTGTGCTTAAGGGAATAGGTTTAACATCTTATGGATGTAAGCACCTACAAAGTACTTGGGAAGACAAAACATAAACATAGAAAAAGTTTTATGAAGACAAAACTGTGTCGTCAACCGAACACAGGACAACATGATGAAAGGGGCCACAGCACAGTGTATTATTTTGTTCATTCCATGCATATCTATTGCATGTCCACTGTGTCATGCTGTCTCACTCTCTGAGGGGCTTTAAAGGTGTCCAAGGCAATCCCAGTGCTCTTACTCTTCAGGTGACAGTGGTGCGGTACCTGTCATCAGAATTCAGTGCTGACAAGGGCACAGCTGATTGGCTGGCATTATTACATCAACAGAACTAGATATGCCCTTTATGGTCAAATTAAGAGCACAGCCATCATTTATCAAGTGCCAATAATTCAACATTTATTATATTAATTTCGTATAACAACTCTGGAATGTGGGTATTATTTCTATTTAATAAATGCAAAAACTGAGATGCCAGAAGATAAATGGCTTCCCCAAGTCTAGGAAGGAGAACTGAATTTGAAAGCAGACTATCTGATTTGTAACCTTGTCAGCTATGTAACCGGGAGCAAGTGGTTTACTTTCTCCACATCTCAATTTCTTCTGATGTTAAAGGGAGATAAAAGAACATTTCCCACTGGATTGGTGTCTGGATAAAATGAGATACCAGGCATGTTTTTTTTTTTTTTTTTTTTTTATTGAGATGGAGCCCAGCTCTGTTGTCCAGGCTGGTGTGCAGTGGCGTGATCTTGGCTCACTGCAAACTCCACCTCCCGAGTTCAAGCAATTCGCTTGCCTCAGCTTCCTGCATAGCTGGGATTACAGGTGCCTGCCACCACGCGCAGCTAATTTTTATGTTTTAGTAGAGACGGGGTTTCACCATGTTGGTCAGGCTGGTCTCGAACTCCTGACCTCGTGATCTGCCCTCCTTGGCCTCCCAAATAGACATGAAATTTTAAAGTACTGTCCAAATATAAGCATTGCTGTGTTGTAACTTTTACATAACTATACTATTAGATTTCTTTTTCTTGGCACCTGGCTGTGGAAACTATTAGATTTTTTAAGCCTATATACAATGTGAACTATTTCAAATAACAATATTAAAAATATCTCAGTAGGCCTGGCACAGTGGCTCACGCCTGTAATCCCAGCACTTTGGGAGGTTGAGGCGGGCGGATCAGGAGGTAAGGAGTTTGAGACAACCTGGCCAACGTGGTGAAATCTCGTCTCTACTAAAAAGACAAAAATTAGCCGGGCGTGGTGGCAGGTGCCTGTAATCCCAGCTACTCAGGGGGCTGAGGCAGGAAAGTCTCTTAAATCAGAAGGCGGAGGTTGCAGTGAGCCAAGATCACTCCACTGCACTCACTCCAGCCTGGGCAACAAGAGCAAAACTCTGTCTCAAAAATAAATAAATAAATAAAAATACTAAAAAAAAAAATCTCAGTAGCAACACAACATTATCCTATTTAAATTTTAATTTGTACTTGAACTAATGCTTTAGCTGAATTTACTTCTATAGCTCAAAAAAATAAAAATAGTGCCAGCTTATCATTATCTAATAGGCTACAAAATAAAAAGAATTGACATGCTCCTGGAAAAAAAATAAGCAAACACAATTGAAAACTTTTTTGTGCCTCTCCTTGTTCTATCTCAAAGACATAGCAGAGCTAGGATAGATCCAAAAAAGAATACTGAACTTCAATAAACAGAAATCGAGTACTATTATATGCAAAACACAGTGCTAGGCATTAAAGGAAACAGATAAGTAAGGCAGAATCCCTGACCTCAAGTAGTTCATCACTAAAAACAGGCGGCTTCCACTGGAATAATAAATACTCTGCTGATATGTCTCACTATACGGTAAGAATAAGAAAATCAGGCCAGGTACAATGAATCCTGCCTGCAATCCCAGCACTTTGGGAGGCCAAGGCAAGAGGATCACTTGAGGCCAGGAGTTCAAGACCAGCCCTGGCAACATAGCCAGACAGCTGTCTCTACAAAAATTTAAATTTAAATTTAAAAATTAGCGAGTTGTGGCAGCATGCAAGCCTGTAGTCCCAGCTACTCAGGAGGCTGAGACAGAAGGATTGCTTGAGCCCAGGAGTTTGAGGCTGCAGTGAGCCATGATCACACCACTGTACTCTAGCCTGGACAACAAAAAGGAAAATCAGAAAATCAGTTTTATAGCTTTTACCCTACAAGATAATTATATTATTAGTCTGCTTTCTGTAATGAATCCAAAGTTATAGAATTTATTTTTACGTTGGTTGTACATTTTGAAAAATAAACAATATAAGAAGATTTTAGGCAACTCATAAATAATAAGTGAGAATTGGGCTACTAACAGAGACTAAAACATGTTAGCATATATCATTTAGCTTTTGAGATTGATGCCATGGAGTTTATTCAGGCCCTTCTGAGAGTCCCAGTTCTATTGTCAGTACAAAACATGGTCTTGGCTGAACCAAAAAGAGAATGGTAATTCTTTTGATTATATATTAAATAATCTTCAATGATGAGATATATTTAGAAGTTTAGGTGGGATATTTCTCACCATTCCAAAATCAAAGAAAAGTAGGAAATTAAAAAAAAAACCCTATCTATATTAAATAGGCCTCCACAACTATGCCACAAAATAATAAGGCAGTTGTTTAAGACATTAAGCGGTCAGTAGTGGAATTGCCTAGAATTACACCTGGAGGTACAGGTAGATTGAACAAGCTGGGAGTAGTGGATAAGGGTTAATAATGGTATATTCTACCAAACATGAACATGAACTTGTTAGAAAGACAGTATTTGCATCATCAGTTTGGACTTTTAAGTCGCCATTTTTTTTAGATGTGTATTTTGGGCAGTTTTTGTACAGGAGCACTGCCTATGGCCAACAGGCTAAGTGCTATGTAACTCCATGGGGGCACCATTTACTCACATAGACTGCAATATAATTATCAGTCTTCGGAGTTGCATAACGTAGTAGTCCTATGCTATGTGTAAGGGAGTGGGGAAGCGGTGAGTTGGGGAGAGATTATTAGGAAGGCTAGGATGGTTTGTGAGGGGAGAGAGGCCAATAGACACACATAACCCGGCATTCCTGATCTGAGCACATAATCTGGAACTAAACCAGGTGTCTACAGCCCCAATAGGGATTTGGAAATATATGCAGGCACCTGGTAGAGTTTTTAAACATACACTCCCAGATGTCATACTTACCACTTTGTGTCATTTTGCATAGCATTGTGTTAGCATCATTTAAAAAATCATGTAAAACGAAAAGATTAGATCTTAACATTTGAATTTCTTAGTCTCAAATGAATCCGAAAATACATGCTGCTGAAGCGTGACACAGCTATAGAACATATTCAGAATGTTCTCCAAATGCATTCTGCAAATTCTGCTTTACATGCTGTTCTACTTATAATTTGGAACTAATTTTAAGAAGGTTTTTGGCTTTAAAGAAATCTGTCATGCTGCTATAACACCACATTGATTATACATGTATATTTCTGAAAACTCTGAGAGTTAAATCAAATATATCTTGCTTAAACAAGTAAAACACTGTCATTTCCATCATTGACAAGGACATATATCTGTTTGGTTTACCTGCAAAATACACACACATACATACACACACACACATCTTAAATTCTATAAAGTAATATGCTATTTTATGGTGTAAATTAAAGTGAAGAATGCTCAATCAATGACAGAAGTAAATAATATCGCATATCTATTATACATCTCTATGGTTTTTCAATAACAGAAAAGTGTTCTTTTGCAACTAGGCACTATTCCCACACATAGTCAATATGAATGGCTGATGGTATATTAATTTACAAGGCATGACATTCATCAATCAAAAAAAGGTTAGTACTTAGTGACTGAAACTAAGAATATATATATTTACATTAATAATTATAGCAAAAATTATTTAATTATAAATAACTGTATGTATTACTTTTAGACATTACTTCCATTGTGCTTGAGACTTTATAGAGCATTATTGCTCATTTGTGTTTTGACATTGTAAAAATGATGCCATAGTAGCTCAGAAAGATTAAATAAAATTTCAATATGCTGTACCTGGGACTGAAACCCAGATTGCTTAAATACAAATCTTTTAAATCTGCACTGTACTGTCTCTGGAAAGTATTAAAAATATTTCATAGCCAGGCACAGTGGTTCACGCCTGTAATCCTAACAATTGGGAAGGTCAAGATGGGCAGATTGCTTAAGCTCAGGAGTTTGAGGCAGACCTAGGCAACATGGTGAAAACCTTCCCTACAAAAATACAAAAATTAAGCCAGTCATGGTGGCATGCACCGTGGCTCCAGCTACTCAGGAGGCTGAGGTGGGAGAATCACTTAAGCCCAGGAGGTCAAGACTGCAGCGAGCCATGGTCACAACACTGCACTCCAGCCCAGGCAACAGAGTAAGACCCTCTCTCTCTGAAAAAAAAAAAAAAATAGTGATTATCACCAGTTAGAATGGCGATTATTAAAAAGTCAGGAAACAACAGATGCTGGTGAAGATGTGGAGAAATAGGAACGCTTTTACACTGTTGGTGGGAGTGTAAATTAGTTCAACCATTGTGGAAGACAGCGTGGCGATTCCTCAAGGATCTAGAACCAGAAATACCATTTGACCCAGCAATCCCATTACTGGGTATATACCCAAAGAATTATAAATCATTCTACTATAAAGACACATGCACACGTATGTTTATTGCAGCACTATTCACAATAGCAAAGTCCTAGAACCAACCCAAATGCTCATCAATTATAGACTGAATAAAGAAAATGTGGCACATATACACCATGGAATACTATGCAGTCATAAAAAAGAATGAGTTCATGTCCTTTGCAGGGGCATGGATGAAGCTGTAAGCCATCATTCTCAGCAAATTAACACAGGAACAGAAAACCAAACACCACATGTTCTCACTCATAAGTGGCAGTTGAACAATGAGAACACATGGACACAGGGAGGGGAACATCACACACCAGGGCCTGTCGGGGGTGGCGGGCAAGGGGAAGAAGAGCATTAGGATAAATACCTAATGCATGTGGGGCTTAAAACCTAGAGTCCCAGCTACTCGGGAGGCTGAGGCAGGAGAATGGCGTGAACCTGGGAGGCGGAGCTTGCAGTGAGCCAAGATCGCGCCACTGCACTCTAGCCTGGGGGACAGAGTGAGACTCTGTCTCAAAAAAAAAAAAAAAAAAAAAAAAAAAAAACTGGATGACAGGTTTATAGGTGCAGCAAACCACCATGGCACATGTATACCTATAAAACAAACCTGCACGTTCTGCACATGTATCCTAGAACTTAAAGTAAAATAAAATAAAAAAAGAAAGAGAATAACTAATGGCATAAAATCTTACAAGGGGAAAAAAGGAAAGAATTCAGATCACAAGTGGTAGGACTGACCTTGAATGGGAAGAAGCTTATACCAAATATTTATTGCTGTTTAATAAACCATCCCAATACTTAGTGACTTAAAAAACAACAACAAAAAAATAGTGAGCGTAATAAATAAAACTTCTTTGCTTAGGTTTTGCTTTGGTTTGCTTTGCTTTCCTACGTTTGTCTAGAAAATATTTCTCAATTCCATTTCACCTGAATTTTGGAGCCCATCTTAGCCTTTATTATTTTAAATAGAATTTTGTGATAGGGAGCATTTTAGATGTAACTTCTCAAGATGTCATGTCCAATGTAAATGCTGTTGAATGTTGAAGCTATACTACTACCAACCTCTGGGCAAGGCAGACACACTCAAGCCATCTTTTAGCTTCCCTTCAATTTTTCTCTCAGCTTTATCACTGAGTTAATATTCCTTTCAAAGAAAGTTGTTTAAACGATAGGGATCTTTTCATTCTATTGTAGGATCATAGGCCAGTGGAAACAACAACCAAAGTCAGAGGCTATTCTTAATGTGCTTGTTATCTACAAGCCAGTGCCCTCCTCAGATCCCTGACACAACATAACACCACACACACACACACACACACACACACACACATTCTCACTTGGCTTCTGTCATCTGAAAAATGGGAATAATGCTTTTTAATGTTTAAAATAGTTAAAGTTTTAATGTTTAACATAGTTAAAGTAAATTTTAAAACAACTGAGAAAATACATATCATAATTATACCAAGTTTGGGGTGAAGGAAAGACAAGCTGATAATATGTCTTTCATTGTTATCAACAATGAAGTATTTATTCAACAAATATTCAAGGAGCATATTTTGGATGTTAGGCTCCTGGAAGAAAACAAGAATGAGATGGAAAGAGTGAGGGCAACCTAAAGGTGAAATGGAAGGAGACTGTATGGCATGGCCTTCACATATGGAAGATGCCAAATACATAAGTTACTCCAAAATAAAAGAATAAGAATAAATCAAACACAGTTTAAGATACATTACAACCCTAGTTTTAATTTAAAATTAAGAGTATATGCATTACTCTTTCTTTGGTAATTGATGACATGATGTAATTTTATATTCACTTTGCAAAGCAGCAAGATCTAAAGCCTTGGCAAGATAAGAATTCTGACTATTTAAAAAATAATCTTAGTGTGTTTTAGATTCTTTTGGTTGCTGGGATATGAGAGGCTGAGGAAAGAGTGTTCCCAACACAATTTGTGACTGCCCTTTCTTGCCTCTTCTCCCTAACAAGGTTAGTTAGATTCGTGCAGATCCTGCAGATTAAAAACTGTCCTTATCACTGCCTGGTGATCACTGTTCCAGCCCCGGACAATGAAGGTTCATCCAAAAGCACCGCTTCCTTTTTGCTATTGACAGGAAACTCTGCCTGTGACGAGCTGCACAAGCCTCACTCAGTGCCTGGCGGGGTTGCAGCTGGAGACCTGGGAGGAAAAACAATTTCTAATCCTGGTGTTTGTGCAATAGAGTATCAGGTGGACGGTGAGATGGGAAAGCTAATCAGGATTTTTTTTAATATTCATTATTTAAATACATAATTGTCCCAGCCTGGATAGAGAATTGTGATACTCACAAAAGAACGTACAAGAAAAAATAAAATATTTTTCAGGTTAAGACAACTTGGAACATAGAAATTTAGCATGTAAAGAAGTGTGGTAAGGTTCCATAAGAGAATGATAACTGTGAAAATAGACTAGCTCTTCTAAAGGATCTGCTAGAGGTATGTTTCAAACTCTCTTGAATTCTTATGTTCAATTATAAAATGTGCCAATTCACTCTTAAATGTGTACTAGGCCGGGCACGGTGGATTGTGGGCCAGGTGTGGTGGCTCACGCCTGTAATCCCAACACTTTGGGAGGCCATGGCGGGTGGATCACGAGGTCAGGAGTTCGAGACTAGCCTGGCCAACATAGTGAAACCCTGTCTCTACTAAACGTACAAAAGAAAAAAAAAATTAGCCAGGCCTGGTGGCGGCCACCTGTAATCCCAGATACTCAGTAGGCTGAGGCAGGAGAATCACTTGAACCCGGGAGGCGGAGGTTGCAGTGAGCCAGGATAGCGTCACTGCACTCCAGCCCAGGCAACAGTGCGAGACTCCATCTCAAAAAAAAAAAAAATTGTAGCAAACTCTTTTTAAAATATTACCAGAGAAACAGTTAAAATGAAAAGCACTAGCAATTAAAGCACCCTGAATATCTTATTTTCATGTATCATTTTCATCTATATTGCTTGAAAGAAATACATTAATTGTGGGAATTTTGTTTAGATACTCTGATTGACTGTATCAGAGAAGATGATGGAATGCACCCTTGATGTGCTAAAATGAGGAACTGATGAGACAACACAGATGGAAATATTCATTAGGTAGTTGGAGATTTGGACCTACAGTTCTAGAGAAAGTTGAGCTACTAAGACAGGAAAAAAAAATGCCAAAGGAGAGAAAATGTAAGAAGTTCAAGAATGAAGCCTCAAAAAAAAGTTTACTTTTGGAGTAAGAGAAAAAAAAACAAGTAATTTTACTAAATGCATACCTAGATTTTTAAAAATCAAAGGAATATAATACACCTAAAAGTAGAGAAATGGATAGAGTCTCAGATGATGCAAAGGTCAAAAAGAAAAGGAACTCTGAGCAGGGAATCCAAATTAGCAAGTTGGCAAAGCTTTGACATTTGGAGAAAATAATTTCAGTAGACTAATGAAAGCAGAAACCAGATTGCTAGAAGAACTGGATTGCAAATGATAAGCAATAAGGCAATGGAGGAAACATGAGTAGATAATTCTTTCAAAAATGTAACGGGGGCAGGAAGAGACAGAAGTTTGATCAGGCAGAAAGCTGGAAGACAGCTTCTTGCTCCTGAAAAGGGAAAGTTTAAACAGTGGAAATTTGACATTTGCACAGAGAAGGAGAAGGACAGGGATAAGACAACAAATCTGCTCTTTGTCCTTAAGGAAACAAACACACAAAGAATCCGTAAGAAAAAATAAAATATAAAAGAACTGAAAATTAAGATTAGCACTGCTGTTTAGCACACTCACGTAGGTTAGCCACACCAGTCAGCATTTAGGAATTCCCTGCTGTCTGAAACAGCCGTGGTTTACACCCATGATTCAGGCAGTGGGCCTGTTTGTTTGCTTTTCCTTTGGTGAGAGAGTCTGCACATCCTGTGGCAAGCCGAAGGTATCCCTGCCCTCTCCTGCCCTCTCTTCCCTCCTTGCTCCCCTTCCTCCCCCTCCTTTTTTTTTCCCTCAAGCTGAGTTTGTCTTGGAGATTCTAACCTGACAAATTAATTTTATTAAAACAAGCTAGGCAAATATCTCTGGCAATCAAGGAAGGCTTCGTTCTACTAGAAGAGCAGCCAATTTTTTTTTTTTTAAGAGAGAAAAGGAAATTTACAGAGGAAATACAGATAAAACTTGATTATTGAGAGCCTGCCTGGTGGTCCGGTTTCCTGGGTCAACAGTTTGGCCCAGACGTTCAAGACTGGCTGAAGTATAAAAAGATACAGAGGCAATCTGCTCATTCACTGGAGAGAATGCTTCCTAGCTTTAGGCCAAAGCTCTAAGTGATATTAACAATCCCTTACTCAAAAATAGAATCCAAATACGGTCTGACAAATGTGGACAATAAGGCACTTTCTCAGAAATAACACATAAACATACTTGGGGATCTTCGTGTCTATATGCCTTTTCTTCTCTAGTTTTAAGGCCTTTCCTCACCATTCCTTTTTCCTTTCCTACTGAAATCTTCCTCAACCTTAAAACTCAACCACTACCCCCTCCATTCCATTTTGTGAAACCTACAAACTGGAATTCTTTTCTAAAATGATGGGAACTTACATCTCTATAGTAAACCCTAGGTGTCAGGAATTTTGCACTGATGTTGGAACTTGTTCTCTGCCTCTCTCCTCTCTCCTCCAGTCGTTATATGACCCTATACCTTGCTTTATTTTTGCTTTTTTTTTTTTTTACTTTATAGCATTTTTCATTGATTTATATTATATTTATTCATTTATTTGCATATTGTGTGTCTCTTCCTGCTATAAGATGCAGAAACACTGTGACTTTGTTTCATTCATGAATATATTCCCAGAACTTTGTTTTGTTGTTGTTGTTGCTGTTGTTGTTGTTTTGAGACCGAGTCTCACTCTGAGGCGCCCAGGCTGGGGTGCAGTGGCGAGATCTCAGTTCACAGCAACCTCTGCCTCCCAGTTTCAAGCGATTCTTCCACCTTAGTTTCCCAAGTAGCTTGGATTACAGGTGCCCGCCACCACACCCAGCTAATTTTTTTCTTTTGTATTATTAGTAGAGATGGGATTTCCCCATATTGGCCAGGCTGGTCTCAAACTCGTGACCTCATGTGATCTGCCCACCTCAGCTTCCCAAAGTGCTGGGATTACAGGCATGAGCCGCTGCACCCAGCCTATTCCCAGAACTTTGAATAGTGCCCAACGTGTACTAGGCACTCAGCATATTTGTTGAACTAATCAGGATATCCACCCATCAGTCTTTTCATTTAATCCTCACGGCAATTTGTGAAGTAGATATTAATTTTCACATTGTTTCAGATAAAAATAGTTTTTCATCAATATGAGGAAATAAAGAATAACATAAAATTAACATTGGCCGGGCGCTGTGGCTCACGCTTGTAATCCCAGCACTTTGGGAGGCCGAGGCGGGCGGATCACGAGGTCAGGAGATCGAGACCACGGTGAAACCCCGTCTCTACTAAAAATACAAAAAATTAGCCGGGCGTGGTGGCGGGCGCCTGTAGTCTCAGCTACTCGGAGAGGCTGAGGCAGGAGAATGGCGTGAACCCGGGAGGCGGAGATTGCAGTGAGCCGAGATCGCACCACTGCACTCCAGCCTGGGCGACAGAGCGAGACTCCATCTCAAAAAAAAAAAAAAAAATTAACATATATAGGTATATATGTGATATCAATAATTAGATCCCTCTGATGCCAAAGCTCTATTCTTATGTCATTTGTAGCCCTTGTCTTACTGCCTTGTATTATGTCCTCATCTGTCATACCCACAAGGCTGTGAGCTCCCTGGGAGCAAGCCTCATTCTTCTTTCAATAGTCCCCCTGCCATGAAGATAGCTGCTATTCACCAAGTGTTTATTGAGTTGAAATTGAACTTTCTCGTCTCAACTCTGGGCCATACCTAGATTTGGGACTCATTTACATGGAAGATGTTTGCTCACAAGAGTATGTAGTTTTCTACAACTAAACCAAGATAGGTGACTTCTCTCAGCCAAGTGACTGTAATACAGAACAAAGAGACAATCGTGCACCTATAGAAACAAGTGAACCTGCTGGCTGGAAAAGAATCTGAACAGAATAACGAGAGATCATTTCACAAGAAGGGAACAGTAAAAGCATTCATGCAGAGAGGCAGGAAGGCTTGGAAGATGCACTTGGAGATGAGGGAATAGACCCAGTTGTCTGGGAACATTGATATCCACTGGAGTGGCAGCAGATGCAGGATGCTTCTATAGTCACCAGAACAGGTGAGTTCTAAAACTCTGAACTCTCAGTAGTGTAGTTTGTGAACTGGTTTCTAATGTATTAGATTCCTATTGCTGTTATAGCAAATTACCACAAATTTAGCAGCTTAAAACAACACAGATTTATGATCTTACTGTTCTAGAGGTCAGATGTTGATATGGTTTGGATCTGTGTCCCTGGCCAAATCTCAGATGGAATTCTAATCCCCAGTGTTGGAGACGGGGCCTGCTGGGAGGTGACTGGATCATGGGAGTGGTTTTCTCATGAATAATTTAGCACCATCCCCTTGGTGCTATTCTCATATAGTAAGTTCACAGGAGATCTGGTTGTGTAAAGGTGTGTAGCACCTCCCTTCTCTTTCTGTCTCTCACTCGCTCCTATTCCTGCCAAGTGATGTGCTGCCCCCCACTTTGCCTTCCACCATGATTATAAGTTTCCTGAGGCTTCCCCTGAAGATGAGCAGATGCCAGTACCACACTTCCTGTTCAGCCTGCAGAACCATGAGCCAATTAAACCTCTTTCTTTGTAAATTACCCAGTCTCAAGTATTTATTTATAGCAATATGAGAACAGACTAATACAGATGTCCAGAATTGGTCTTACAGGGCTAAATTTAAGGTGTCAGCTGGGTTGTGTTCCTTTCGGAGGTTCTAAGGGAAATCCTTTTCTTGTCTTTTGCAGCCTATAGAGGCTGCCCACATTCCTTGGCTAGTAGCCCCCTTCTCTCTTCAAAAATGCATCACTACAACCTCTGCTTCTGCAGGTCATCACCTCTCCTTCTCCGACTGACTCGGTCACCCCGACCTCCCTCTTGTATTTATAAGGACCATTGTGATTACACTGGATTTGTCTGAATAATCCAGGATAGTTACTTTTATCCATCAAATCGACTGGGCCACAGTGCCCAGATATTTAATCAAACATTATTCTGTCTGTTTCTGTGAAGTTGTGTCTTGAAAGAGACTAACAATTAAATTGGTGGACTTTGAATAAGGCAGATTGGCCTCCATAATGTGGGTAAGCCCCATCCAATTAGTTGAAACCCGTAATAGAACAAAGGCTGACCTCTCCCAAGGAAGAAGGAATTTTGCCAGGGGAATGCTTTTGGATTTGAATGGCAACACTTCCCTGAGTCTCCAGCCCACTGGCCTGCCCCATCAGATTTTGGATTTATCAAGTCTCCACAACCAACTGAGCCAGTTTCTTAAAATAAATCTCCCTATCTCTCTCTCTCTCTTCCTCCTCTGTATCTATGTATACACACACACACACACACTCACAGTTTGTTCCACTTCTTGGAGAATCCTAATTCACAAGGCAATTGCGCCATCTCAAAATCTTTAAATCACACCAACAAAGTTCCTTTTGCTGTGAAGGTAACGTACTAGCTGATTCCAGGAATTCGGACATGGGTATCTTTAAAGGGCCGTTATTTTGCCTACCACACCATACAACCCTTATCAGTCCCCACTTGATCAAGTATTCATCTTGAAAAGCATTGCACCTAGCCCTGAGCAATGGCCATCCACTTGCCAAAAGAGAAGGTCCCTGAAAGATACTATTCTGAAGAATAGTGATGCTGGACTTCTAGCAAATGAACTTTAAATAAAATAATAAGTGTAATTGTATACTTTCCTCGTTCCCTAAATGGACCTTTTCTATGATACAGAATGAAAAAAGAAAAGGCCTTCTAATTTGTGGGACTCAAGTGGTTTGACAAAAGCTGTATTGGGGCTTCAAGCCTTTTTATTTTAATAGTGCTATTCAGAGAGGTTTGCAAGTATAATTAAATATACCACATCTCAGTTCTGTATTTTTCACGCATGATGATGTCTCAGAGACAAACTATTTAGAAATAGATCTAATGACAAAAAATGAGTAGTCTAAGGAGGATGCTACAGTCCACATTACAAAATTGCACCTGTTCTATATCCCATACAATTTTGCACTTTTATTCTGAGCAGAACTTTTTGAATATTGAAATAAAACATAATCGAGCATTTGGAGAGCAACTTTTGCTTCAGGTAATAGTTTTAACTGACAAGGAATCTGGAAGTTTACCCTCCTTCAATGGTGATTCGAATCCCCCCCGCCAACTTTTCAAATTTCTCAGTGGAAAGTGGAAAATCTCTGATCCACACCATCTGTTTGCCTCATCCAGTAGTACATTCCAATCTCTGCAACAGAAGGCTTGTGACAACCTGCCAATAAAATTCCTGAGATTGTCAAGGCGCAGGATACTTGTGAAAAAGATTCAGATAAGATTTTTCATGGTTAAATTCCTCACATACACACCCTCTCTCTCAAAGCACTACTGGCTTCAGTAAGAGATTTCAGGTAAAACAGAAAAATGCCACACAGAGAGAGCTTTCAATGATTTATTCCATAAACAGGCAGTTTGCTGTGTTGGAATCCCTGACTCATCCAGCTGTGGGATAGAAGTCTGGGCTTCTATTTGCATTCATTTAAATTGCAATTAGCTGGTGGCAGGTCATATCCAACTTAGTACATTCCATAAAGAATGGATTTCTAGGTCTGTCAGAGAACACTGTCCATGTTGAATCCATAATAATCACCCTTGGTGTTGAACCCAAGCAAACAGGGTCACAAGAAAATTGTGTACAATTCTCTGAGTTCTACAACCTTCATCATGGTTGAGAAGCTGCTTTCTAAAACAAGAAACCTTCTGTAGTAACAATAAGTAGTAATTAAAGTGCCAGACGCTACACTAAGAACTTTAAATATGTTTTCTTGGTTAACTCACGCAACTACTCTGTGAATTACATCCTATTGTCCGACCTACTTTTCAGATGGTGTAACCACTCAATGGGTTCACCTTTCCCGCTGCCTAGACAGAGCTGACTGATCAATACAGGAGAATTGTGATAAAGAAAGAGTAATTCATGCAGAGCCAGCTGTGCATGAGACCAGAGTTTTATTATTACTCAAATTAGTCTCCCGAGCATTCCAACATGAGAGCTTTTAGGGACAACTTGGTGGGTGGGGGGAAGCCAGTGACCCGGAGTGTTGATTGGTCAGGTCAGAAATGAAATCACAGGGAGTGGAAGCTGTCTTCTTGTGTTGAGTCAGTTCCTGGGTGGGGGCCACAAGATCAGATGAGCCAATTTATCAATCTGGGTGGTGCCAGCTGATCCATCAAGTCCAAGTTCTGCCAAATAGCTCAAGCACTGATCTTAGAAACAGTTTAGGGAGGGTGAGAATCTTGTAGCCTCCAGCTGCATGATTCCTAAACCATGATTTCTAATCTTGTGGCTAATTTGTTAGTCCTACATAGACAGTCTAGTCCCCAGGCCAGAAGGGGATTTGCCTTGGGAAAAGCCCATTATCATCTTTTTTAAAATTATAAACCATAAACTAAGTTCCTCCCAAAGTTAGTTCAGCCTATGCCCAGGAATGAATAAAGACAGCTTGGAGGTTAAGAGCAAGATGGAATTAGTTAGGTCAGATCTCTTCCACTGTCTCAGTGACAACTTTGCAATGCCGGTTTCAATGGCAAAGTCGAGGCAGAAGGGTTAAGTGATTGGCCAAGAGTCACATGACTGGACTGGAGACAGGCTATAAACTCAGATAGCTTGTCTAAAGAGTTCATGTGCTCAACTAAAGGGCTTTGCAACATTTATTCCAAGAAGGTTATCCTTCCTTTATGAAGGAACCACTCTTGACATATCCTTGGATATCAATGAATTTTCCAAGGAGTCGTGAGAATGAATTAGCAATGAGGCATCCACCTATACTCAACTAGTCTGAAGGAACATTGTTACAAGATTGGCTGAATGGGATAGAGTTTTTGTTTCAAGAGTAAATTTATTGGCTCACTTAGAGATGAATCTGAAACTTGGGCTCATTAACATGACACTTTAATGAAATAAACTAGTAAGCCATAGACATTGTTACAAATAATCTCTTTGACTGCCCAAAGCCATATGCTGTGAAGGAAATAAATAATTACAAGCAGAAACATTTTTTTCTTTATGGTAAATAAGATGAAACTCTCTAGTTATATTTTCCTTTTTTTTTTTTTCCTGGAGCTATAAAATTCCCAATGTTGCTAAATACACTGTGTTCCCCAAATTCACATTGTATTGCCTTCAAATGGCTTTAATTCCTTCAAAATGTCTGATGGTTCCATAGTTTGCTGTGAGTTCAGGCCTAAAGAATAGGAGGAAGTTCTCTAAGTTGCCACAAATGTTGATCTCTCCTAAGTAATACAGTTTTCACAAAAACCTCATGGACAGTCCTCTCAATAGCAGATCAAAGCACTTGATTAAAGATAATAATACTGTAGACTGCTTCTCTAAAAAGAGCTGATGGCTTCTCATAGATAAGAAAAAACAAACAAACAAACAAAAATTATCATTGGTTTAGTGCCATAACCAGCTCTTTTTTTCTTATTAAAGAATGGAGCAACAATTTTCCAATGCAACCATTCTTTCAGTAAACTTCTTTGTACATCAGTTTACGAGTTCTCTTTCATATTAGTAGGCTCTCACTATATATGGGTTATTTCTCCAAAGACGCAGAGCAAAACTATAAAAGACAATTCTTTATTGAATAAAACTCTTCCATTCACCTCAAAAGTGATTTCTCAATCCCTTAGCCTGCCTTTTCTTATCAATCCCAACATCATCCCAAATGCAGAAAAGACTTGAACCTGAGTTTTTCTGACTGAAGTTTAGCATTGATTTTTTGGATATTTTATAGACTGTGTGCCAGGCACCTAGACAAGGCTAGAGGAGTGACAGTGCACAGGCAAACACCAGTCATTTTCAATTTGCAAATGATCTCTTTTCCTATAAATAGATGTATGTGAAGTGTCACACCCCTAACTCCATTTCACGAGGTGCTTGTGACATTTCTGGCTCCTATTACCCCACAAAGCCTTTGCTGTCATCATACTCTTATTAGTGAAATACGACCCATGAAGAGCAAATTCCCGCAGCAGGAAACAATAGCAAATATGATTTAAGATTGCCTGAATCTGGGGCCAGCCACAAAGAGCTGCTGCACTATTAAATGAAAGACCAACAGCCAAGAACAAGGTCTTGAAGAGGCACATTCACAACTAAATACTGCAAAGGGCTCCAATCAGGGAAAGTGACCAACTATGAGCAACTCGCAAAAAGAATACAAGTGGAAATGGATTTCCAAACTTACTTGATTGCATTAGTAGGAGGCTCTATTTTCTTTCAAATGCCTGGTTTGGTACTACATGTAATCATGAGCTTTATTTGTTATTTTTGATTATTAATTGGGGAGCAAACTAAAATAGCACCTTGGAAAGCTAAATTTACCAGAAAGGAAAAGCCAATATGTCATTGTTTCAAAGAAGAAGCTGTTTCATCTTGTGTATATAGTTTCTTTTCATCTGTATTTCAAATATCAAAAATAGACTGATAAATTCCCAATACTAAAGGTAAAAACACAATTATCAAATATGTATTCATTCATTGCCATCTATATTCTTTTGATGGTAATTGCTCCTTCCAAAAAGAGAACACAGTAAAACATAATAAATTTTGAAGTAATAAAATTGGAAGGCAATAATTTAAAAATGCTCCCTAGAAGTGGCTTCTTCTCCAGGATAGAGTCCAAGTGGGCTCTAGGTGGCTGACATACAAGCTACTTCTGCATCTAATGAAGGCCATACTCATCTTGGAGTCAGAGAACCGGATTATTCTTTTAGATTGTCCACTTTGGTATATGCTATGTGATGTCTTCAAGAGTCTTCTGCAGAGAGAATTATCATGCACACACCTTAGGTCAATTAAAAACAAACTCTGAAAACAAGCCAGCATTTGGTGTTTATCTAAGAACTCTAGTGTCCTTAGGGCTTACCTAACAACCCTAATAAGCCCCATGTTTAGCTTAAATACCTGACTACACAGTTTTAGTAGAGCCCAGGAGGTGAGAGTTAAAATGAACGTGTTGAGGACAAGTACTCCTGTTTGAATGAGCAAAGACTAGTTATTCAACACCTCACATCTGAATGTGTCATTAACATTACTGATGAGCGCACAGACAAAGGACTACTAGACCAGGAAAGCAGGATTTGGGTGGGGAAAGCACTCTGTACATAGGTGGAATTATGCTGATGAATAAAGGACAGCACTTCAGAAAGAACACACCCAAATGCAAACTTCACATGCTACGTGACTTTGCCGTGGATCAGTTCTATTTACAGAATCATGTGAATGTCAACCAGTTTGCAAAAATAAAATTCCAGACTAAAATTACTTAAACAATAGGAAATATATTTTCTTCCAGAACTAGAAAGCAGTAAGTAGTCAGTTCAAGAGTTAGCAAATTCTATGATTCAGTGATGCCATGAGGGATCTCTTCCCTATATTTCCACTCTTCCCTCTTCAGGGTGTTGCCAATATTTCCCCTCAGTTTTAAAATGGCTGCGGCAATTCCACTAACTTCCTGTTTTTACTGATTTAGGAGACGTTTTGTTTGTTTGAGATGGAATTTCACTCTTGTTGCCCAGGCTGGAGTGCAATGGCATGATCTCGGCTCACTGCAACCTCAGCCTCCCAGGTTCAAGCAATTCTCCATCTTCAGCCTCCTGAGTAGCTAAGATTACAGGCACCCACCACTACATCCAGCTATTTTTTTTGTATTTTTAGTAGAGACAGGGTTTCGCCATGTTGGCCAGGCTGGTTTCGAACTCCTGACCTCAGGTGATCCACCTGCCTCAGGCTCCCAAAGTGCTGGGATTACAGGCATGAGCCACCGTGCCCAGCCTGATTTAGGAGATTTTTTGAATGAATGTTTCTCCATTTGGTGTAGGCTCTTAGGACAATTTCAAGAGACTCTAAATAACTGTTTGGTTTTTTATTTTCCCCCAGTTACACGCTTTTGTGCTAGGGAAAGAGTCTACCATGCGCCTCACTCTGTCATTCTGGAAGGCCTACCTCTCAAGATTTCTTGCGCCTAGGCTTCAAAACGGTGCACCATTGCTTCTGCTATATTTTTACAAGATCGGCCTAAATTTAAGAAGCAGGACAATAGACTCCACCTGCAGATTGGAAGAATCACAAAGTCACACTGCCAAGGGTTTAGATGCAGGGAAACCTAGATAACTGAGAACACAGTCCAATTCACTAGCAGAGGAATACCTTTCTGAGACTTCCTCAGTAGATTTCTCCTCTGGTCCACCAGGCAGGATTGGATCACATGCCTGTGCTCCTGCAGCAAGAAGGACTCGAATAGGCAGAGTCTGACATTTTCAAGTTCCAGAGTGAGAAGCAGACTTTGCCAGTGTTGAGGACTAGGGAGAAAGTGGCTCTGTGGCAGGCAACCCATAGTGTCTGCCAAAATGTGCAATCTTTCACCTCAATTTGAGAGGGTAGTTCAACAGTATTTAGACAAGAACGAAAGTCCTGCCCAGTGTCAAACATAATTAAAATTAAATATTTATTTATTTAATTTTTATTTATTAAAATTATTATTTATTTATAATTTATTTATAATGTATTTAAAATTAATTTATTAAAACTAAAATTAAATATTTATTCAAAAATAGGAATAAATATTCCTAGCTCATGATATATATTTTGGAAGGTTTGTGAGAAGATGCTGGATATTAAGAAAAACATTCAGAAGAAATACATTAAACTGTTGGAGGCTAAGGAAAAGAACAGTGAAGGTTGTAGTCCATTTGAATACATTTTTAACAAATTGCTCTCTATGTACTTGGAGTAGCCTGACCATAATATCATAAAAGTAACAATTGATATCACTATATTATTTATAGGATTTTAAAAATACATTATATATGCCAGATACTTTAAGTATATTACATATGTACATATGTTACATATATAATATATATTATATATGCCAGACATTTTGTTAAGTATATTACGTGTTAAGTACGTTACATGACCTTATGAAGCAGATTTTTTTTATCTTTTATAAAATGAAAAGAAATAAACCTCATATAAGTTAGATTAATTGGGCTCAGTTAACTCGGTTAATAAATGACAAATACCCATATTCAAACCTACATCTATCAGGTTCCCTACTGTGAAATCTTTCTACATATCATGCTTTCTTTTCTTTTCTTTTTTTTTTTTTTTTTTTGAGATGGAGTCTCACTCTGTCGCCCAGGCTGGAGTGCAGTGGTGCCATCCCAGCTCACTGCAAGCTCCGCCTCCCGGGTTCACGCTATTCTTCTGCCTTAGCCTCTGGAGTAGCTGGGACTACAGGCACCTGGCCACCATGCCTGGCTAAATTTTTGTATTTTTAGTAGAGACACAGTTTCACCGCAGCCAAGACGGTCTCAATCTCCTGACCTCATGATCCTCCCGCCTTGGCCTCCCAAAGTACTGGGATTACATGCATGAGCCAGCGCGCCCGGCCATCATGCTTTCTTTACTAAGCACATAGAAGAAAAAGGAAAAAAAAGGAAAACTTGGGAAAGCAGGAAGTATGACATTGCTGAGATGATAGCATGGCTGTGTGAATAACCATAAAACTTGTGACAAAAACATTGTATGTAACAAACACTTTCCACTCAATACATCAAGAACATCTTTTCATTGTATTGAATGGTAAAAACATTTTGATAACTACTATCAAGTTTTTTATTCTACTATATGAATATATGACAATTTAAAATGTATTTCCAATTATAAGTTGAAGAAAGACTATTACATGTTCAAAATCTTCCTTTTCTATTGTCTTAAGCACAGAACTGGAGTACAGGTCCCAGCTTCCCATACTGCGGAGTGGCCATGTATTATCTGGCCAGTGAAATGTGAGCAGAGGGATCTATGTAACTTACAGGCTCAGCATGAAATATCATCCATATGATCTCCATATACTTTCTCATGCAGGTCAGCCAAAGACAGAGGCTCTCTTGAAGAGGACTCCTGGGACTCCAGAAATGGAGGAGTCATTAAATGGAAGGAGCTTGAATCTCTGAACAATTATATGAATGCACACTCATCAGGAACGTCCATTTTGGAACTTCTGTGAGCAAAAAATATACGTTTCTGAATGTTGAGTCACAAAATTTCTGGATTACTTTCTTTAATAAAGGCTAGTACTATTGTTATTTACTCTAAATAATACATGAGCAATGCTTCAGAGGTCCTCTTTGTAGCTAAGTCTTTCTGCAAATACCTAATTATTTACTTAGAATATATTCTTAGAAGTAGAATTTCTGGTCAAAGGGTATGAACACTTAAAGTTTTTGAAATTGCCTTCCAGAAAGCTTCTACATTATTTAAAAACCCTACCAGCAAGTCAATGAAAATTTCCAAAACAACTCGCTTCGTTAGAATTTAACCATATTTTCTAACATAGATAACTTTTGTAAGGAATTTGCTAGGCTCTTGTGTCAGCAATTTTACTAATTATTTATGTCTTTGAGTCTATGTAACATACCCATCCTTCAATTTGTTTCAAAGATCAAATGTCATGGAATATTAACAGTATATATTTAAAATATTTAAAAATATAAGGCAATACAAAAATAAATTAGATACAAATCTAATTTCATGTATGTAAATGTAATAGTTATACATAGTAACAAATTTTATTCTGCCTTGAAAAGATTATCTGCTAAAACCTTGGCCATATGATCTTTAATTAGATTGTTACTTCACTGGGCTATCATAGTAGCACTAGTTACTTAACAATACAGATGTTTCCTTTTTGTAGTTTTTATTGGCTCAAGATGAACACAAGCTTTAGTTCAAACAAAAGTGAGAGAGTGCAATTTAAATGAGGAGGTGATAGAATATGCACTAGAAGAGAAAAGGAGATAGATGTGTCGGCTGTTTGTTTTGTTTTCTTTTGAAAACTGCTGCTTCTCCACTCCTGGTTTGATACTTGGAGTTCAGAAACTTTCCAACTGTGTTGAACAGAACTTCTGTCTCCCCTTGGGAGCAGCAGCAAGCCAGGGTAGACCACAAGAACCAATGAAAATACCTCATCCTATTTATACTGGGTCACATTTCCCCATTTTGGACAGATGGAACCTTTGGAGAAGAATATTAATGACCATTGGAAGATGACACTAGTCATTTAGGGAAACACTCAATAAATAGGCAAGTGATACTTCACACAGGGACTCCCTAGATTTGCAAAACGCTTACACCCCGGAGGAAGCTTTTCCTGGAGATGTGATAATTTGTTTTTTCGGATAATAAAGCTTCATTCTTTAGAACTACCAGACGAAGCAAGACAGTCCACTAATATCACATTACAGTCTTTTTAAAGATCTCAACTATTTTATTTTTTCTATGAATTCTAGAGTAATATAACTTAGGCATTGTCTGGTTTAAAAATACATGATCTGTTTTCACCAATTATAAACGAAATGAGTTAGTATCTCATAAGGATTCTTGAAAGATGCCAACAGTCCAGAGGTCATGAGTGACATCTTCAAGGGGGCCTTCAAAGCCCCTCCAAGTCATTAGCAGCAACCAAAGCCCCAGAAGTCTCCTCCCAGACAGAGGTACAAACAGCCTCATGGCTAGAAGTCTCATTTACCACTTTGGCGGGCTAAGGAGAAGGGGAGAAAATGCTTGCAAAGAAAACTAATTCTATTTCTTGAAATGAGTGAGTCCTATTTTATCCTATTTTTTCCTCCCCAAATTTCACGGCTATCAACCTAATACACGAAAGTACAAGACTAAGATTATTCTGTCTAAAATAAGAAGAAAACAGGCCATGTATAGTTGTGTATTTTATTCAAAACCATTATACATATATAGCATTATTGCCAAACCGCTTTAAAAATGAGTCACAGTTGGCCGGGTGCTGTGGCTCATGCCTGTATTTCCAGCACTTTGGGAGGCCTAATGGGGATGGATCACCTGAGTTCAGGAGTTCAAGACCAGCCTGGCCAACATGGTGAAACCACATCTCTACTAAAAATAAAAAATAAAAAATAAAATTAGCCAGGCATTGTGGTGCACACATGTAATCCCAGCCACTTGGGAGGCTGAGGCAGGAGAACTGCTTGAACCCAGGAGGCGGAGGTTGCAGTGACCGGAGATTGTACCACTACACTCCAGCTTGGGTGACAAAAACGAAACTTGATCTCAAAAAAAAAAAAAAAAAAGTCAAAAATGTTAAGGGTGCAGGTGTGTCCACTTTGCTGTTTCAGCTACAGACAACACACATCACACAAGGTTAAATGAACAATTCAGACTTTCCTCTGGGAAATTTTAGTTATTTTAAAGAATGTAAAGACTAAGTATTTAGTTCAGGAGGAATTCCGTTGAAGCAAATTATGTAAGAACAAATTTTTGTAGCACAATTTCCATCACATTAGAACTCTGTAGATAATTCTAGTGATACCAGTACATTCAGATCTCATATTTGAAAGATAGAGGCATATATAAAGAAATGTTAACTGAGCTTTAAGATGTTGGAAAAATTTATTAATGTTATGAGTGAAGATTAAAAAAATATACTTTGTCAGGATAGAAACTAACAGGGAAATATTAAAAGTTATAAATGCCATTAAAAAGAAGAATCACTTAAGGTGACCCATCAAGGGATGTTAATAGGGAATGATGATTGGAAAGTATGAAAAGGAAAATTGAAGAATAAACACAAGAAAAGTTTCCTGAGAGTCAAACCTTTTTCAGTCTCTAGGGATTCCATGGAAAATCCATCATTTAGATCATACTAAGCAGTACTGTTCAGAATATTAACAAAGCTTTGTACTTCTTCTTCTCAACTTTGCATCTGGGAAAATATGTGTGTTGCTCTCAGTAGCAGAGTTCTTCAGGTTTTGGCTTGTTTTCTTTATAAACTCCTCCTTCATCAGCCATCAGTAAGAGCCAAGAAGATCTAGTAAAGATGATAGAGAACCAAAATGTAGATGAGGAGTACCCAACTCTAACTCCCAATATAAGTAGTTATATTAATGCACTTAATTTTCTCAGAAAAGAAAATTGATGGTCCACAAGTGATTTGTAAATACTTTCCAAAATACCGATAGCAGGCTATAATTTTTATGAAAGAAACTCAAAATTCATATAAGTAATTGTTTTCATTCTATAGGAAATGAGTTAGTTTCAAGTTTTCATGATTAACAGAGGAATTCTCATCTTCCATTCAGATCTTAGGGACTGTTAGATATTTACAATTGAAGTGAGATTTCTTTCATGATTAAGAAAGTTAACCTTAAATGTGTTTGAGAGCTACATGAAGTAAACTAGTTGTTCTATGTTAGTATTATTTGATGTCATCTTGTTTCAGTACGAATAAGATGCCAGGTCACACTATAATTAATAATAATATTAATATTGTTTATCATTAATGGCTTCATACCTAAATGTCTCTGCTTGTTCTATAGCAACGATGGTCTCTGTCACAAATTTCATGATTTTTATTAAGACCTCAGAAGGCTGTGGCAAAGATTTTCTTACCCCTGGTAAGACTTTGTGTAGACATTACAGAAGACAGATGTCCTCAATGAGTGCCATTTTTATTCAAATAGATTTGAGGCTCTACTAGATAGGCCTTCCATGGACTATCTTCATGAATAGCTACATATCCAATGTGGTTCTGCATTCATGTGTATTCCATTCTTTTTTTTTCTCTGTACTTTCTTTTCTTAAAAATAAATGTTATTATGTATATTTAAGGCATATAACATGATGTTATGAATTAAATATAGATAGTAAACAGGTTACTGTAGTGAGGCAGATTAACACACTCATCATGTACACATTTCATTTCCATGACCTGTTACTTTCATGGCTAATATAATCTAAGGGCTAGAAGAGAAAGTAAGCTCATCAGAATAATCTTTCCACACTTTCTTCTCCCTTTTCTGCGACCATTACCATTTCTACCCAAAATTATTACTGTGTATACATTTTCTTGAATTTTTTATGCCCCCCTCCTCATGGCATTTAAGCTACTCTATATTTATTTCTACACCGAGTCTTTTCCTTCACTACTGCTGTTTGTAGTAAGCGTGGAGTCTGCTTTTCACTGCTGACCTTAAAGTGAGAGTTTCCTTCCCTTTGATTGTGTTACTGGACTCCCTTCCACCTTCCCTGCCTGTCTTATCTCTACTGAAGGTGCAGAAAGCATAGAGACTACCACCTCCACCACCCCCAAATACACGCATGCACGCACACAGACACACACACACACACACACACACACACACAGAGCACGCTTCCTTAGGCAGAGAGAAACACTGAGCTCTTTGTCTTTCTGCTTGTCATACAGAAAAGGGAGGGGAGGAAGGGAGATACAGAGGAAGGAACAAGCCAAGTTCTATGACCCTGTCTGTCTCTGCTCAGGGCAGAGAACTTATATTTCTGAAACCAAACTTTACCCCTCCTCCTCCCGTCACACAGGGTGGCAGAGTCACCTTGGCAAGCACATGTGTCCATTTGCCAAGATGCCCTAGGAAGAGACTGCATTTGTTCATGGAAAGCAGGATAAGATGCCTGAAGCAAAATAAGTCTTACCTCGCTTGGAATCAGAGTGCTACTAGGCACGATGTGGAAGCGCAGAATAGAACTGTCTTCTCTGAAGGTATATTAGGATGTTTTCCTCCCTAAGAGTAAAACTCATTAACAAAGGTATAAACAAATGGAGAATTCTTTTTATTACATAGTAAAAATCTGAAGCAGCTGGTGACATTGGTTCAGCAGCTCAGCGATGTCATGACTGTTGTCTAATTCATTTGTCCTTTTTCTTGAGGTCACAAGGCAGCTGACACAGCTGTAGAGCCCATGTCCTTCTTAGAGGAGATAGAACAGAGGACGAGGAAAGATCCCAGCAGATATCTGCTTACTTGTTATTAGCCACACAGCCTTTTTCAGTTCTAAAGGAGGCTGGGGAATACAAGTATCTTACATTTTCAACCTCTATAACTGAGGTTGAAAGGGAAGAAAAAGTTGAGGTTAAGTACTGGGCAAGCCAATAAACACTGTCTGCCACAAAAGGAATCCCATACCCAGATTTATTCATTTCCTTTTCCTTTTCTTAGAAATATCTATGAAGGGCATCACACCTCTTGACTAGCCCACATTTGACTAGGCTTACAAATTTTAGTATCACTGTTTACTTTCAAGTTAGGGAGATCATTCTTGATTTATAGGAATGCAAACAATTAAACAAACAAAAAACAAATAACCACATTAAAAAATTGGCAAATGACATGAACAGTCACTTCTCAAAAGAAGACATACATGCAGCCAACAAATATATGAAAAAAAAAATGCTCATCTTCACTAATCATTAGAGAAATTCAAATCTAAACCACAGTGAGAGACCATCTCATGACAGTCACAATGGGTATTACTAAAAAGTCAAAAAACAACAGATGCTGGTGAGGTTGCAGAGAAAAGAGAACACTTGTACACTGCTGATAAGAATGTAAATTACTTCAACCAACTGCAAAAAGTAGTGTGAAGAGTTCTTTAAAAACTTAAAAAAGAACTACTATGAGAGCCAGCAATTCCACTACTGGGTATATACCCGAAGGAAAATAAATTATTCTACCAAAAAGACACATGTTTGTATGTTCATTGCAGCACTATTCACAACAGCAAAGGCAAGGAATCAACAAAGATGTCCATCAACAGTGGACTGGATAAAGAAAATGTGGTACATATACGCCATGGAATACTAGACAGCCACCGAAAGAAAAAAATTGTGTTCTTTGCAGCAACATGGATAGAGCTAGAGGCCATTACCCTAAGTGAATGAACACAAGAACAGAAAACCAAATGCCACATGTTTCACTGATAAGTGAGAGCTAAACATTGAAAACACATGGACACAAAGATGAGAACAATAGACACTTGGGACTGCTTGAGAAAGGAGGATGGAAGGGGGCTGTGGGTTGGTAAGGCTACCTCTCAGGTACTATGCTCACTACCTGAGTGACAGGATCATTCGTATACCAAGCAACACGCAATTTACCCATGTAACAAACCTGCACATGTACCTCCAGAAGCTAAAACAAAAGTAGAAGAAACAAAAAGAATTTGAGCATACTGTGTTTTGGGGCCTGCAGTTTTATCTTTAGATGGCTTATTGTCTTTAGATGGCACAACCATCCTGCTGTGTACAACTCAGCTATTGTAGAGGTCACATACGTGTATTCAGAATTTAAACGCTAAATTGTAGATAGGGAAACTGAATGAAAAAATAAGCCATCCTGTTGATCCTTCCGTTATATTTTGTTCAACATACACAATATGACTGTCCTAATCATATCCCAGGCTCAATTTTTCCTTTCTTTTGCAATTTCAGATGGCGCCTGCAAGCCTGAACAGTTAAACCCTCTATTTGTCCTTGAGTTTTCCTCTTGCCTAAATTCTTCCTCTAGTTCCGACTCTACCCACCCAGTCTTTGATTTTTCTCACAGAACTCTTTGCTTCCCTAGTTATTCATCTCTCCCTCTCTTTTAGAGAAAGCACTTCCTCCTCTGGATACTCTGTAATCTTTCTTAGGACCACACAATGTGCCTTTATGTGTGATGATAGTGGACAGATGTGATTTTTCCAATGGATTCTATTTTGCTTGCCTATTTATGTATTGCTCAGACTTCAGTCTTTAGTCTGAAACAAAATAAGTTAGAACATTCATTGCTTCTAATTTATATTGAGGTGAGTTTTCATTCATTTGAAATGATTTTCTAATTATACAAAGTTCTTAAATCCCCTGTATCGAAAATCATGGAATATACCAGAGAAGGTTAGAAATTACAAATTTGTCTTTTAAAAATGTTTCTAAAAGCAAGGATGCAGTACTATTTAACAATAGATTGTTTTTTCAAAGAACAGTTTTCATAATATTTATGCAAAAGGAACACAAGTAAATGTTCCACAGCCCATGTGTCAAGTTTCCAATTGTATCTCTTTATCTTGAAATGGCGTATTTTATGTAACAGAGACTATAAGACCCAGAATAGAGTTTAAGACCTATCTATAATTAAATCTCATTTTTGCAGAAGACAATAGAGAAGCCACAGAAGCTGAATAACCCATCCAAGGGTTCACAATTTGTGAGTGGCAAACCAGTTTCCTGATTTCCAATTCAGGGCTGTTTTTACCATCATCTCCATCTCAAGGGCTCACGCCTATGACAAGCAGCTACAGATACCATACCCAGATCTGGTGGTTCGTATGATAAGAGGCATAAGTTGGGGCTTTGCAGGGCTGTATCATGAACCAAGTATTGGGTGATAGGCTAAGAACACAAAGAGGGAGTAGAAATGAGACCAGAAGTGTGGACCTGCTAAACTTGGGACAGTGGGACACTAGCACATATATTCTCTATATTCTCTGAGCCAGGTCTGGATGAGGGTGGCAGGGCAAAAGTTGCAGGTTTAAAAGAAGGTAGAAATGACCACTTCCAAAGACAGATCTCCCACGGTATCAAAAAAGTAGACAGATATTGCCTGGGGGAGGCAGGTTAGTTATAGTTAGCACATTGTCTTACTCATAATTAACACATTGATCAATTGACCTTCAGATAATTTTAGCTAAAAAATGTGGTGGGGTACAGTCATGGAAGGAAAAACATTATTTCTACAGCACCTGAGCTGAAAAACATTTTCAGAGCATTTGTACAAACAACATAGCTAACAACCACTGTAGAAGTATGCTTTCTCTGCAAGAAAATCCTTTTGAAATTTAGTCCTCTCCTTAGCTTTTCTACTTTTTTTATTCATTCATCCATATAGTCATCAGATTTAGGAACTACCTACTATATGCCCAACAACTTAATCACTGTCAATATTTACAATAATGAGATGGCCGGTTTTTTTCATGTGGTAGAGGCTTGGAAAACATGAAATCCTTCTTCGAAATGTTTGTAAATGTTTGTTCTGCTAACTTGAAATAAGTAATGTGTTTGTGTTCAGAGCAAACAATTCCAATGTCTCATTTTAGGAAACAAATTAATATTATTGAATTTTAAATCAACAATAACAAAACACTCTTAAAAGAATTGGCCAGGGGAGGTGCAGTGGCTCATTCCTGTAATCCCAGCACTTTGGGAGGCCTAGACAGGCTGATCACCTGAGGTCAGGAGTTTGAGACCAGCCTGGCCAACATAGTGAAACCTTGTCTCTACTAAAAATACAAAAAATTATCCAGGCGTGGTGGTGCACACCTGTAATCCCAGCTACTCAGGAGGCTGAGGCAGGAGAATTGCTTGAACCCAGGAGCCAGAGGTTGCAGTGAGCCGAGATCGCACCACTGCACTCCAGCCTGGGCAACAGAGTGAGACTCGGTCTCAAAAAAAAAAAAGAAAAAAAGAATTGGCCATGAAAAAATGGGTTGCATCATTTATGTAAAATCTATTCACAAATAAGTAGAGTACTTAAATAAATGGCAGAGTTAAAATGGTGACTTAACTAATACTTTTTGTAAACTTGAGAGCAATTCCTCACCATCTTGAATGAAGATATTTTGTGTATCTTAATTATGTGGCAAGACTTGGTTGTCTTTTTCATCTGCCTGACCCTAATCCCACTCTTGATCTTCAGTAAAATAGATTAAAGAGAAAGAGACTCTGTTAGTGTAATATACATACAAATGAAGGTGTTAATCACATTAAACATGTATCTACTCATGTAATAGTCATTCTCTGAGTAGCATCAATGCCTGGATTACTCCCCCTGCTCTCCTCCTAGGTTTTTGGATCTCTCTTAGAGGAGTAGAATTATAGTTTGCAGGTCCTGCATATACCTGCAGGAGACCTTAGGGTGACGTGTAAAACAGATCTTTCTCTTGTAAACATTGCTGCCCTGTAGCGTAATACAGGATTATTGTTATATGTTACTAGTAAGTTTACATTCTAGTCTACCAAATGATGGGGAATGGGGATAGTATATTTTACTACAGTTAACATTCATAATTAGTTTACATACAAATTAACTGAACAAATTAAATTATATATGCAATTACACATATATCTAGTAAAAATTCTGGTTCTTGTTTTGTCTTCCAGTGTGCTTTCAGCAAAAACTGCTAATATGCCTCAAGCCACAAGCCATATGAGGCCAAATAAAACTATTTTTTAATACATTCCCCAGCTGATTCTAATTGCCCAATTCATTTCTGTTTCTTTCCACAAACCATTTCTGCAGCCTGTCAGTAGGATTGCCTGATTGATCATTCCCAGAGATTTGGGCAGAGTGCAGCTAGGATGCCTATTATCCCTGGCAACAAATAACCATGTTAAGAAAAAAACGTTCTCCACAGCAGATGCAGCTGTGGAGAACATACAAGCTCACAGAAAGAATATGGGCAAATAAAAAAGACATTTGCAAAGAAAAAAGATTTCAAAAGCTAACATAACTCCCCCAGTGCCTGGCACATTATAGGTACTCATGAAAAGAATATAATCACCATGCTCAAACAAGAAAGCTAAACTGAACTGTTCACATTCAACGGTGACATAGGCAGATAAGAAATGTACCATCAGCAGGGAATAAATAATGTTACCCAAAACGACACCTAAAGAGCAAAGGATCTAGAGAGGTGTCATGAAATTTTCCAAAATAAAATCTCCAATTAAATCCACTTAATTATTAAACAATGTAAATTTGAAATGGGGTAGGGTGAAGAGGAAGAATTGAAAAATCAAACAAAGAAAGCTATCAATTGAGCTTTCCCAATGACAATGAGAATAACTGTCAATCGATGACAATGACTATGACAGTAAGTATAACCATCAAAACATATTTCATAAGAGGATTACAGGTGGTAGATAGACATTTCCCATATTATTCATTAGCATTCCATCACAGAGAAATCAGCCGCCTTTTGGTATATGTGCTAGATTAGTTCAATCAATGATTATTAACATATGTTTTAATGTCCAAAACCTAAGAACTGCTGCTGTGCCAAAGAAATCAGGGCGTAGACAAAAGAAATGCAAGGAATCCAGCCTCACCTTTTAAAGTTTTCATGAGAAACAGCTTCATGAAGAAAACACTTGTGTATTAATACAAGAAGTTTAACTCAAGAGTGTGTGGGTAGCATATCAAGCAATCAAAGGTAGCTGAGCACAGGATACGGAAAGAAACAACATAAATGCAGAAGGAGTTCAGGCATTGACTACACGCCGGCCCGTGAAACTGGCTGCTCCGTTTTCTATCATACCCTACTCGGTCTGCCATTGGGTGGGCAGTTAGTAGAACCAGGGACTAGACAGGAGTTAACCACCTTATGCATCCCCTTTTCTCTCCACCAACTGCATCTATTATCAAAATACAAACTACTCCCCACCACCCCCAAAAAAGTGCACTTCAGTTGAAAGTAGTACTCTGGTGGCACAGAGAATGGTATTTCCAATGTCTTTTTCTCACATTGTTTATGTGTTTGCACAGAGTGTTAGCTAAGTCCCTTTATTATTTTTTGCATCACAGCTTCCCTCCATGTTTATTTCTCTGGTTTACACCAGCAGTGTAATATTATTTCTCCAAACAAAGGAAATGTGCCAAAGTATAATTTTATAGTGGTCTCCACTAGCCTCCTTCTTTGCCCCCTACCATTTCAGCCTGCTCAGTTCTAGGTTTCCCCACAGTCAGTGGGAACTTGTCAAGGATTTTGCATAATAGTTGACATTTTGTGTGTTACGCCTGGCACTATGCTAAAAGTTTCCTATGCATTATCTTATTTGGTCAGTAAAACAACTTTATGAGATATGTTTTTCTATTATTCGCATCTCTAAGATGGGGAAATTAAAGCTTAGAGAGATTAATTCACTGACCAAAGATGAGCAGAGCTGGATCTGAGCTAGAAGAGGCTAACTCTAAAACCCACACTCTTTTTTTTTTTGAGACAGAGTCTCACTCTGTCGCCCAGGCTGGAATGCAGTGGTGAGATCTCGACTCACTGCAACCTCTGCCTCCTGGGTTCAAGAGATTCTCCTGCCTCAGCCTCCCAAGTAGCTGTTACTACAGTCATACATGCCATCATGCCCGGCTAATTTTTGTATTTTTAGTAGAGGCGGAGTTTCACCATGTTGCTCAGGCTGGTCTCGAACACCTGACCTTGTGATCCACCTGCCTCTGCCTCCCAAAGTGTTGGGATTACAGGTGTGAGCCACTGTGCCCGGCCTTTTTTTTTTTTTTTTTTTTTTTGAGACAGAGTCTCACTCTGTCACCCAGGCTGGAGCGCAGTGGGACAATCTCCGCTCTGCAACATCCGCCTTCTGGGTTCAAGCGATTCTCCTTCCTCAACCTCCTGAGTAGCTGGGATTGCAGGTGCACGCCATCATGGCCGGCTAATTTTTGTATTTTTAGTAGAGATGGGGTTTTGCCATGTTGGCCAGGCTGGTCTTGAACTCCTGACCTCAGGTGATCCATTCACCTCAGCCTCCCAAAGTGCTGGGATTACAGGTGTGAGCCGCCATGCCCGGCCTAAACCCCCCATTTATAGGCTCTTCGATATATCTGCTGTCTTTTAAGAAAATGTCATATCTGTCCAAATTGCCTTTTGAAAAATGAGAAACAACAACAACAAAAAAAACAAGCAGAAAGCACATTCTCTCATCCTGCCTCCCTCCCCACACAACCCACGTGGAAAAGACCTTTACTTATAATTTTATGTGAAAGTGACTAATGTACCAATGTCGGTGCACTTTAAGAGACTCTTTCACTTTTTAAAAAAAGAATTGTGAGCAAAGACTATATTCTCAACAAATATTGTCTTTCTACATCAATTAAGCGATTGCAAGTTTGCATATAGAGAAAATAAGTCTGTACTCTCATTTATGGAATTTAATATGGCATTTTTGAGGTAACCATTGATTGGAAGCAAAGTTTTTTTTACAGTTTTATTAAGATATTACTGATATACAACAAATTATACATAAAGTATAAAGTTTGGAAATTTTTGACATGTTTACTCTGTGAAAGTATTACCTACTCAAAATAATAAACATTTCTATACTTCCTAAAGTTTTCCTTTATCTTTGTTATCTTTCTGTCCCACTCCCCACCCCTTCCCAAGGAACTACTGATCTGCTTTCTGAGACTGCATATTAGTTTTCATGTCACAGATGTTTATATGAATGACATCATGTAGTATATACTCTTTTCCATCTGGCTTCTGTCACTCAGCATAAACATTTAAGATTCATCTGTGTTGCAGTATGTATCAATGGTTCGCTTTTATTGTTGTATAGTATTTCATTGTGGGAATATGTCACAGTTTGTTTTATCCATCCACCAGTTGATGAATATTTAGGTTGTTTCCAGGTTTTGACTTTTAAAGTAGAGCAGCTATAAGTTTTGGTCTGAATATGTGGTATATCTAGGAATAGAATGACTGGATCATATAGCAAGTCTATGTCCAACTATTTACAAGCTGCCAAGTTATTGTCCGAAGTGCTTATATTATTGTACATTTCCACCAACAGTGTGTGAGAAGTGGGTAGAAGAATAACCTTGCTTTTCTCAAATTATGATCAAGAGTTAGTACCTGGCTCCTCAGGGAATAGAAATGAAAATCCTGGATCATAGTCCCTTATGGACCTTTTGTCTTCATTAGAAAATTATGTAATAAATATATCAAGCAAGGTCTCCTGGGGTGAAAATTTTATGACACCACATGAAGATAAAAAATATGTTTTGAATAAATTAAATAATTAGCTAATTGTTTTGGAGATCCTCGACTAACTAAGACATGGAAATACCTCTTCAGAATTGCTCAGCTCTTCTGAGGATGCATCTGCATATGACACTAGGGCGAGGATGTGTGACTCAGAAATTCCACTCACTGGAAGTCAAGGCATATTTTTTTTTTTTCTAGCTAGGCTTAAAGCCAATGTCACCATAACTTTAATGGACTCAGTGTAGCTGTGAGTTGTATTATCTCAGGAGTATAATCATAAAGACAAGTTCAAAATAGCATTCCAGGAGATTGCCAACACTCTATTATAAAGTAAATAAATACAGATGGGGCACTACACTGAAAATGCGGCATGAAGTTGCCATCCATGGCAGGTGTCAACATTTGGACCTGATAAATGAAGCCAAGGCATGGATAAGAAAAAAATATCTAGGACCAAAAGAACAAATATTTAAGAGTGGAGCCCTCAGAAAAAGAAAGAATCATCCATAGGAATAAAAGAAAAAGAAAGGTAACGAGTCTCCTGGCATAGAAACAGCAGCATTTAGGATGAACTGTCCTCATGACTATCTCCAATGCTGTTCCCTCTTCATGACTGAATCCCCTACACTTGCTGTCTCATCTCCCTAGGGTCAGCTGGACCTGTTGGACTTGAGGTGTCAATTTTGATGTTTAATTTTGATTTAAACTCAATTTTAGATACTTTTCCCTTTTGAGATCTTCATATTTAATCCATTATTCAAACTCGTGTCACTAATGAAATGATGGGGGAGAATAGAAGCCTTAGTTTTACATATACGATCAGTATGATGGTGATTTTTTTTCCTGTATAAATTCTATGTAAAAGAAACCTGGTTTGAAACCCCCCCAAATTAGAGTTACTTCCTAATGATTTTTAATATAATCTGATTTTTTTTCGGTCTTCTTTCTTGTGCTTGTTTTTCAGACATATGAAGGAGGGTCTTTCCATATTAAATTGTTTTCCTGGCAGCACCTGAACCAAAGGATCAGACTTCAAATAAGTCTTTTTCCAATGTTATGTTGAAACTGGATACAACATTTCTCATAAAACTTCTAAGTCAAACAGTGATGAGAAACTACTGCCTAAAAGGTACCTATTTAAGACAGAGACTATATATAGGTTTTTAAAAGTTCTTGTTCTTCTCCCTCTGCAAAGCACCACACATATCCATGTTTCATTTATAAATAGACTTGAAAATTACTATCGGGCACCAGCATTAACCATTTTCTGTTCTGTATGATGAAATACAGTCCTTGCGAAGATTTTTCCTGGGTCACGGTTTAAAAAAAAGAGAATGCTGAAGACTGTGACTAAAATTCCTTTGTTAAAACCCAAAGCCAATCAAATCTATTTCCATCCTTAGCAACATGTGGTTCCATTAAAGTTAATCACTTTTCTATTTCAGTGTATAGGCATTAATTCCCTACTTTAAGGAGTTTAATAGTTGAAAAAAAGTACAATTCCAGAAATGAGTACTCTCATGAACATTTGCAGAGTATATTTGTCTTGTCCGAGATGTTTCAGAAACAAATAAATGAAATGCAGGAAACAAGATATGGGCATGATGCACTTATTTCCTTGAAAGAATGTATTGGCCATTTGTCATGTGGGGACTTAATACCTTTTATTGTATTATATTATTCTATAAAGGTATTCTTTTAGACATCAAGCATGAGAGAGTTTCCAGAAGCCATTTTTTTGCTCTGTTCTTTAGTTTGTGCTCTCTATTACAACTCCAAGCAGTGAGCCATACCGGAGAACCAAACAGAGTGGCTCTGGCCAGGGCTCACTCTTTTCTCTATTTCTCTCTCCTGCCATCTCTATTTCAACAATATCTCTTAGCTTTGCTTCTCTTTGGGTGCAGCATTATTCTCTTCTACCGCAAATAAGAAGATTCCTCCAGGTATCCAGAAAGATGGTCACCAGTAGCCCTAGGCAAACATTATTTGAACAACAAAATGTACTCAATTAGATTATTTATTTTTGCCTACACAGTTTATACAAGTTACAGATAAAATAGTACAAAAGTTGCATTTGCTATGATTTTCTCTTTCTAAAACCTTCCTCTACTTTTAGTTGTGTTCATTTTCTTATTTCTAATATTATACTATGTACTTGTACTGTCTTTTTTATCTTGACCAATCCACAAAGATTTTGTATTTTACCAAAAACAGTTTATACATTTACCAAGTTTCCACTTTCTCCTACTTTTTATTCTTAACAACTCAATTTTTTCCTCTTCCTCCTACACATTTGGTATGAATGCTTAGTGTTTTTTCCCCCAATATATTCTCTTTTCTAACAAATGCACTTAAGACTAAAATTTTCCCTCTGCCTTCAGCTTTGGCCACATTTCACATATTGTGATGTACTGTTTTCTCACTGTTCACTTATAATATTTTTTATTCATTTTTATTTACTCTTTAACCAACAGTTTTCTAAATAAGTCTTTTTAAGTTTTCATAAAAAGATATTTTAGTTGTATTTTAATTGTTAAATTTTAGATTTATTGTATTATGTTAAAAATATTTTTAAAAAGAAAAAAACAGTGGGAACAGATAGCAAAGACAGATAAAAAAATTTTTAAAAAGAAAAATATGTGTAACATATATGACATATTCTTTAGAATTTGCTACAAATTCAAATTTCCTACCTGGTTAATTTAATTTGGAAAGTTTGAAAAATATATATATTCTCTTTTTCTTAGCGATATCTAATCGAACTTGTTCATTTAAAAAAATTTATAGCAATTCTTATTTTTGTTTACTCAAATAATTGAATTTTGAAAAGCATAGTAATACTTTACATTTGATTGTAGTTGTTACTTGTTTCTTGTATTCTATCGATCTTTGCATTACATATTTAAAATTTAAGTTTAATGATCATCATTTTGGTGGATTATGCTTTTTTTAAATCAGTAATTACCCTAGGTTAAGTTAAAATATTCCTTAGATTATATTTTAACTGATAATGTTGCTACACTTTATTTTGTTACTCTTTTTTTTTTTTTGAAACGGAGTCTAGCTCTGTCACCCAGGCTGGAGTGCAGTGGCTTGATCTCAGCTCACTGCAACCTCTGCCTCCTGGGTTCAAGTGATTCTCCAGCCTCAGCCTGCTGGGTAGCTGGGATTACAGGCGCTTACCACCACACCTGGCTAATTTTTGTATTTTTAGTAGAGGCGGGGTTTCACCATGTTGGCCAGGCTGCTCTCGAACTCCTGACCTCAGCCTCTCAAAGTGCTGGGATTACAGGCGTGAGCCACCACGCCCGGCTTATTTTGTTACTCTTGATTGATAAGTATTTTGACTCTCATACATGTTTACTTTTTGACGTATTTTCTTTCTTAGAATTTCTTGGTCTTATTAATATGCTATCTCTTGAGTGTTTTCAGGGATATTAATGATATATATTTTTTAAGTATTCTGTTCTCTATCAGTTCTATTTCCTCGATTTGTTTTTTTCTCAGTTGTTTGGTTATCCCTGGTATGTTTGAGAATCTCTCTTTTGCAATGCTGTGGTTACAGGCTTTTATTATAGGAGTGTGTGATCAGTTATAATGGAGGAAGGGTGGCCTATGCTACCAGGCCAACTGCAGAGCAGAGACTGTTAGTGGCTTCCTTTTAGGGCTTGAGGGCTTCTGCTGCTCCTGGGACCTCTCTATCTCTATGTCTCTCTGACTCTCTGGTTCTCTCTCGCTCTCTCTTTCTCTGTTTTTCTCTCTCTGTCTCTCTCTCTCTTTCTCTCTCACTCTCTCTCTCTGTTTCCCTCTCTCTTTCTCTGTCTCACCAGGTCCCAACACACATGCTTACCAACCTGCATCATGGAGAAAAAAATACTACAAAAAAAAAAAAAAAAAAAAACACAGAGAGAAAAAAACCACCTCATATTTCAGCAAAAGCATGGGAAAGGAAAGGGGCTTCAGTGGCTTATAACTGGCTCCACTATATTAAATACAGTTTTACAAATATGCACCTTAAAAATGTCCTCAATATAATTGGATCATGACTACATTTCTGACGTGAATTCATGAATTTCACTAAATGCTTGCATTCAAAAGCAGATTATTCTGAATATATATACATATGTGCCCATATATGTATATGTTTGTATGCATATATATGTATATGTATATATACATTTACAGTCATGTTCCACATAACATTCCAGGCAATGACAGACGGCATAGAAGATGATGGTCCCATAAGATTATAATAGAGCTAGAAAATTACTATTGCCTAGTAACATCATAGCTGTGGTAACGTCATCGTGCAAAACATTACACACGTGGATGTGGTGATGCTGGTGTAAACAAACCTCCTGTGCTGCCAGTCATATAAAAGTCTAGCACATACAATTATATAGGTAGTAATACTTGATAATGATAATAAACTACTATGTTACTGCCTTACGTATTTACTACGCTTTTTAATCATTGTTTTAGAATGTACTCCTTCTACTTATTTATAAAAAAAGTTAACTGTAAAATAGCCTCAGGCAGGTCCTTTAGGTCCTTCAAGAGATATTCCAGAAGGCATTGTTATCACAGAAAATGACAACTCCATGCATGTTATTGCCCTGAAGACCTTCCAATAGGACAAGACGTGGAGGAGGAAGACAGTGATATTGATGATCCTGACCGTGTCTAGGCCTAGCTTAATGTGTATGCTTGTGCCTTTAACAAAAAGTTTAAAAAGTAAAAATAAAATTAAAACTTTTAGAAATAGTAAATAAGCTTTTTAGCTTATAGAATAAGGATTTACAGAGAGAAAGTATTTTTGTACAGCTTTACAATGTGTTTCTTAAGCTAAGTGCTATTACAAAAGAGTAAAATCAAATTTAAAAAATTTTTTAATTTATAAAGTAAAAAAGTTACAGTAAGCTAAAGTTAATTTATTATTGAAGATAAAAAAAACCTTGATTTTAGTACAGCCTAACTCTACAGAGTTTATAAAGTAGTATAGCCCTTTATAAGTGTATCATTTTTTATCTTTTATACCCTATTTTTATTTTACCTTTTCTCTATTTAGATATGCTTAAGGACACAAATACTTACTATTGTGTTACAGTTGCCTACAGTATTCAGCACAGTAACACGCTGTGCAGGTTTGTAGCGTAGGAGCACTAGGCTATACCACGTAGCCTAGATGTGTAGTAGGCTATAATACCTAGGTTTGTGTAAGTACACTCTATGATGTTTGCATGACAAAGTCGCCTAATGATGCATTTCTCAGAACATACCCCCACTGTGAAGCAATACATGACTGTATCCACACTCATAACTACCATCTTGCTCTCTCCTGATTATTGTTCCACATGTGCATTGTGCATGTTTTATACAATCCTCCACAAAATTCTCAGAGATGCTGAAGTAAAACTACTTCTTCTAACAAATGCATTATCTATCATGAGCTCTCATTTTGCATACTATTTTAAAAATCTGAATTTAGTCCATTTCCATTTTCCTCCATTCAATTCACTGATTCCTTTTAGTTAAGCCTAATTTTGTATTTATTCACGTACTCTTGTTTTAGCCCTAACCCACACTCCTGGGATCCAGAGAATGGGTGGTACTAAAAGAACTGCCACTCTGCAGTGGTCGTACAGCAGGGAGTCTTTCAGTCTCCCTCTGTCTCCATCGTATGCGGACATCCTCTGTAATGATGTGACTTGACTCGTGTGGAGCTAGATGGCATGTGTGAAGCATATGATACCTTCACAGGGCAATTGGAAGTGGCTGGGTTCTCTTTTGCCACCCACCTGGACTGCAGCCGTGCCAATCCTAACCCACTGCTGACACAGTGCACTCACGTCTCTGCTTACCACTTTCCCAGTCCCAAGACCTCTTGGCCAAACTGCCACTTCTCTCAGATGTGGATTCTCCCATTCCACTGTCCCTGTGTCTTATGAGGCTCCTAACTTCCAAGATTCTAGATGAATGGCAGGACATGAGATGACTGATTCGCATACTCCCACTTAAAGTTAGTTGTATCATGTCCTACACACACACACACATGCACACACACTCCAGACTCCAAATGTGAGGGAGTGGCAGAACACGTGGTCTCTACAATGCTTCTAACTTACTTATTTTCTAAGCTCTCCATTCCTATGAAACCATTTTATCTAGTATGAAATTCAGAAAGAGAAACTTACTGCTTCTTGGCCTTTTGCTAAAGAGCAAGTGTAGAAAGACACACATATTCTCTTTGGCAGTGGGCCTACATCAAATCGTTATGGTCTCGTACCAAGATGTCTTTTGACGGAGGAAGCTAAGAATACAGCTCCTTGTTCTCACCAGTGGACTCTTCCTCAGCAGCAGGAGCTCCCTTACCCACCACCCATGAGGGAGAGGGTGGCAGTTCAACAGGAAAATGATAAGTTCACATCAGTTAGCATTTTGAAAAAATTAATACTCTGTATGCCATCTTACCACACATTTCTTGTCTCTGCAATGAGGCTGAGCGAGACTGTCCCAAATGTGTCTTTATCCTGAGTCTGAGGCAGGCTGAACTTTAATCTGCAGGATGTGCTGCAGCTTGCCATCATGTTGGGACAGCAGAGCCAGTCTCCTGAGTAAGCCGGTTGGTCACAGTTCAGGAGAGGCTGAGATGATCTGTGATGAAATGATGGATGAAATGAAGATCCCCAGCCAATCCTTAGAGAGAGGGGTGCCATCTGAGGCCTCCCACTAGGGCCAATGACAGTTGGCAGTGACATATTAAAACAATTATGTCTGTTGCATTCTGTTTTTCATTGCCTAATTCTCCACTTTGTCCTGCAAAACTACATTCCTCAGGACTTGAAAGAGAGACCACAAAATGTCACACCCTTGTTCTCTAATGTTCAAAACTAAGAAACATAAAACTCGACATGTACTGGACTTCATGTTTATTCACTGAAGATGTGGAAGATAAATTCTGTCTTCTTAACATCAAAATTCAGACCACCCTGCTTAGACTTGCTAATGCTTAGAGCAATATTACATTATTTGTGAAATGACTATCCAGCATTAACCTAGCTTTGGGTTGTTTCAAAAACCCAATTTCTCTAAATGCATAGTATGTGTTGTCCTAATTTTATTTGATGGAATAATCATTTAGTAAGAATAGCATTTCTCTATGCTTTGATGAAATATATTCATCCTTGAGGCAAAGAACAAGTAACTATACAGAAGGAAAAATCAAAACTCTTCTTTATGAGAAAGCCACTCACAACAAAGTACTGCTTGGAAATTTAAAAAGAAGGTCCAATTCTGCTTCTAAAATTATTAATTAGAAGGAAGATTAATACCTTCCATAGTGACTGGAAATAATTGAATCAATTCTGAAATATCACCTGACAATTTTTCACTGTGGTGTTAATAATGAATTATTTTCATGATGGGGAAATGACATAAGTTTTTCATGTTTTGTGCATATTTAAAATAAGAATATTCATGAACAAAGTCAGCATGCCTTGATGGATTTAGAAGTTAGGATCCCAAAGCTTGTGCTTCAATGAACTTTTAAAACATCACTTTGTTTTATTTGTTTGTTATATTTAGCTGCATGAGAGGCATGAAATTACCTGAGAGAAAAGAGGGCAATGTCAAATATTTCAGTACTGGACTGCCATCATCTTAATGGTGATATTGGAAGGATATCAAATCACATTTGCCTTATCAAGAAATTTCTATGTACAGGAAGAAAAATAATAGCACACAATCAACTTCTGGCAATGACAGTTCTCACTTGGACATGCCATAGAAAGTCACCAAAGCCAAAATAAACATCAAACTTTCCAAAAAAACACCTGAATTATTTCAAATACAGTGAAGCCTCTGTGTCATATTTTGAGGCTAAATACTAACTCAGCACCTGGCCCAGAGAAAGCACTCAGTAACTTTTTTTTGAAACAATAAAAGAAAATGCTCAGCGGTCAATGTGTTGTTTCAGATTGGTGCATTGATAAATGATAACTCAGAAAGTATTCGTTGGGTACCATGTGCCTAGGCTGAGGTATTACAAAGACAAATCGCATCTCTTTCTTCATGAGAGAGGCATGTAAAAAATTACAAGCCAATGTGTTAAGTAGAGAAATAGAGTCACATAAAATTTTATGGGACTATAATAAAGACAAATATAAATAACTCTGCCTAACAGTTTTACAGAAGTAGCCACAGAGTGAGTAATGTGTGAGCTGGTTCTTAAGACATGAAGAGGATTTAGGTAGGTGGAGAAGAGTAGAAGAGGATATACCAGAAATAAGGGCCAGAATGTCCAAAGGCATGGAATTAACACAAAAAATCCTGTTTAACACACAGTGAGAAAGAAGTTCAGTATGGCAAGTTCAGGAGTGTATGTGCGAAGTGTCCCGAGATGTGGCTGGGAAGTTAAGACAAGACCATCTTGTGAAAGCATTTTTAAGACATTCTAGGGATTTTGAATATTTTCCTATAGGTATCAGGAAGTTATTAAAGTTATGTAAGCAGAAATACCATATAATTGAATTTGAGTTTTATAAAATTTGCTCTGTTGGCAGGAAGTAAGAAGTCTCAGTTTAGGGAGGGAGGGGCAGAATTAGGAGAAAAACTCTCAGGAAAGAAATTCTATTCATGAGCATGGAATGTTTTCCATTAATTTTGTCATCTCTGATTTTTTTCAATAATTTTTCCTTTTTTTCTTTTTTCTTTTTTTTTTTTTTTTGAGTTGGAGTCTCACTGTCACCCAGGCTGTAGTGCAGTGGCATGATCTCAGCTCACTGCAACCTCCACCTCCCAGGTTCAAGCAATTCTCCTGCTTCAGCCTCCCGAGTAGCTGGGATTACAGGCGTGTGCCACCACATCCTGCTAATTTTTGTATTTTTTGGTAGAGACGGAATTTCACCCTGTTGGCCAGGCTGGTTTTGAACTCCTGACCTCAGACAATCTGTCTGCCTTGGCCTCCTAAAGTGTTTGGATTACAGGTGCAAGCCATCGTGCCCAGCCAGTAATGTTTTGTAATTCTTGTTGTAGAGATCTTTAACCTCCCTGTTAGCTGTATTTCTAGATATTTTATTCTTTTTGTGACTATTGTGAATAGGAAGAATCAAATCGTTAAAATGCCCAAAGCAATTTATAGATTCAGTGCTATTCCTATTAAACTACCAATGACATTGTTTACAGAATTAGAAGGAAACATTCTAATATTCATCTGGAACCAAAAAACAGCCTGAATAGTCAAAGCGATCCTAAGTAAAACGAAAAAAACTGGAGGCATCACACTACCAAACTTCAAACTATACTACAGGGATATAGTAACTAAAACAACATGGTACTGGTTCAAAAACACATAGACCAATGGAACAGGTTAGATAACCCAGAAATAAAACCTCACACATAGAACCATCTGATCTTCAAAAAAGCTGACAAAAACAAGCAATGTGGAAAGGACTCCTTAAATGTAAAACCTAAAGCTATAAAAACCCTAGAAATACCATTCCGGATATTGACCCAGGCAAAGATTTCATGATGAAGACTCCAAAAGTAATTGCAACAAAAACAAAAATTGACTTCTGGGACCTAATTAAACTAAACAGTTTCTGCACAGCAAAAGATACTATCAACAGAGTAAACAGATACCATGGAAAATGGGAGAAAATATTTGCAAACTATGTACTATTAGACAAAGGTCTAATATCCAGAATCTATAAGGAATTCAAGTCAACAACCAAAAACCTAACAACCCCACTGACAAATGGGCAATGAAGGACAGACACTTCTCGAAAGACATACACATGGCCAGCAAGCATATAAAAAAATGCTCAATATAACCAATTATTAGGGAAATGTACACCAAAACCACAATGAGATACAATCTCACACCAGTCAGAATGGCTATTATTAAAAAGTCAAAAAATAATAGGTGCTGGCAAGATCGTGGAGAAAAGAGAATGCTTATACACTGCTGGTGGGAATGTAAATACGTTTAGCAACTGTGGGAAGCATTTGGAGATTTCTCAGAGAACTTAAAACAGAATTACCATTCAACCCACCAATCCCACTACTGGGTATATACCCAAAGGAAAATAAATGGTGCTACCAAACAGACACGTGCACTTGTACATCCATCACAACACTATTCACAAGAGCAAAGACATGAAATCAACCAAGATGTCCATCAACAGTGGACTGGATAAAGAAAATGTGATATAGAATACTATGTATAGTAGAATACTATGTATTCTATAGAATGTATATGTATTCTATAGAATGTATGTATTCTATGTATGTATACTATGTAGAATACTATGTAGCTATAAAATACATGAGATCATGGTCTTTGCAGCAATATGGATGGAGCTGGAGATCATTATCCCATGTGAATTAATATGGAAACAGAAAACCAAATACCTCATGATTTCACTTATAAGTGGGAGCTACACATTAAGTACACATGGACACAAAGAAGAGAATAATAGACACTGGAGTCTGTTTGCGGGTGGAAGGAGGGTGAAGATTGAAAAAACTACCAATCAGGTATTATGTTGATTACCTGGGTGACAAAACTATCTGTACACCAAACCTCTTTGACATGCAATTTACCCATGTAACAAACTGGCACATGTACCCCTTGAACCTAAAATTAAAGTTGGAAAGAAAAAAGAAAGAAAGAAATCCTAAGAACCCATGGAAAATTCAAATACAACAAAGACTGACAAATAATCACTTCTCTATCCCCAAGTGCTTGGCCGTCAATAATTCAGGACTTATTAAATAAATGAACAGATGAATTAATGTCTATTGGAGTTAACTTTGAGATCAGGTTTAAACATGGCATATGCAATTTTAGTGAAACAGATAACTGAGATTGCAATGGGCTAATTAGCCGACATTCTGTGATATGTCCTAGTCACTTACTTTTCAGAAAAATTTTCAATCACATTAAGTTGCATATGGACTCAGAACGGAATTAAAAATTAAATCTAGGGTAGTAAGCCATGCTGCAGACCATTTTACATAGTAGTTTATTACACTGTTTTTATAATTATGAAGTATTAATATATGCCAGATAATTATCAGTTCTATTTTCAAATAATTTTCTCTTTCACAATTAATGAAAATATTCCAATTTCTTAGTAGTCTTATTGTTTTCCCTGAAGAGTTCCAATAAGACATGGTTTTAAAAGGTACTTTAAAGAGATTGTTAGAATATGATTTTGATGTTTATGGCTCAAAGACAAACTGATTTCTAACCAAATTTGTGATGAGTACAGTGAGCATTGGAGTTCCCGGCCTACCACCCTCTCTGCCATCTCTTGGTAACAATCACCCTCCGTTTTCTTGTTCACATGTCCCATGAAGAGCTCATGTGCCTCAGGGAAAGCTGACTCCAATCACTGGATCTACGAGGGACACAGGCAGCTCAGGCATAAACAGATCTGCACAAGCACATTCATTGGCCATTGGTACTGTAGGGTATATGGCCAAATTTTTAGTGTATATGACTTCTGTGAGACTGGAGGAGATATTTGTAGGCACTCCTTTGAAACAAGCTTTCTCCTCTGGGGAACAACTGAAGACACCATCTCTTCCACTGAATGGTGACACCTAGAACAATACAGCCAACTTCCTACCAGATTCTCCATCCAACTGAGGATGAGGCTGACATCTGGAGAAAGAGGGGGCTCAGCTCAACATCTGCCTAGAGTCTGATCCATTTCTGGACATTTTGGTTACATGAGCCAAAAAATTCTCTGTATAGTTGAAGCCATTTTGAAGTGGGTTTTCTGTAACTTACAACTGAAAGCATTTCCACTAGGTAGAAGTGGTTAACACAGAAAATGGCTAAAGATATCACAAAAGAACAGCTAAGATGGAGATTAAGAGAAAGGACTTTGGAACCACACAGCCTGGGCCAACTCCCAGTTCCACACCCCCTACCTATGTGATCGTAGGGAGTCATGTAGATTTGCGCCTTGGTTTCATCATCTGTAAAATACGGATAATAATGTTTATATCACAATACTATGAGTTAGTAACAATGAATTTTCTTAAATGGATTAATAGCATAAAGTGTCTAGAACAGTGTCCAGCACATTGTCAATCCCCTAATAAGAGGCAGCCTTTATCAAGGTCCTTCTAGTCCTGAGGAGTCTGTCAATCAATTCTTTATAATTATGTTATGTAAAGCCTATGATACAATATTTCCACTTGCAAATTTCAGTACAAACTTCATAGCCAGATTAACTTTTAAGATCAAGAATTGACTGCCAGTAGATCTAGAACTGAATCTAGAACTTCTGAACCACTTGGTCAATTCACCAAATATTAAATCCTTCTTATATGAAAGATATTGGATGTATAGATTCACTTAATAATAACTGCAGTGAGCCAGATACTATTCTAAAGCTCTTGGTTTACAGAAGTAAACAGAGGAGACCCAATCTCTACCCTCATGACATCCTCATTGGAGTGGCCATCTGAGTTCCACAACTAAGTCACATCCCCTCCCATTAAAATGTTCAGCAGTCCCATACAGGAAAAAATGTACAACTAGCGGACACTGTGATAAGTGTTATCATACCGTGAAACATCTGGTAGATGGGAGCAATAAAACAAGGGGAGGTTAAAGATGTGTTCCAGGAAGATACAGAGTTTGTCAGGCATGTTGGTTAGGCAGAGGGGGATAAATGGCTCTCAATGAAGAGAACAGGGATTGTGACAGGTGTAGTGGCAGAGGTGTGACCAGGATGGAAGACTGATTCAGAAAACACAAGGTGCCACAGCACAGCCCTGCCTGTGCACAAAGTCACAGGGACTGGCAGAGCTCAGACCCTGGAAGGCCACATAAGCCATGTTAAATTCAGACCTGCCATGATAGATACTGTGGAAGAGATTTTTGTCAAATAAGTGTTGGTCCCACAGGGTAGCAAAGGAAACTTGAGAGGCTTGGGTGTCTCCTCACAGGGAGCAATGGATAAAGGAAGCATGTATTAAAGAGCCTGAAATGTATCCCAAAGCAAATTTCCATTACCAATTTTCTGTTAACTGATTCAGATCACTAGAAGCATCTAATTTATTTTTTAGACAGTTCCAAAAGATAAGAAAAAGCAAAACACTGAACTGTCTAACATCAGAATCTGTTGATGCATTCTGATCCTGAAACAGGATTCCATATTAAAGTCAGCTAGCATGTTTATGTTAATTTTGTTTAAATCAAACACTACTTCTTATGTGGCTATAGCAAATAATGCTTGGAGCCCTAGGAAATTACATTAGCTTCGTATCTAGACATTTTGGCTGGAACTAAAATATCAAGTGTTGTTTATACATGAAATCATGTAATCTTAGAGTTGGAAGACCTTAAAGGTCATGTAGTACAACGTTCAGACCAGTGCATGAGGCCACACTCTCCACAATGTCCTACTTCTTTTAAAAGCCTTTCTATTTATTCATCCAGTGAATATTTGTAGATTACCAACAATGCACAGGGTGCTGGAGATACATGATGCATGATATGTTCTCTTTCTTCATGAAACTTACTTTAAAAAATTGATTGACGACTAGCAATTTAGACTGCTGTTTCTCTCCTATCACCACCGACCCCCTTTCCTTAACATCAAAAAATGCAAACCATCCTACTAGCCAAATACGTCAAAATATGTCTTGGAACAATGTCCACTGGCCCTTTGGGAGTAGCATGAATTCTATTCATAGCCTAGTCCATTCCCCATGACCTCAGTCACTTCTCAGTGTTCAGCCCTTATCTCTCGGTGACTCTCTCTCTTATGATTTTTTAAAACTCACTGCACCTACCAGAAATAATAATAATGATTAAAGGGCCTCTACTCATAAATTCAAATGCCTAGTTGTTTTAATAATACTAGCTTACACTTACATAGTACTTTCCATAAACCAGGCACTTTCTGAAGCACTTGATATGTGTTCACTCATTGAATTTTCATAAAAACATTGTGAAGTAGGCACTCATTTTAGTCTTCATTTTACAAATGAATATACTGAGGCATGTAAAATCAAAGTCCATGCTTGTCAAAGGTAAACTAGAATTGTGTTGCGACACTATTAGTTAAGGAGGAATTAAGAGTAATGCAATGAAATCCTGTAAGAATCTTAGTATCTTATAGTGTCTAAATAAATATGTAAATAAATGCAGTTTTGTGTAGTCACAAATTGTGGTACACTTTTTAGATGCTCGAGACTGATTTTTGTTTTGGATAAATCCAGGTTTGCATTGCCCAATATGGAAGCCACTAGCCATACATGACATACAAATCTTAATTAATTAAAAATTAATAAATTTAAAATTCAGTTCCTCTGTCAAATTAGCTACATTATAGAATGCGCAATAGCCAATAGCCACGTATGGCTAGTGGCTAGAGTATTGGGCAGCACAAATACTGAATGTCTCCATCATCACAGAAGGTTCTGTTGGACAACACTGATCTAGATGGTGATGAAAATGGCAAAAACATATCTATGAGAGAGAATGATGTAACGAAGGCCAGACTGAAGCCCTTGGGTTAGCTCCTGACCTCCTTGACTCATGAGTAAAATGGATTAGGCAAATGCTTTATTTTCTTGTTCTTCCTCCTTTTTTATCACACAAATATCAAAAATTCATCATTAGCAAAGTTGAAAATGCAAAGAAGTAAAATGAAAAACAAGTCATAAATTCTCCTAAGTTAGGTGATGCTACTTTGAAGTAGAAATCCACTTCTAAATAGAGGGTAATTGTTGATTAATTTTTGTTTAATTTTTCCTCTGAGTTTTTCAATAGCTAATAATGGACCTACTGTGATCTCACAATAATCTACTACATTTTACATATTAATATGCTTACTCGATAAGTAATTACCAAGAATTTCTTTAAATTAAAAAAAGAAGACTGAGTTAACAGAAACAGGTACTCTACCTAGAGGGGAGAAGCGTAACACTTTAGTGTAGAGCAACTCATTTCAACTATTAGGAAACCCAGGGAATCCCATCCTTTCACAAAAATATTTTCACACTCCCTTTAAAGAGCAGAGTGGGAAAATGTTGAGGAAATGAGGACTTCCTGTTTCTGCCACATGTGTTTAATTATCCAGCTGCAGCTCCAAAATAAGTAAGATCGGAAAATTCTTTCAGATCTCCTTGTAGCTGAATATCAAAGGAAATGTGGGTGATTCTAAAACTATTGTACTTCTGGTTCATGTTGGAATTATGAGAGTTCTCCTGTTTTTGTCTCTAAATATAGAGTTCAGTGATTTGAACCTACAGAATCTCCCAGCAGTCTTTTTTTCTTTTATATGATGACTGTATCATAAGTGAAGAGCATTTTGAAGAGGACAAGTTCACTTTTTAGTTGAGGCCAAAGGCCACAGTAAAATCTTTGTTCTTTTACTTTTATTTCTAACTATACCTAAACTTTTTATTATTCTCTGAAATTTTATTAAATTCTTTTTATAAATATCTTTCTGGATCTTTTAAAACTTTTTTTCTTCAACATCTAAGAAAAAGTATGTCACAATAATATTGTGATGCTTGCCTTTGCTGGGCAAAATATGTTTTTCAGACGTTAATCTTTATTACAAATATAGGTCTGAAGGAGCTTCAGGCAGTCAGTTCAGTCTAATCTGTTTCCAAACAGGTTTGATGAAGCCTGAACTGGTGATGCCACCAAGGCAGATTTTATGATAGGGAGAGAGTGCAATATTTGAAGGGTAGAAAACAGCAAGAAAGTGGTTCTGTGCACTGTGTTTCAGGACTCTGACCACCATGCTTCCTCACGGATGGGTCACTTCTTTTTTATTTTTTATTTTTTTGAGACAGAGTCTCGCTCTGTCGCCCAGGCTGGAGTGCAGTGGCACGATCTCGGCTCACTGCAAGCTCCGCCTCCAGGGTTCACGCCATTCTCCCGCCTCAGCCTCCCGAGTAGCTGGGACTGCAGGCACCCGCCACCACACCCGGCTAATTTTTTGTATTTTTAGTAGAGACGGGGTTTCACCGTGTTAGCCAGGATGGTCTCAATCTCCTGACCTCGCGATCCGCCCGCCTCGGCCTCCCAGAGTGCTGGGATTACAGGCGTGAGCCATCGCGCCCGGCCCGGATGGGTCACTTCTTTAGGAAAGAAAAGCTCTACTCCACTGTTAAATGTTAAGAGCTCAGAAACCATTGAAATACTTTTTATATAATGTTAAGGAGTACAAGAAAGTGTAATGGTAGAGGAACAGTCAATGCAAAAAGTAAAATCAATACATGCCAATAAAAAATGTGAAACCTTCTGAAGGAAAGAATATATACATTTGCCCAAGAAATTCTTCTATTTAGAATAAACAATTTTAAAACATGGATATGCATATTTAGTATGAGATATTAACATGTAAATTATATCTAAATAAAAAGTTTTTTATTATACTGTTAAAAGAGTAAAGAATGTGTGATGGGGTCCTAGGTGTGGAAACTGATGCTGAGCCAGAATTAGGGAGATACTCTGTTATTGAGAAGCTGGGAATTTGAAAGGAAGTTTGGCATCTGAGAGAGGTGAAGGAGGGAGGGGGGCATAAACGTTTTTCCACCAACCCTCCTAGATCAGGAATTTGTGTGACTAAGGCATGATACATAACTGAAATCTAAAAAGGTGTGACTAACGCCTGTGTAATTTTTTGTGGTGCATTTCTGTTTATGAAAGTAAAACAATGCCTTTTCCAAGTTTTAGTATTTGGAAGGCTTCCCATAGGGAGTATCAAAATTACATATTCTTCCACTACCCTTACTCTTCCACAATTAATTCTGGCTTCACTCCTCACCTATTGTGGGACTGTGAACCAGTGACCTAGCTTCTCCATGTTGCTTTTCCCACATGTAAAATTGAGATATTAATAGTACATATGACATAAAGTTATTATAAGTTGTTATAAATGAGGTAAAGATTAAATAAAATACTAATTGAATCTAAAACATAAAGTCGTTATAAAGATTAAGTGAGATAGTGCAAATAAAGTGCTTAGCACAGTGCCTGGAACATAATGAAGTCTGCAGTAAGTGGAAGTCATTCAAACTATCAGGGTCTTTAAAACCACAGGGATATTTCACAGGAACAAAGCAGTGATCTATATAGTACGTCATATGAATGGGAAAAATAGCCAATGTGACAAAAGAAGATACACATCAGTGTCTGTTGAATTAAGGCTCTGGTTGGTGATAATTCTATGCCCGTGGATTTCCGAAGACCAGCTGAACAAACACAATTCCCAATAAATATACTTGTCTGCTTTACGAGGTAGCATTCTATCGAACTGTGCTATCCAATAGAGCTTTCTCTGATGATGGAAATATTCTATTACTCTACCCAGTACAGTAGCCTCTTGCCACACGTCATAACTTGGAATATGGCTAGTATAACTGAGGGACTGAACTTTTATTTTAAATTTAGATAGCCATAGGTGGCTGTGGCTGCCATTTTGGACCGCACAGCTATAGAAAGATACAAATAAACAGCATACGTAAGTCACATATTTAAAACAACTTCTCCTTTCCTCACTCTACATTATGCCAAAGCCAAAAGACAAGTTTAAGTACCTTGCATCATCCTTTTATTATGGCACACTACAATACTCAGCATAGGTGTATGCTGAAAGGGCAAGAAGCAAGGAATTCCAGTAGCATAAGCACATCTAGAACCCAGATCTCAGTTTCAAAGTACCATTGTTCACTAAGAGGACACATGAATTTTTGGAGACGTGGCTGATTCTGAGTTGGAGATGAAGAATACAAAGTCAAAAAACAAAAACAAAACAAAACATGATGCAGTTACACAAAGAAATTTCAATCTTTGTTTGCATTTTTGAAAGATATTAAAGGTTGTCCAATCATTGCCTACAGCAACACTTCTTAAAATTCCATTTATCCCATTCCTTTCCATGTCTCCCGCACCCTGCATCTGTCTTAAATATCAGACTCTCCCCCTTTTCCTCTCAATTCCCACTAAATTCAGTCTCTAAACAAAATTTATATAGCTCCTCACCTTTCTCTCCATTCTTTTGCTTTCTCCACAAGTCTTTCTTTTTTCCCCCTTGAATAAATCTTTCTAGTGCAGATACCCCTTCCTTGCTTCTCCTTTCCCCATTCTCTGATTTTATGGCACAGAAAGCAAGGAACCAAGATGGCAGATTCAACATATCTCTTAGGAATTACAAAGACCAAGCTAACAAATTCAGACTTCTCTTATAGGCGTGGTCAGAGGGAGAAAGTATGGAAGTACTTGTAACTTAATTTTTTCTTTCTAATTATTTTTAAGTCCTAAGCACATGTATTATACACTAATTTCTGAGTCCCTTTCTAATGTCATCTAACCAAGTTTCTTAAAGCACCACACACAGTTAGTCCTATACATGCAATTATTTGTTGACTATATAATATTATAAGTAAAATTACTTCCTGCCAAAAACATATCCTCATTTCAGATAGCAAGTTCCCTGTTAGAATGAGGCATGTATTTCCTTTCCAATCTTTATTATACAAAAATATAAATACACTTAGAGGAATAACACATTAAACAACTATCAAACGTTAACATTCAACCTATCTGTTTCTGCCCTGGCAGGTTCCTGGCATCAGACAATGCCTGAAATGGAACTATTCCTAAAAGTGGAAGGGCTGATGGCATTGTACCGTCGTAGGTACAATGTACACCATGGGGTATAGCTGGGAAGGGTGTGTTTGGGGTGGAAGCAAAAATCATAAGGTCACCAGAATGCTAGTTGAGGGGTAAGACACATGAAGAGTAAGCAAGATGCCCCCAAAATTCCATTTCACAGTATTGCCTGTAGTCGTCCTTATCCATTCATCAAATAATTAAGGTATGAACAATATATAATTAAATAATTTTGAAAAAGGGTGAGTTTCTGTTATTATACAAAGGCTTAACTAATAATGTGAGTCTTAAGGTTTCATACTATGAAACGCTAGAAAACATAACAGACATTCGCACCCCTTTCTCAGACAGTTTCTATCTTGGTGCCTGTATTAATACATGAAAATAATGTGCTTCCCCTTTACAGCCACGAAAATCATATTGAAAATGATGCATACTAAATGAAACGATACTGTGTCTTTGAAGAATCAGGCCATAAACAAGACTTCTTTTGGCATTCACTAGAAAAATTTCAAACTCATGAGGACCTTTTTCCAAGGCCATCTTTTAAGTAACGCAAATTTGGAAATACATGAGAGGAAATAATTTGATAACCAGCTGTCTTTCTTAAATATCCCATTAAATTAATCCATACCAAAGGGGCTAACATACAAGGTCATAAATGAAACAAGTCTTGCATATTTGTCACTAGGGCAAAAGACACAAAAGAGATAAAATTCTGGGAACAAACTATGTTGTTTCAACTCTCACAAACACTTTCTAATTAAAATTTGGAATAGAATGGAAATCAACAGTACTCAGTCATTTCTTTACATCAACTATATTTAGAATAGGACAAATAATGCAAGATTTAATAATGTTCATATGGAATGCATTGAGATCAGGCAGCTTGGAGAGGTTGGCTTTATAGACAAATACTCTATGATTCCACTTATATGAGGTACCTAAAGGGGTCAATTTATAGAAACAGAAAGCAGAATGGTGGTTTCCAGAGGCTGGGAGGAAACAGGAAAGGGGAGTTGTTTAATGGGTATAGACTTTGTCTTGGAAGACGAAAGGAGTTCTGGAGATTGGTTGCACAACAATATGAATATACTTAACTCTACTGAATTGTACATTTACAAATGGTTAAGATGGCAACTGTTTTATTATGTGTATTTTACCACAGTTAAATTTCTTTAAAAGAGAGAAAAAATACCTCAGTTGTTTCCTGTAATATTCAGATAGAATTCTAGAGGAAAGATCGTCTAGGTCCTAGTTTACGATAGATTCTTCAAGATCCTGTCCCTCCTTACCTCTTCCTCTGATGGCGTCTCCCTTCAACCCACACTCTGTACCCCTGGCTGTACCGGAAAGTTCCTAAATGGCAGTTTTTTTCTCAAACTCTGACTCCCAGAACATTTTCTACCTTTTCCCCCTGGAGATGATGGGGGATTTACCCTAAAGCTAAGGAAGCTAAGACAGCAGGGTGCTTCACCACCATTCTCTTCCAAAGCCACGTACTTAATTTTTTTCATTTTATTTTGAACCACTCCCTCTCTCCCCACATACACAAAAAATTTGTATAAGCTTCCGACCCCACTAAACTTGCATCCACCTCTGCCAAGGTATCTTATATATATAGGTAGGATATCCCTTCCTCCAGGACATAAGCATCCTGTCCCAAACCCCCTTTTGGTGATGTGTGTATTGTCACATTGTTTACGTATTGTCACAGACACTGGATTGTACTTATCAGCCTTCCAAACCAAGCTGTGTGTTTTCTAAGGAAAAGGATTTTATTTGTCTCTCTACTTCAGTTCCTGAAACATAGTACAGGATAAGTGTGCATGAATTGATTTAAGTCAATTCACGAACTGACTTAAGAAAGTTAGCAGAAGAGTCAGGACTAAAATCGAGTCTTTAAGTTATGGGTATGCAAAGGCAGACAGAGTGGTATAATGGCCATTGGAGACTCAGAAGGGGGAGGGTAGGAGGAGGGCGAGGGAAAAAAATTACATACTGATTACCATGTACACTGTTCAGGTGACAGGTACACTAAAATCTCAGATTTCATCACTATACAATTCATCCATGTAACCAAAAATCACTTATTCCCCAAAAGCTATCAAAATTTTAAAACTCTTTTTAAATAATTAATATAATAATAATAAAATCAAGTCTTTAGTATTTCCCCTATCCCTAACTCATCTTTTCTTGTTTGCCTAGTTAGGGTCACACAAACTTCCCTCTTAGAAATATAGGGATTTGCTTGCTATGCAAAGTAAACATTAAACAGGTTTAACTTGACAGCACAAGTTTTATGAAACTAATCTTTATGTCAAGACACTGAAGGCAACTTAATAAAAACAGAGATTTAGAGATGAACAAACTATATACAAACTTGACGTCCTACTTGAAGAAAAAGTAAAAGTTGGGCTTAGTATTTCTGTCTGCACACTGTGCAAACAATTCCTAAATTACAAATCATGCCTCTAAAGTGAAATAAGAAAAAGTTCCTCATACTGAAAAGCTCTCCTCAGAATGCATTTTAGATCCTCAAAAACTCAAGGAGAAGTTCATATGTAGGCATTTCTGTGTGCTTACACAGGATTAATACTTTTGAATCATTAACAAGTCAAATTAGTAAGAATAAAAATAAACAATATTTAATGTGTACTTAGTGTGTCGACATTTTGCTGTTTTCCCATGCATTATTTTATTTTAGCCTCTTGATGTCTCTATGAGGTAAGTATTATTATTATCATTATTATTCCCATTTCACAAGCTTTGAGAGAATAAGTCATGTGTTCCAGGTCACCCAGCCAGAAAAGTATCAAGCCAGGACTGGCACTCACTGCCTGGCCTCCAAGCCAAACCCTTTCACCATTAAGCTGCATTATCTCTCTTTCTTTGAAGTTATCTTTCCCAAAGGCCATTTTCAGTCCAAGACAAAGCAGTGAGGCCTGCTGGGGCATCAGGGCATTGCCTGAGCTCACAAAGGGATAATGAGAATATTTAAAAAGATCATCCTACTAGAGATGAGTAAGAAAACAGGGAGATATAAATTTTATGTACTTAAAAAATGAATCATGCAGACATTGCCTGAGTTGTAAGCAACTATTTCAGGCTAGATGAATTTTGTGAAACAAAATTTTTGGGACCTTAAATTGTGTATATATTATAGTTAAGTTGATCCCTGAGTTTTAATTTACGGGTATGTATTATTTATAATCACAATTGTTTTTATAATACAACAATAACAAAACTATCACTCTGAATAAACAGGAATATATGTTTATGTTGTACAGTAACTTGTTCCAAGGAGTTATTAAAACTGCAAACCAGACTTTACAGAAGGCAGAGGCAAGAGGAAAGCGTGTTACTATCTTATCCTGCAGTGCAGATGAAGATATCAGAATGGGGTATTGCCTGCCAGGCGTATTGTAAACTGTGATTGGAAAAGGAGACTAAATAAGGAATCAAGATATCATGCCAATACTTTAAAAGAAAGTGATTTGTTTTCAACATTTTTAAGATTATCAGAGTGAAAAGACTGAATTAAAATCAATGGTCAGTTCTTATATGCTTCTTAAAATTTCCCAAACCATGTGTTTGCCTTTTCTATTTGCTATCTCAGAGAGTTTTGAATTAGAACCGCTTTCCTTCCTAAATTTAAAGCAGTAATAAAATGTTAAACTGCAGAAATGAAATGATTGTATATATATGTATATGTACATGTATATGTATATGTATATAACGTAGTTCCAGTAGTACATTACTGAAAACATGAAAGCCTAACTAGATAATTACTGGTACAACACATTTCTTTTGTTGCACATGTACCAGGAAGGAAATCAAATCTGAAAGGAGTGGTGCAAGATGGTGGACTGAGCACATTTGTTTATCCTCTTTTCTTCTCTAGATCTTTTCAAAAGTAAAGAAATAGAGAAAACATAGAATCACAAAAAAGAAAGAACTGGAGATGGACTATCAGCAAATAAGAGTTTTAAATGAAGTTACAGGAGGCAAAAAGTAGAATGAGGTGGGATAACTAGTGAAGTTATCCAGAAAAAAAGTCACGGCCCAGAATGTGTTCATTTTCAACTCTTGAAAGTCAACCTACGTACACATCAGAAAGGTTTTAATTATGGGTGTAGAACAGAATGCAAATGCTTTTAAACTTGACATGTATATGTGAAAGTATAAGTGATGTAAATTAGGAAATGGAAACAAGGAAGAAAGTTTAAAACAAGAGTTTAAATTAGTTTAAATCACTAGTGTCTTTTTATGGACTGAGGAGCCTAGAGATACTGTCTATTATCAGTAGATACACAAATAGCCAAGAAGTCATAAAGTACTGCTAGAACAGTGCTATAACAAAGCTGGAGGGTGACGGTGGGGTAGCAATGGTGTGGAGGACATAACACTGCTAAATCTCCATCTATTACATCAGAAAGTCAATAAATTACACCAACGTGCAAAATTAAGAAATAGTGGCATGGTATACATAGCATGTAGAATTATGAAGTTGAGGTATGAAAGAAGTTTAAGACAGACACGCTTAGAGAAAAAAATAACTGTTGTCTCTGGGAAACAATTACATGTAGGAGAAGATGGGGCAAGGAGCTAAAGTTATTATAAATTCTTCCATGTTTTATTTTTTAAAATGGGCATGTATTATGTTTGCAAAATTCTAAATGCATATAAGAAAAAATAAAAGCCTTCAAACATCTCTATAGGTTCAGCATATCAATTTATGTTTGATACGCATGGTGGGGAAGTAAGGCAAATGCCTGAAAAATGCAGAACCTGCATAGAAAGAATGTAGAAGTTCCTGTTTAGGACTGTGTTATGACATGGTGATGTCTGTTTCCATTCCGGCCAATAAATCCTGGCAGTTGGTCAATTGTTATCCTGTTAAAAGGTCTGGAGTGGAAGAATGGACTGTGTTTTTCGTAAAAAGCTTGCTGACAAGACCAGAGAGAGTTTCCACTGGCAATTCTATTTCACAGTCCTTTCCCTTCTTTGGGCAACACAGATGATGGCAATGGGCAAACACATGGCCTCTAAAATCTTTTCCTTCACTCCTCTGAGTACAAATTTCTACAGCACAAAAATGCTCTGGATAGTTCTGTGCTTCTGTGATTGGTAATATCCCTTGGACATGTTTAAGAACTATGGAAGCATAAATAGCTTGATTTTCCAGAACACGGCAGCTTCATGATATAGCATCTACTAATTTAAGATAAAACGGTTTCATAGATCCAAAAAGGTAGAAAAGTTCCAGTGATTCATATTATTGCCAATTTGAATTAGTCAGAAATATGCACACACACACACACACACATACACGACAAAACAAATCTCTGCATAGTTCAACTTTGTTCCAAAAGGAAATAATAATCAATCCCTAAAGTGACAGAAATGTCACTAGCCTGTCAAATCCTGGGTAGCACTTGGGCCTCAGAGAATTAAATTCACCCCATATTAGGAAGCCATTATTATTACAGAACAGAATGTAATAATATTACATTATTAATATACCAAATAATATTACAAATATTATTACAGAAAAAATATTAAAATTGATATACTGAACCTATAGAGAATATTATATGATTATTATTACATAACATTCTGTTTATTAGGTAAAAATGTAAATGATATAATTTGGAAGATGCAGTTCTCCTAAATGTAGCTCTCACATTCCCAAAGCACTGGCCAGTAAGAAGGCTGAGGCTTGCCTACAAGTGACACATCTAAATGAGACCCAGTTACAAATTCTTGTAACTATTGGCTCTAGGTGAATTTATGGGCAAACATAGGCAGCCTAGCATTGGAGGTGTGTAGGACTATACCACTTCAATTCCAATCCATCTTTCTATGAGAATAATTCAGGATAACCCTCCCTCACTCTACTCGTGTTCCTCTGGTGAATATCATTTCTGCAGGTGTGATTGGTCCAGAAAGCCTGCACACTCTTCTGTGGCCAAGAGCCAGTAGATAGGCTGTATCTTCTTCCAGATATGCCTGGCCTGCCAGTTTCTTATGGGCTTTTTATTGCCAGCTTCAGTTTTTGCTAATACTAAGCTATTAAAAGCTAATCACAAATTAATAACACATATCTGTCTATTAATTTAGAATTTATTTCATTCAGTGTTCATGCCAAATCGGAGGCACAGCTCCCATAGACACAGCACACAAGCTTCACCAGATTTACAGATTCCCATTCCCACATCTCGTCTTTAATTCTGCCTTCCTGCTTGTCACTACAGATGCACTCTCCCAGCTAAAGCCAATCAATTCTTCCACTTGTGCTGTAGACACATCTACTCCCTCTTGGTCAAGAATATCATTTCAAGGATAGATACCCCATTCTTCATGATGTGATTTATTATTGCATGCCTGTATCAAAACGTCTCATGTACCCCATAAATACATACACCTACAATGTACCCACAAAAATGAAAACTTTTAACTTTAAAAAAATTTAAAGAACATCATTTCAGCAAGTTTCACCCCGTCTCCTGCAGCATCCATTTTTCTCTCTATATCCATTAAGACACACATGTACCACTATTTCTCCCATTTAAAAAAAAAACTTTTAAAACCTTGTTCTTGGTCCTGCTTCTTTCTTTAGCAACCATTCTTGTTTTTCTCATCATTTATATCAAATGTTCTCAGAAAGAGTTGCCTAAACCTACTCCAATTGTTTCAAATTCCTCTCTTTTCATTCTCCCCTAAATCCATGTCATCATGCTTCCAAAAAGGTGGAGAACACCAGTGAGCTCCCCCTGGCTGATGCAATGGTCAATTCTCAGTTCTCATCTTACTGGAAATATCAGCAATATTTGTCATAGTCCTTCAATCTCTCCTCCTTGATGCCCTTTCTTCAATTGAATTCCAGGCACCTTGGTCTCCTGACTTTCTTCCTACCTCACCAGACGGCCCTTGCCAGTCTCCTTTACTGTTTTTTCTTCCTCTCCCAGACCTCCCAACATTGGAGTACCCCATGGCTCAACTGTTCTTCTGCTTCTTTAATTCTGTTCAATCCCTGGTGATTTTACAATCTCTTTGACTTAAATACTATCCACATGGTCAACCATTCTCAAATTTATATGATACAGACAGGCCTCTCACCTGGCCTGCTTCTATATCAGAGTCCATATTTCCTTCCTCCTTGCAGTTAGGTGGCACCATATTAATAGCTTTGGCTTTAGTCAATGGGCTATGAGAGAAAGTGATTGGTGTCACTTCTGTACTGATATATTCGAAACCAATGTGTGACTCTCCAGTTCTTTTATCTCCCTGCTGTGTAACCTGCAAGCCATATGTTTCAGACACAGTTACAATATGGTGATGTTTCCATCAGCTCATATGTATGAAGCAGAGCTCCCAACACTCATGTTTGATATGTATCCTCAGTGAGAAGAAATCCTGTGCTATGTTAAGCCATTCAGTTTTAACTATAACATAATTTAGGTTTTCCTAATAGATGTCTCAATCTTAACATGACCAACACTGAGTTTCTGATGTTCCTCCTCACAACTTACTCCACCTCTAGGTTCCCTGTAGGAGTTGATGTCAGCTCCACCATTCTAGTTGCTCAGGTCAAAATATTTGAGCCCCTCTGACTCTTCAATTCTTCTCACATCCCTCCAGTCTATCAAGGGATGCTGTTGGCTCTGCCTTGCAAATATATCTACAATTCAAGAACTTCGCCTGACTCCCAACCCTAGCACCCTAGTCTGTTTGCCAACATCATCTCTCTCAGATCACTCCAGTAGCCTCCTAACTGGTCTTCTTCCTTCCTTCTTGCCCTCTATAGTAAACTCTCAAGACAGTAGTCAGAGTCATCCTTTTAAAACTCAATTAAAATCATCTCCTTCCTCCTCAGACCTTTCCAAGTCTTCCCATGTCCCCCTGGAATAAAAGCAAATTTCTTATCATGGCTTACAAGACTTTACATGATTAGTCTGTACCTGAGTCCTCATTACCTCTCTGATTTCCATGGCTTTCCCCTTGACTCCATTCTAGCCACACTGGCCTCCTCGCTACTCTGTTGACACCAAATAATCCCTAGGGCTTTTGCCCTGGTGACTCCCTCAGCCTGGAGTGCTCTTTGCTAGTGGCTGATCCGTTACATCTCTTGAATTTTTTCTCAAATGCCACCTACATGGAGCCTACCCGGACATTTTTTTTTTTTTTTTTTTTTTTTAAGACAGAGTCTCGCTGTATCGCCCAGGATGGAGTGCAGTGGCGCGATCTGGGCTCACTGCAAGCTACGCCTCCCAGGTTCATGCCATTCTCCTGCCTCAGCCTCCCAAGTAGCTGGGACTACAGACGCCCGCCACCATGCCCGGCTGATTTTTTTGTATTTTTAGTAGAGACGGGGTTTCACCGTGTTAGCCAGGATGGTCTCGATCTCGTGACCTTGTTATCCGCCCGCCTCGGCCTCCCAAAGTGCTGGGATTACAGGCTTGAGCCACTGTGCCCGGCGACAATTTTATTTTAAGCTGCAATAAGCCTACTCTTCCCAAGAAGCTTTCTGCCTTTATCCTACTGTTTTTCCCCACATCACTTATTTTTTGTGGTGTTCATTTATTTATGTTTATAGTGTCTCCTTACACATTTGTATCCCTTCTATTATGAAACATAACTGCCTAGAACAGTGTATGTCCCATAAAAGAGCTAAATAAATATTTCCTGGATTTATTAAGGTGGGCGAGGCCGACATGTTTTTATTTCACAGGTAAAAATACAGACTCAGAGAGACACTGGGGAGACTTGCCCAAGATTATGCAGTTAGTAAGTGTTCAAAAAATAAATAAAAGAAGAATTTCCCAAATATCGTTTGTTTAAATCTTATTGTTTCATCTAGGTACTAAATAAGAGCCTATCTGATCTGCATGTTTTTACTGTAGATTAATAGGCCTGAATAACATGTTCTAGAAGTTCTATTTTACTGTCTTTAACAATTAAATTTATCAAAGAAGATCTTGATGTAGGTAGAAATGAGTTTCAGACAATTCTGAATAGTGTTATGCCTCAAATACATTCGCATATTTATTTTTTGCCATAATATAAATTGCTTATTTTTGAGAAAGCTACAATTGTCTCATGATTTAACTTTCTATTCATCAAAGTTTCCACAGGGATGGAAATAATAAATAACTTGGTATTACTCATTTGCGATCTGTGCTCATAAGCCATATGTGAGGATCATGCATCTGTTAAGATTCTGCTTTTATGATGCTTTTTTTTATATCCAAGATTAAAGTAAAAAGCAAATGAAGATTTTAAATATGTTGACCATATGCAAAAATGTATTTCAAATTGCTCATTAAAATTTTTCTCCACCCATATGAAAAACTTGATTTAATTTACACAGTTATTGCAAGACAAAATGAAAAATAAAAAATTTTCTTTTGTCAAAATTAAGCCAATGATAGCAAACAGTAAAAAAAAAAAAAAAAAAAAGATAACATAACAAAATCAAATACTTGGGGTCTAAGATGATAGAAACACCAAAAGAATATTGGCTTTGCTGGCAAGACATGAGCATCACCCTCTGAAACTGCAGTAAAAATGACTTAAATACAAACAAGTACCAAAGTCTAAGAAACACTCATCCAGGAAGCTAATTTTTATATTCTTGCATTTGCATTTCTAATAATGACATGAATTTGATCCATGAGACTCTGAATTTGGAGAACAAGGAGGCACATAATCGTCTTCCAGAGGTTCCAAAGCTGGCATTCTGTAATGTTCGTGTTCATAACAGCTCCGTGTCTATACTCTTACAATTTTAGCCCTAGCATGAATTTGAGTCACATTTATGAAGTTCTGTCTTTGAGCCAGACTTTGCATGACACATTATGAGCAAATACCAAAACACCCTTGCCTCAAAAACTCAAACTTCTGTGAAAACAGATACAGAAACAATTAGTTGCAAAGTAAAGCAATGTGAGGTTCAGAGGGCTTTCAGAGCACAAAAGAAGAGTGGATCATTTCTGACTTGAGAACTAGGGTAAGGCACTAGTAATGAAGAGACATTTGAGCTAAAACAATTGTTTAATTCCAATCATTGGCATTTCATCAGATGCAGCCTAATTTTCTATATGAATATGATTAATACAAGTTTTCCATTACAGTCATGGGACTTTTTGCCTCACACAAATGGAAACAGATGTAGAGCCAAAGAAATGTGAATATTTTGTCAAAGTTTTTTTTTTTTAATCAAGTATGTAATTACTGGCCCATGCAAAAGTGGGAATAAGATGGTTCTCTTAGTTGTGCGGAAGTGTGAAAGTCTCAGTCATGCCACAGTCGGGGAAATGTTGACTCAGGTTATTGCACAGAAGCTGTTACAGTTTTTCACTTTGCTAACTTATGTGGAATTTGTTTTCAACTCAAACCCATTTTGGATATTTTTTAATGGGAAACAGATCTTTAATAATTTGGGAATTGTACTAAAGGTTCATGTTTTTTTCTAAAGGCAAAAAGGGACACTAAATCTTAAGCAGAAAAGTAAATTTGCTTTTCAGAAAAGTCAAACTAGAGGCAAAGTGAGGGGCAGGTTGAAAAGTAGAAATGCAACCAGTAGAATATGATTTCAGAAATCCAGAAGAAAAATGTTGTGCATATGAATGCAATGACAGAGAGAAGAAAGAAGAGGGGATGGATTTGAGAGATTTTTAAGGTATAGAATTGGCAAGATCTAGTTACAGATCCAAAATAGAGAGTGACAGAGAAGGAGAACCACATTTTTCTGATTTGGGTAATAAAATGTATGGAGTTTCCAATAACAGAAAATACTGGGAGAAAAAGATAATCAGATCTGAGGAAAAGGAGGGAAATATTTAAGTAATTATGTAACAAACCAAGTGAAAATATCTTGTATCAGATATGAAAGTTATTATGTATAATACATCTTAAGAAATTCTAGCTCAAACATATAGGGAAGAGGTTGAAGTTCTTAGAATGAAAATCTTAATTCTCAATGTAAACTTTGAGCAAATACGTTAATAGAGATTGTGAATTTTCTGCAACTGGTAATAAGGAAAGATAAAATCAGTTTTTTGAAAAAAGCAACATCCAGCATTAAACACTAGGGGGGGGAAGCATAGAATGCACAGAAATTACAAGTTAAAACAGAAAGTAAAAATTCTGGTCTAGATCAGCATATGGATTATGCAGAATAAGACAGAGGATTCTGCAGGAAATAAACTGTGAAATCTCAAAATTAACAGAATGACACCTCTCATGAATAGAGAAGCAAGAATTTTCAACAAACATTAGCCAGTCAAATCCAGCAAAATGTAATAAAGATATTACATTACAACCAAGTGGAATTTATCTCAGGGATGGAAGACTGACTCAAAATTTTAAAATCAATTGATATAATTAACCACAGTAACAGAATAAAGAAGAAAATCATATTATTATTTCAATAGGTGAAGAAAAAACACTTAATAAAAATTAAACACTATTCCCAAACTCTCAGAAAACTGGGAATAGAAGGGAATGTTCTCAATTTAATAAGGGACCTCTAAGGAAAACCCACAGCTGACATTGTAGTTAATAGTGAAGTACTGAGCACTTCCCCTTGGGATCAAGAATAAGACAAATGCATTCACTCACATTACTCCTATTAGCATAGTACTGAAAGTACCATAAGGCAAGAAAAACAAATAAAATATAGACAGATTGTAGAGAAGGGAGTAGAACTGTTGCCATTTACCAATGTTGTGCTTGTGTATGTAGAATATCCTAAGGAATCAACACAACAACTCTAGAGGTAAAGAGTAAATTTATCAGGTTCTCTTAATTCAAGGTCAATTAACAAAAATAAATTGTATTTCTATATATTCAAAGCAAATAACTGGAAAATTAAAATTTTTAAATTATCACATATAATAGCATCAAAACCATAAAACATTTAGAAACAAATTTAACAAAAGATGTGCTGGATCTTTCAAACTGCAAAACACTGCTGAAAAAAATTAAAGGTCAAAATAAACAGGGAGATGTACCATGTGTCTTGGTTGGAAGACTCCATGTTATTAAGATGCCCATTCTCCATAAATTGATCTACAGATTCAACACAATTGCAATTAAGAATTCCATAGACCTTTTCTTTAGAAACTGACAAGGTGATTCTCTCTCTCTCTCTCACACACACACACACACACACACACACACATCTTAGATTACATATATATTTGTGAAAAACATATATTTGTACATGCATGTACAAAGAATGTAAATAGTTGAAACAATTTTGAAAAAGAACAAAGTTGAAGTACTTATGTAACCAGATTTCAGGAGTTAAAGCTACAGTACTTGAGATAGTGGAGTAAGAATATATGTATAAATTAATGGAACAGAAAAGAATGCCCAGAGAGAGACTCACACATAGATGTGCAATTATTTTTAATAAAGTCACCAACGTAGCTCAATAGGAAAGAAAATTCTTTTTAACAAATGGTGCTAAATTATCTGCATATGCCCATGGAAAAATATGAACCTTACACCATAAATAATAATTACCTTGAAATAGACTGTAAACCTAAACATAAAAGCCAAAACTAAAAAAAAAAAAACTTTTAGAAGAAAATATATAAGAAAATATTCAGGACTTTGGGGTAGACAAAGACTTTTTAGCAAAAATGGAAAAGGCATACACCATTGATGAAAATTGGTAAGTTGGACAAAATTTAAAACATAAGCTCTCTGAAAGACATTATTAAGAAAACGAAATGGCAAGCCACAGACTAGAAGAAAATAGTCACTATATATATTTATCAGACAAGATACATGTGTCAAGATTTTATTTAGAACTTTAAAGTTTTGATTAGGAGATGACCAACCGACTTTAAAAAAAAAAAGAGGACAAGTACTAAGCAGATATTTCACACACAAAAAAAGTTTATGAATCACCAATAAGGACATAAAAAGATGTTCATCATTAATCATAAGGAAAATTACATTAGTCCATTCTCACACTGCTATAAAGATATTACCTGAGACTGGGTAATTTATAAAGGAAAGAGTTTTAATTGACTCACAGTTCCACATGGCTGGGGAGGCCTCGGGAAACTTGTAATCATGGCGGAAGGTGAAGGAGAAGCAGGCACCTTCCTCACAAGGTGGGAAGAGAGAGAGCATGCGTGAAGGAGGAAGTGCCACTTTTTTCAACCATCAGCTCTCATGAGAACTTACTCACTATCATGAGAACAGCATGGGGGAAACCATTCCCTGATCTAGTCACCTCCCACCAAGTCCCTCCCTCAATAAGTGGTGATTACAATTAGAAATGAGATTTGTGTGGGGACACAGAGCCAAACCATATCAAAAATGCAAATTAAAACCACAATAAAATACCACTACACATCCACTAGAATGGCCAAAATGAAAAATACTTACAATGCCAAATGCTGGCAAGAATGTGGAGCAACTGAAACTTTCATGCACTGTTGCTGAAAGTGTAAAATGGTACAAATACCTGGAAAACAGTTTTGTATTTTCTTGGTTTTGTTTGTTTGTTTGTTTGTTTGAGACAGGATCTTGCTCTGTTGCCCAGGCTGGAGTCCAATGACGTCATAACTCGCTACAAACTTGACCTACCCAGCTCAAACAATCCTCCTGCCTCAGCCTCCCTGAGTAGCAGGGACTACAGTTGCATGCCACCATACCCAGCTACTTTTTTTTTTTTTTTTTTGGAGAGACAAAGTCTCTCTATGTTGCTCAGGCTGGTCTAAAACTCCTGAGCTGAAGTGATCCTCTTGCCTCGGCCTCCCAAAGTTCTGGGATTACAGGCGTGAGCCACCACGCCCGGCCTTTTCTTGATTTTCATATGAAGTTAAACATCTATTCATCATATAACCTAACAATTCTTTCCCGTTTTATGCAAGAAAAATGAAAACATGTATCTGCAAAAGGATTTGTACATAAGGGTTCATAGGAATTATATTCATCATAACCCAAAACTGGAAATAACCCACGTTATTTCAATAAGTTATATCAATATTTGAATGGATAAACAAATGATGGCATATTCATACAACAGAATAGTTCTGAGGCATGTTCATGTTCTATGGACACTTCTGTAAATTCAATCTCATTTAATAAGCATAATTCCTGCTAGAGTAGGAGCTATAAAATGTGCTGCCCCTTAAATGATGTTGAAGAAATTTCCATGTTGATGATTCATAATTACTTGACATGTTTCATACTCACTCATACTGAACCCTAAAGTTATGATGTCATGTGCAAGTCTTTCTAAACCATTTGCTAAACAAATCAAGGAATCAGAGAGTATGGCATGTATGGCAACACCTCATGTCATTATAGATACTTTCAGTATTTTAAATAGCTCTTGATCCTCATTAAAACTGGGAACACTGTGGAGACTTCTAGATGTATGCATTCTTTTTACTTATGTAACACAGCTTTTCTTCATGTCTTCTTCTTCACTGCTTCACAAACCAACCTGACATGTTTAAAAACTTTATATTCCAATGTACATTTAGGGAATATTTTATAAAGAGACACAATTGCACAGCACTTCACTCAAATGTTACTCATTAGACGTATCTCTTCCCAGGCTCTTCGGACTCTTAGCAGCTAGTTCCTCTCACAGTCTCAAGCCCCCTCCTCCTCCCCCAGTCACCTATCTTCCCTTTCTCTCCACTCATTTCTCCCACCAGCCACTCCATCTCTCTGCTGGTCTCTTTTTTTCCCACTCCTTTCTGTATCTCTCAGCATTTCTCATGAAGAACAATTTAATTCTCACTCCCCTTCAATTTTGAACTCAAACAATTGGCCCTCTGCTTAATACTGCCTTAAGCATTATCTGAAAATTAAGATTTCATTTCAAAGTTCTCAAATTACCAAAACTTACTCTTTTTTGTGTATAAAAGGCATTGTAAGTAACATCTCTATTGTTTTACCCTTATTGTAGGATAGTTTCATAACGCATAATTGATGCTCTAAAAATAGTTGTAAAAGTTTCCTATGAAATGCATGTTAAAATATAAGATCGCCTTAATGAAAAAATATCTCATGAATTTTTAATTATATTTTTAAAGTTTAACAAGGAAGATATGCTAAGCAAAAATATAACAATTTCTTACATGTGGAACATTTTTAGGTGTAAAACAGAAAAATATCATTTTCATGGAACAACTGCTAGCTACAACCATATGCTAATATTTTCTAAGGTGATATTGTAACTTTAAAAAGCCCAAAGGTTTCAAATTAGCCAAAAATGTGTCAGTTGAGTTATTCATTTACAGTAAACTTTCAGGCCTTAGGACATCACCTATGAACTAAAAATGCTGAGTCAAAAGCCTACCAAGTGACCCATCCTTTCCTATCTTCTTTTTCCACAATAACCATCTTTAGTCACTAATTCCCTAAGTCTAGAGGGAAGGAACTGACCCAAATGCCTTAAAAAGTAGAGCTTTCTTCCCAATGGATATTTGGTGGGGACCAGCACTCAAAATTGCCAATCTTCCTAAATTTTGAAAAAGTATTAAAAATATACATCTGAATAAAATTGTTATACTCACACAGGAATATATTTTCCTCTCTGCAGGAAAAATAGAGAAAACCATAAATATTTTATCAGAATGTAATTGTTCAGTGAGCCATCATTTCAACCACTTAGGGAAAATGGGGAGAAGAAAGTCATGGTCAATTATTATTTGACACTAACACCACATACAAAACAAAAATAAGTTTAAGATAATAACATCTGTAAGTATAAATGCTATATAAATACTAGGAAATATTTAATGTGTGTGTGTGTGTGTGAGAGAGAGAGAGAGAGAGAGGAGATTGCTTACTATTTGGTATAACTTGCAAAAAAATATTCATTTGCTTGTAGGGCAAACCTAGATTGGAAGGATAAGAATCATTGCACTTCACTTCCTCCAGGATCCATCTGTCATCTTTGGCTTAGAGACAGATAACTGTTTTCACTTAATTCGTTTTCCAGTTCATGTTTCTCAGATGTTTAACATGGTATTTTGGAAAAGGCAAAACTATGGAGATAGAAAAAAGATCAGGGGTTGCCAGAAATTTAAGGGAAGGGAAGGATGAATAGGCAGAACATACAGATTATTAGGGCAATGAAATTATTCTGTATGATACTGTAATGGTAGATATGTGCCCTTATACATCTGTCAAAAGCCACAATAAGCAAAATCTAATGTAAACTATGGATTTTAGTTAGTGATAATATATTAATATTGGCTTATCAACTGAAACGAATGTACAACTAATGCAAGGTCTCAGGAACAGGGAAAACTGAGATGAGAGGGTAATATAGGAACTCTCTTTACTTTCAACTCATTTTTCTACAAACCTAAAACTGATATAAAAAGAAGTCTATTAGTTAAAATTCAGAAAAGGAAAATAACATTGATAAGAAAATACTTTTTTAAATGGAAGATGTATAAAAAAACATAAATTAGCCCTTACTGAGGATTTCTGTGGGTCACTGAAGTGGTGTTTGCATAACATATTACACAGGAAATTTCCCTAAAACTCTTTGAGTACATGTCCCTTTTTCATGTTTTTGTTTCAATCACTTTGGGGGTACAGGTAGTTTTTGGTTACATGAATAAGCTATTTTGTGATGATTTCTGAAATGTTGGTGCACCCATCACCCAAGCAGTGTACACTGTATGCAATATGTAGTCTTTTATTCCTCACCTCCCTCCCACCCTTCCCCTCAAGTCCCCAAAGTCCATCATAGCATTCTTATGCCTTTATGTCCTCACAGCTTAGCTCCCACTTATAAGTGAGAATGTACGATATTTGGTTTCCCATTCCTGAGTTACTTCACTTAGAATAATGGCCTCCAGTTCCATCCAAGTTGCTGCAAAAGACATTATTTCGTTCCTTTTTATGGCTGAGTAGTATTCCATAGTGTATATACCCACATTTTCTTTACCCACTCATTGGTTGATGGGCACTTAGTTTCATTCTATATCTTTGCAATTGTGAATTGTGCTGCTATAGACATGCGTGTGCATGCATCTTTTTTACATAACGTATGTCCCTTTTTTAAAAATAATTATTTTGTAGAGAAGAGATCTTGCTATGTTGCCCAGCTGGCCTTGAACTCCTGGCCTCAAGCCATCCTCCAGCCTCAGCCTCCCAAAGTGCTGGGATTACAGGCATGAGCCATCATGCCCAGCCCATATGTCTCCCTTTTTCCTAGGTCTGCTCCTCACAGCAGCAGCTTAAATCTTTCCTTCTATTTCTCTCCAACCTCACAGGCCCTTGCTAATTTTGCTCCTCACTTGTAGCACCTTTTTTTTTTTTGTCATGAAAAGAAATTTAGACTTTCAGGCTTCCGGATCCAGTGTATTCTTCTGTTATCCTGTTAACGGGATCACAACAAAAGCATGGTAGGTGAGTAAGACAAAGAGAGGGCCCTCCTCCCAAGGTAGATTATGGTTGGGTGGGAAAGAGGTGGCTGGGAAGGTTTGCAGACCTGCTTTCACCATAACCACCTTGCCACCTGTCTGAGGAGTGAGGAAAAGGAGAAGAAAAGTTTCCAGCATGGCAACAGTGTGGCCAGGAGTGCCATTCACTTGAGATATAGGAGAGGAAATGAATTCCTGGGGGAAAGTGAGGGATTTGACCAGTATTCAATCCAACTGTAATGTATCCCATACTACAGGTAAGATTAAGTTGCCAGTTACATAGAGGAAAAAACTCATGACGAATAGTAATTTGAACAAGGCTATGTATGTAGCACTGCATTCACTAGTATAAGAATCTTGGATCTCATCTACCAGTGTTCAGAAGAGTATCGAGAGATTATAGACAGTAGCTAGAAAAGGCACTTACTAAACTTCTTTACATGCCCTTTCTGTTGTTTCTTTCTGAGTTTTCTGAATTAAAGCAATGCACAACACATTTTGAAAGTAAAAGTAAACAGCATTTTTGGTTAAATTAACATGAGTACTTTATCTAGATCTTTTGCTGACCCATTCTTCTCAATTTGGATTTTTTTTTACTTATAAAAATGCTACACAAAAAATGTTGGGGTAGAGAGCTGTCATTTCCTTCCTTCCTTCTTTCCTTCCTTCCTTCCTTCCTTCCTTCCTTCCTTCCTTCCTTCTTTCCTTCCTTCCTGCCTTCCTAAGTAATATAATACAAAAGAAATAAAAGACGTGCTGTCTCATAGGAGATGAGACACGTCTATATAAGTCCTAGGAATTCTAATTTAATTTGCATACCAAGGACATCTAAAGGAGAAAAATGTATTCTAATTAGGGTCTGGCTTCTAATGTATTATAAAAGTAACTTGTTAAATGAGATTTTGTGTTTTACTGGAAAATTCTTTTTCATGAAATTATTGACTGAAGATTAGTCCTTGATAAGCAAATCAATTTCATAATTCAAACATGGCTATAGAAATTCAATGCATTTTTCTTTTTTAAAATTGTATTTAATTTTGAGAAAGAGTCCCACTCTGTCACCCAGGCTGGAGTGCAGTGGCATGAGCTCGGCACACTGAAACCTCTGCCTCCCAGGTTCAAGTGATTCTCATGCCTCAGTCTCCCAAGTAACTGAGATTACAGGCATGTGCCACCATGCCCAGCTAATTTTTTCTATTTTTAGCAGAGACAGAGTTTCATTGTGTTGGCCAGACTGGTCTCAAACTCCTGGCTTTGAGTGATCCACCCACCTCGGCCTTCCAAAGTGCTGAAATTATAGGCATGAGCTACCACACCCAGCCTCAGTGCATTTTTTTTACAGTCGTAGAGCAATGCCTATAATCATCTTTCATACGTCTCAGATCAAAACAAATAATTCTGTCTTACAATAGGAGTGCCCTTAGACATTAAATAATAAATTCGCTAAAGGCATTATTTTATATATGGTTTGTGAAATAGTTGCCTATGAAAACCTAATTCAAAAAAATAATAAATTACAAAACAGATACTAAGGGTATAAGGAGACATTAACTATGGATTAGAAAAACCTTCTTAAAGCAGACAGATTCTCAGAAAGTGTTGAAAGAGACTAGTGGTCACAAAGGTTGAGGTAAACATGAGTTAGGTGAGTATATTTCATTATGTACCTCAAGCAAGACATATAAGAAATAAAAACACATTAGTATACAACATGACAACTTTTCTTCACCAGTTGCATTTGCTGAGAATCCAAAGGACATTTCAGATGAGGGGGTGATGAAAGTCAAGGCAGAGACATGTGAACAGGAAAGATGAGCATAAGAAAGGTAGAAGAACATCTAGGGAGACACAGGGACAGGACAGAGAAGGACAGAGGTACAAGAAACAAGGAGGAGGAATTACATTTTTAAATGCATTACCAGTTAAAAGAAAAAAAGATCAGTGTAAAAATAAAGGCTTTGCCTCTAACTAGTTTTGTGACTTTGGACAGCCATTCCACTTCCTTGGCCTCAGATATTGGGCACGGTGGCTTCTAGGTATTTACTGCTCTGTTACTTAATCATTCCACTATAGCTATGTTTATGTTCACATGTTATTTTTACTTCACAGAATGATTGTTTTAATTCAGGTGAGTGCAATAAACAGATGACAAAAGACTGAAGTGTTTTCTAAGATGAGCAAGAATGATGATGCCCAGCTAACTGGAGGATGCTTTTGCTTCAAACCAGAAACAAGTGGTAATAAGATATACGAGATTAAGGATCCAAGTTAGTGAATGAACACAATTACCTTCCTGCCATAATTACATATTTTTGTATCCTGTTTCTTGCAGTAAGCAAGCACCTAAAGCACCCCTGGCTAAGCCCACCATAGAACTCTTCAAAATGTTTCCATTCATCAGCCAAATAGCAGTACATTATTTTCCCTTTTGTTTTATTGATGACATATTTTAATCAACTTTATTGAAGTGTAATTTTCACATATAAACTACATCCATGTTAAGTGTATATTTCAATGAGTTTTTGCAAATGTACATACTATGTAACCACCACTACAGTCAAGATATACTATATGCCCATCACCTCTGAAGCTCTTTGTATCCTTTCTAAATCAGGAGCTGTCCCCCTTCCCAGCCTGTTTCCAGGCAAACATTAACCTTCACTCTGTCACTTTAGATTAGAGTTGTCTTTTTCTATAGTTTCTTATAAATGTAATCGTACAGTATGTACTCTTCAGAATCTGGTTACTTTTACTCACCGTAATATTTTAGAGATTCATCTATGGTGTTGCATATACCAGTACATTGTTCTGTTTTATCGATGAGTAACACTCCATGTTATAAATGTACCATTATTTGTTTATCCACCACCATTTGATGAACACCTGGGTTATTTCCATTTCTAGCAATTGTGAATAAGGTTGCTGTGAACGTTCATGCATCAGAGTCTGTGAACTTAACTTTTCATTTCTCTTGGATAAAAATCTAGGGGGAGAATTACTAAATCATATGTAAAGGGTATGTCAACCTTATAAGAAACTGTGAAACTGTTTTCCAAAGTGATTGTACATGTATCCTGCCAAAATCAATGTAGGATAATTCCAATGGTTCTACATCCTGGCCAGCACTTAGTATGGTTGGTCGTATAAATTTAGGTAACCTAAAAGCTGTGAAGTTGTATTTCATAATGGTTTTAATTTGTATTTCTCTGATGACTAATGATGTTGAGCATCTTTTCTTGTGCTTATTGGCCATTTGTATTTTGCTCCTCCTTCCTCTCCTTTGTGTCATTGCTGTCATTTATATTTTACTTCTACATGTCTTATAAACTACCAAAGCACATCACTATTTTTACTTTAAGCAATCAAATACTTTTTAAAGATACTAAAAATTAAGGCAAAATATCCCCATATTTAAACATATATTTAGTATTGCCAGTGCTCTTCATTTCAGTGTGTTCATCCAAATTTCTAACTGATACGATTTCCTCTCTACATGAAGAACTTCCTTTAACATTTCTTGTGACTTAGGTCTGCTGAAAACAAATGTTTTGTATTTTTTTTCTGAAAGTGTCTTAAATTTGGTTTTATTCTGGGGAAGAGTTTTGCTGTTTATAGACTTTCAGATTGATAGCCTTTTTAAAACACATATTTCAGCACTTTATAGATGTCCTTCTATTGTCCTCTGCTCACATAATTACAGATGAGAAATCTACTGTAAGTTTTATGTTTTTTTCTTTGTAGTGTAATGTCTTTTTTCTTTAGTTGCTTTTTAAAAATATCATTTTCTAGTAGTTTTCAGGGATTTGATTATGAAGTACCTTGATGTGTTTATGTAAGCATTGTGTGCATTTATCCTGTCTGCGATCCATTTAAGCTTTTGGGATCTGCAGATTTAAGTTTTCATCAGTTTCGGAAAATTTGGAGCCATCATTTTTTCACATATTTTTTTAGTGCCCCTACGATCCTCTTAGTCTGGAATTCTAATTATACCTATATAAATAGGTCTGTATGATATTGTCCTCAGAGGTCACCAAGGCTCTGTTAGTTTTCTTTCTTTTATCTCTTTTTGTTTTCAGTAGGTTCTATTACAATATATTCAAGTATGCTGATCTTTTCTGCCACACTATTCAATCTGCTATTACTCCTATCCAGAATTTTTTTATATATTGTATTTTTTATTCCTACAAGTTCTATTTCATTTTTTTAACAATTTATGTTACTTCTTTCACTATGCTGTTTTTGTTTAATACTGAACATAATTATAGTGGCTATTTTAACATCTTTATCTGTTAATTCTAACAACACTGTCATTTTGGTACTTTTTCCTATTTACTGATCTGTATCCAGTTATGGGTATATTGTCCTTATTCTTGGCATGTTTATTAATTTTTATTGGATGCTAGATATGGTAAATGTAACACTATTAAGCATCTAGATATTGTTTTCTTCCTTTACAGAATGAAACAACTTGAATATCAATTTCATGACTTTGAGGCCTATTTATTCGCTTTACTAGAGAACATCTAATAGTAGCTTCACTCCAGTGCTGGTTCACTCCTGCTTGTAAGGCAGGACTCCAGGAGTCTCCACCAAATTTCCCAGATGATCATCAGGGACTTCATTCTGGATGGCCAGAGCTCAATATCTTCCTGTCCTTTGTGAGCTCTGGGAATTTTTCAGTTTGCAACTCCTTGGCCATCCTTAGCCCATCTTTGTGGAGCTTTATTCTACACATGGGCAGCTTAGTACTCAACAAAGATCAGAGAGGAGCCCATGCAGGTTTATGGAGTTCTCTTATTGAGTGCCCCCTTTTCCAAAACTTTGCTAGCTGCCTCAGATTCTCCAACTCTCGTCTCCATTTTCACAACTCATCAATGATTACAAGATCTGTTTGGATTTTCCTCCCTGTGCCAACAGTTAGAAATTGACTCTAGGAAGAAAGCCAAGATGATCATAGGGTTTGTAGTTGCTACAATTCTCAGAAAGATCACAGCCCTGTGCTGTTTTTCTCTAACCACTAAAGATAGTTGTTTCATTATTTTGTTTAGTTGAATAATTGTTTACTATGGAAAGTTAGAGCTGGTCTTGGATACTTTGTTTTTAGCCAAACTTTGATAAAGGATTTATTCCAGGGTGGGATTGCTTAGTAAGTATGGACTCATACTAGGTGGGGTTTCCATGGCAACTTCTCTTAGAAATTGCTACACATGGGCATTCAAATTGGTAATAAAGAAGTCAAACTGTTGCTGTTTGCTGATGACATGATCATATACCTAGAAAACCCAAAAGACTCATCTAAAAAGCTCCTAGAACTGGTAAATAAATTCAGCAAAGTTTCAGGATACAAAATTAACATACACAAATCAGTAGCTCTGCTATACACCAACAGCGACCAAGCTAAGAATCAAATCAAGAACCCAACCCCTTTCACAATAACTGCAAAAAAATAAAATAAAATACTTAGGAATATACTTAACCAAGGAGGTTAAAGATCTCTACAATGAAAACTACAAAACACTGCTGAAAGAAATCATAGATGAAGCAAATGGAAACACATCCCATGCTCATGGATGGGCAGAATCAATACTGTGAAAATGACCACACTGTCAAAAGAAATCTACAAATTCAATGCAATTCCCATCAAAATACCACCATTATTTTTCACAGAACTAGAAAACACAATTCTAAAATTCATATGACACCAAAAAAAGAACCCAAATAGCCAAAGCAAGCCTAAGCAAAATGAACAAATTCAAAGGCATCACATTACCCAACTTAAAACTATACTATGAAGCCATAGTCACCAAAACAGCATGGTACTGGTATAAAAATAGGCATATAGACCAATGGAACAGAATAGAGAACCCAGAAATAAAGCCAAATACTTACAGTCAACTGATCTTCGACAAAGCAAACAAAAACATAAAATGGAGAAAGAACACCCTATTCAACCAATGATGCTAGGATAATTGACACGTGTACACTGTTTGAGTGAGGGGGTGCAGAAATCGCCACTAAAGAACTTATTCATGTAACCAATTCATGTAACCACATTCCCCAAAAATCTGTTGAAATTTAATTAAAAAATGCTACCTGAAGCAATGTCTTGTAATTACAACTTCAATATTTTAACAAAGCAATGTCTTGTAATTACAACTTCAATATTTTTAAAAAGACATTTACTATTATGTTATAACTGGTTGTAGACAATCACCTCTGACCACACTAAGCTCAAAAGTACCATATATCATAGACAACAAATATAGCCATTTAAAATTAATTTAATTAAATTCTTCACATGTAGAAGAATGAAATTGGATCCTCATCTCTCACCCTATTAAAAAATATCAACTCATAATAGATCAAAGACTTAAATCTAAGACCTGAAACCATAAAGATTCTAAAAGATAACATTGGAAAAACCTTCTAGACCTTAGCTTAGGCAAAGGCTTCATGACCAAGAACCCAAAAGCAAGTGCAACAAAAACAAAGATAAGTCGATGGGACTTAATTAAACTAAAAGGCTCCTGCACAGCAAAAGAAATAATCAGCAAAGTAAACAGACAACCCACAGAGTGGGAGAAAATCTTAACAATGTATACATCCAACAAAAGACTAATACCCAGAATCTACAAGGAACTCAAACAAATCAGCGAGATTTGTTCCCATCAAAAAGTGGACTAAGGACACAAATAGGCAGTTCTCAAAAGAAGTTACATAAATGGCCAACAAACATATGAAAAAATTCTTGACATCACTAATTATCAAGGAAATGAAAATCAAAATTACAATGTGATACTACCTCACTCCTGCAAGAATGGCCATAATCAAAAAATAAAATAATAAAAGATGTTGGCATGGCAGTGGTAAAAAGGGAACACCTTTACACTGTTGGTGGGAATGTAAACTAGTACAACCACTATGGAAAATAGTGTGGAAATTCCTTAAAGAACTAAAAGTAGATCTACCATTTGATCTACCATCCCACTATTGGGTATCTACCCAGAGGAAAAGAAGTCATTATACGAAAAAGATACCTGCATATGCATGTTTACAGCAGCACAATTTGCGATTGCAAAAATGTGGAACTAGCCAAAACGCCCATCAACCAACAAGTGGAAAAAGAAAATGTGGTATGTATGCATATATATACATATATATATATATATATGAAATATGGAATACTACTCAGCCATAAAAAGGAACAAAATGAGGCATTTGCAGCAACCTGGATAAAATTGGAGACCATTTTTCTAAGTGAAGTAACTCAGGAATGGAAAACCAAATATATGTTCTCACTCATAAATGGGAGCTAAGCTATGAGGACATAAAGGCATAAGACACTGTTGGTGGGACTGTAAACTAGTTCAACCATTGTGGAAGACAGTGTGGCGATTCCTCAAGGATCTAGAACTAGAAATACCATTTGACCCAGCCATCTCATTACTGGGTATATACCCAAAGGATGATAAATCATGCTGCTACAAAGACACATGCACACATATGTTTATTGCAGCACTATTCACAATAGCAAAGACTTGGAACCAACCCAATTGTCCATCAATGATAGACTGGATTAAGAAAATGTGGCACATATATACCATGGAATACTATGCAGCCATAAAAAAGGATGAGTTCGTGTCCTTTGTAGGGACATGGATGACGCTGGAAACCATCATTCTCAGCAAACTATGGCAAGGACAAAAACCCAAACACCACATGTTCTCACTCATAGGTGGGAATTGAACAATGAGAACACTAGGACATAGGAAGGAGAAAATCACACACCAGGGCCTGTTGTGGGGTGGGGGCAGGGGGGAGGGATAGCATTAGGAGATATACCTAATGTAAATGATGAGTTAATGGGTGCAGCACACCAACATGACACATGTATACATATGTAACAAACCTGCACATTTTGCACATGTGCCCTAGAACTTGAAGTACAATAAAAAAATAATAATAATGAAGAATGACACAATGGACTTTGGGGACTTGGGGGAAAGTGTGTGAGGGGGTGAGGGATAAAAGAATACACATTGAGTAGAGTGTACACTGCTTGGGCGAGGGGTACATTGAAATCTCAGAAATCACCACTAAAGAACTTATTCATGTAACCAAACACCACTTGTTCCCCAAAAACCTATTGAAATTTAAAGAAAAAGAAATTGCTACCAGAAGCAATGTCTTGTAATTACAACTTCAATATTTTAACAGAGACATTTACTGTTATGTTATAACTGGTTGTAGACAATCACCTCTGACCACACTAATCCCAAAAGTACCATATATCAGAGACAACAAATATAGCCATTTAAATTTAATTTTATTTAATTGAAAGCCATTTTATAATAATTTAATTTAGCCAAAAAATTTGTAATTTTAGATTACATATGCACACTGAAATTTATTATCATCACAGTACAGCCAAATTGTCACTTTGTTTCACCAGTGTGTGTATATATGTATACACATATTCAAATTGTGATGGCGTCATTAAGAATGCTAAGCTGTTTAAAGCATCCTCTGATTGTTTCTAATACTCCCAAATGGATTCCACCAATGTTTCCATTTGGCCAATCTGACATTCACCTGTGTCACCTAGTGGCATCCAACATCCTCTCCTTCATTGAACCTTACTGAAGAACCTAACGCCTGCTCCACTGATGGTGACACCAACCCAAAATCTGTGCCATGCAGGCTGAATCCTGAAGATCTCAAAACCATTACACTTTGGGATTCCAAAGCAGAACTGGACCCATGAAGAGTCAAGGAGGAATGGGTCTCAAAGTATCTCCAATATGTCCATAATATTACAAAATCTTTCATGCAAACAGGTTTTCCAACTTCTTGCTTTTCTGTTCTAATCCCAAAGGTCCAATTCCAGTCCAAAGAGCTAGGCTGGGAATATATTCCATGCCATCCCTTCAGTCTTCCTGGTTGGCCTATTTTCTACGATCCCTGCCTTCAACCAAACTCAGAGCTTGGTGGCAAAACACATGCTGCATGCATATCAACAGGACATAGACTCACTGTGTGTGTGTGAGTGTGTGTGTGTGTGTGTGTGTTCATGTGCAAGTGTACATGTCTGTGTTTTGACTGGGGGTGAAAAGGGAGGCTATGGAATGTTTTATATTCCAAGAATATCTGCATCACAATCCAGACAGTGAAAAATACCTTTTAATAGGCCATCAAAAACTCACTGAAATTTCAGAAGCCATCAAAATGGTACCTACATAATTTATAGTTTATAATGTATACATTTTACTCTTTTAAATTCCTTTAATATTTTCAAAATCCAAAGGATTCTGAAGTATCTTAAAATAATTACCATCTTAAGACACTTAAAGTAAGCAATGTAGGGTGGGCGCAGTGACTCATGCCTGTAATCCCAGCACTTTGGGAGGCTGAGGTGGGAGAATTGCTGGAACCCAGGAGGTGGAGGTTGCAGTGACCTGAGATCACACTACTACACTGCAGCCAGAGTGACAGAGTAAGACTCCAACTCAAAAAAAAGAAAAGTAAGCAATTTAGATGCTCACTAAGATGTCATTTTAATATTAATGAGTATAATGAGTCATAGCATGCACAAGTTAGAAGGCAAAAAAAATTTGTGAAAAATATGCTCAAGAAAATATACCACAGAAAATAACCTGGGGAACTATGTAATAAATTCTACAATGCTGATAATTAAAGTAGATAAATATCAAACTCTACTATGCTATATAAAATATGCAGAAGAGCATCTAACATCTATTTTGCAAAGCATTTACACAGCTTACAGAATATTTACAATTCATAATCATCTTTTGTTTTATTTACAGATGAGGTCTCACTGTGTTGTACAGGCTTGACTCAAACTTCTGGCCTCAAGCGATCCTCCTACCTCAGCTTCTCAAGTAGATGGGACTACAGGTATGCACCACCACACCCAGCCATAAGAATTTTGTTAATAATACCTCTCCTATTAATGTTAGCCATGATTTGGTAAAAAAGCTAAAGTCATTTATTCAAATAAGTGACTTTATTAAAGTCATTGTTTAAAATTTAAGTACATCAAGAAAATGAAAATTTATAACAATATATTTCCTCTTAAATGAGAGTAAGCTTAGTACAATCATACTAAGAAAACAAAATAATTTAATTGATAAGAATCATGTTTTGGCAAAAAAAAAAAAGTCATCAATACAATTACTCTAAGATCACTAAAGAACTAGGAAAACAAGAGCATAATTAGGAAATCCTTTGTTCCGGGGCACGATGAGATGAACTTGCCTTATAAAGTCATTTATCACAACCCTAAATTGCATAATGTAATGATAAAAGGTCCATTACCAAATTTGTACTTGCAAATCATTTCAAGATACACTTCCTTTGTGGAGTGGGGAATAAACTTACATGCCAACAAAATATATAAGATATAGAATAATCTTCAGAAAATGTAGCTAAGTCCATGTGAATGCTAGTAAAATTTTTTAAAAACACAAAAAAGAAGGAAATGACAAATAGTTCCCTTAAACTTTTCAAGACTTTCCTTCACCAAGCTTCCACTTAAGGCTTTTCTCATACAACTGGAATAGATTTGTAATTTTTTCCCCTTATAATTCTCTTTGATGACCTCCAGATTCTAGGACAGCACATTCTGCCAAGCATTTGAAGTGCACATTCATTTTGTTACATTGAAAAAACCCTAAAGGTTCAAATTCTATATAATTAAGTACATTCCTCATCTCATGGTTCAATTAATGTCACTCACCATAAAGCATATGTGAGTCTCTTCCAGCCACTTCCTATTTAATTTATTTCAACTCCCGGAAAACTGGCTCCTTCTTAACCCACACTTCCAGATTACCCTATTTCCTTATAATTCACTGTTCCCCTATCCCCCTTCTATAGGGGGATATATAGATTAGTATATAGTTTATATAGTATATAGATTATTACTTTTATTTTCGTTTTATAGTTGAGAAAGATTATTACTTTTATTTTCATTTTATAGTTGAAAAAGTGAGCACTTACTATGTGTCAGGTTCTATTCTAGGCACTGGGGATGAAGCATTGAACAAAACAGATAAAAGTTCCTGTTCTTTTGGAGCTTCAGTTCTTTTTGTTTTTTTTTTTTTTTTGAGACGGAGTCTCGCTCTGTCACCCAGGCTGGAGTGCAGTGGCGCAATCTCGGCTCACTGCAAGTTCCGCCTCCCGGGTTCACGCCATTCTCCTGCCTCAGCCTCTCCGAGTAGCTGGGACTACAGGCGCCCGCCACCATGCCCGGCTAATTTTTTTGTATTTTTTAGTAGAGACAGGGTTTCACCGTGTTAGCCAGGATGGTCTCGATCTCCTGACCTTGTGATTCGCCCACCTCAGCCTCCCAAAGTGCTGGGATTACAGGTGTGAGCCACCGCGCCCGGCCTTGGAGCTTCAATTCTGTGTGGAGGTCACATGACTAGAGTATTTGAGCTGGGAATCAAACCAGCCCTTCCTACAGCAATGTGGGTAAATCTTCAGAACATTATGTTAAGCAAAGAAGCCAAACAAAAAGAGTATATGCTGTAAGATTCCGTTTATATGTAGATCAAGAATGAATCAGCCATCCTAATCAATGGTGATAGAACTCAGAACTATCACTTCCTCAGCAGGGGAGAGTGGATGGCAATGGACTAGAAGGGGGTACAAAGGAACATTCTAGAATGATGGCAGTGTTCTGTATCTTGATTAGAATGATGATTACCCAGTTGTAGACATTTGTCAAGATCCATCAAGCTCTACCCTTGTGATCTGTGCATTTTACTACATGTAATTATGGCTTAAAAATATAGTAAAAAAGTTTTCAAACTCCTGTTCTCACAACCATACTTTCTCTTCATTTATCAAAGGTTTCAACAACCTCTAAACTATTTTTTTTTATACTTTACATTCTAGGGTACATGTGCATGCACAACGTGCAGGTTTGTTACATATGCATACATGTGCCATGTTGGTGTGCTGCACCCATTAACTCGTCATTTACATTAGGTATATCTCCTAACGCTATCCCTCCACCCTCCCACCACCCCATGACAGGCCCCAGTGTGTGATGTTCCCCTTCCTGTGTCCAAGTGTTCTCATTGTTCAATTCCCACCTATGAATGAGAACATGCGGCGTTTGGGTTTTTGTCCTTGCCATAGTTTGCTGAGAATGATGGTTTCCAGCTTCATCCATGCCCCTACAAAGGACATGAACTCATCTTTTTTTACGGCTGCATAGTATTCCATGGTATATATATGCCACATTTTCTTAATCCAGTTTATCACTGATGGACATTTGGGTTGGTTCCAAGTCTTTGCTGTTGTGAATAGTGCCGCAATAAACATATGTGTACATGTGTCTTTATAGCAGCATGCTTTATAATCCTTTGGGTATATACCCAGTAATGGGATGGCTGGGTCAAATGGTATTTCTAGTTCTAGATCCTTGAGGAATCGCCACACTGTCTTCCACAATGATTGAACTAGTTTACAGTCCCACCAACAGTGTAAAAGTGTTCCTATTTCTCCACATCCTCTCCAGCACCTGTTGTTTCCTGACTTTTTAATGATGGCCATTCTAACTGGTGTGAGATGGTATCTCATTGTGGTTTTGATTTGCATTTCTCTGATGGCCAGTGATGATGAGCATTTTTTAATGTGTCTGTTGGCTGCATAAATGTCTTCTTTTGAGAAGTGTCTGTTCATATACTTTGCCCACTTTTTGATGGGGTTGTTTGTTTTTTTCTTGTAAATTTGTTTGAGTTCTTTGTAGATTCTGGATATTAGCCCTTTGTCAGATGAGTAGATTACAAAAATTTTCTCCCATTCTGTAGGTTGCCTGTTCACTCTGATGGTAGTTTCTTTTGCTGTACAGAAGCTCTTTAGTTTCATTAGATCCCATTTGTCAATTTTTGCTTTTGTTGCCATTGCTTTTGGTGTTTTAGACATGAAGCCCTTGCCTATGCCTATCTCCTGAATGGTATTGCCTAGGTTTTCTTCTAGAGATTTTATGGTTTTAGGTCTAACATTTAAGTCTTTAATCTATCTTGAATAAATTTTTGTATAAGGTGTAAGGAAGGGATCCAGTTTCAGCTTTCTACATATGGCTAGCCAGTTTTCCCAGCACCATTTATTAAATAGGGAATCCTTTCCCCATTTCTTGTTTTTGTCAGGTTTGTCAACGATCAGATAGTTGTAGATGTGTGGTATTATTTCTGAGGGCTTTTTTTTTTTTTTTTTTTGTAGTTTACAGATGTAAAACAGGATCCTGGCAGTTCAGCCTGCTCTCTAACATTTGTTAACATGCCACAGTCTAGCAGGCAGATCACCTTGCACCAGATTCAGCTTTAAATACTTACCTTTTGCTAGTTTTTAAATTGTGTTCCCAGTCCTTTTCTCAAGCTTCATTTTATTTTAGTCTCTAGTCTTCCTAACTCTTGCTTCATTTGTCTTAGGTTATGTTCGCATTCTTCCATTTAATATGGACATGTGTGCTTAGTATGGTAATTTGATGTGCAATAAACATTGGTTTATTTAGTTTTCTCCTGTTTTTCACTTCCATTGTGATCTATCGTGTCTTGCTGTTTCTAGTCAGCTGACCACACTTAGTTTCTCCTTCCTGTAATCTGCTGTCCAAGTAAACAACTGCTTCACTTTTATGATTCCGAGATGTTCACTTAAGGTTGTCACTTACTTCCAAGTTTTGAACCTGCTTTCTTATTAGTTTGAAAGAAGACCAGAACACTGCTTCCCTCAGTATACACACTTTCTTCTTATAAATGAAAATTTCAGCAAATACTCTGCTTTTAGTAGACTAACTCCTCCACCAGCTGTCCAAATATTTGAAGCTCCTGCTTCTCAACTATGTTTTGCCTTAGCGCTACTATTATTCACAGCTCCCTACAGAGTAAGAGGTCTATAGTATACATCCTCACAAATATACCTTTGGTTTCTCTCTCCAGTGGAGAGAGAATATTCAGAAAATCATAATTGGAGGGCCTTCTTAACACTGTTTCTTCCTTTTCTATTAAATCCATTTTCTAAAGAAAAAAATTATAACAACATATATTTATTCAAGAATAAATAAGTTCATTATATTATTATTGACCCTATTTCAATGATATCTATGGAAATTATATTTCCATGCTTGTTGTTACTTTTTAAATTATCTATTTATAAGTGTACATATGTGAGAATAAATAGTGGTAAGGTTTAATCTGACAGTATTACATTAATAGTATCAAACAAGTTAAACATAGTTTTGAGTGATATAGTTTTGATAATACAGCATAAGATTTTGAAGTAATATGAATATAGGAACTTTTACAATACTTTAAAATAAAACCTACCATTTTAAGTTGAAATTCAATAAAATTATTAATATTCAGATAATGCATTCATATATACACATATACATATTATACATATGCATATATGTAATTTCTTAGCTACTTCTCTAATGATTAGAAAGACAGGGGAAAGAATCCATTCTGAGAAAGAAAATGGTACTATTGGGTGATAAGCAGAGTCCTCAGAGAATAAAATAAAACAGTTCATTTCTGTTTCTATCAATTCATTTATCAATTCCCACTATATCTGTCTTCAAAGTGCTTTTTTGCCCCTGTTATTTCCCCCAGAGTCCTGGCTCTCAGACAAGAAGAGAGGATAGCACTGGGACCTCTAGATTCCTTTTCTTAACTTGGACTACAACAACAAAGTATCAGAAACTAGATGACTTAAACAACAGACATTTATTTTCTAACAGTCCTAGAGGCTGAGAAGTTCGAGATCAGAGCACCTGCATGGTCGAGTTCGTGGTGAAGGCTTTCCTCTCAGCCCACCATATGGCTGGCTGCCTTCTCACTGTATCATCACACAGCAGAGACGAAAATCTTGTGTTTCTTCCTCTTCTTGTAAGGACATTAATCCCATCATGGGGACTCTACCTTCATGATATCATCTAAATCTAATTATCTCCCAATGGGCCCACCTCCTAATACCATTACATTGGGAGTTAAGGCTTCAACATATGAATTTGAGGGAGACACAAACATTCCTTTTATGATACTTTCCAATTCCTTTAGAAACCTAGAAACAATTCAGCTACAAGACACGACTTTCTCTTACACTGCCACCTCTTAAAGCTCTAGTGTATTGTTATCCTCACCATGCTGGACATTCTGCAGCTACTGGGCAAAGATACTCTCCATCCTTCCCTACCTTGCTCAGTGCCACAGAGAGATAGCTTTTTGGGCTGTGTCCAGAATGCCCCTGATCTTAGTCTTCTAGCTTGGTCTGGCCAAGTAGAGGCCCTGCAAAAGATTAGAGTAAAGAAGGAGAATGAATCTTAATTTTTCCTTCAAGGGCCCACCAGTATCTGTATTTCTCTTCCAAAGACCACACTATCAGGTAGATTTTGGGTTCAGGTCACCAGCCCTTACTTTGCCCTTCAGGCCTATGGTTAGTAACTGCCTCCAGCTGGTGCTAGTGCTTCCTCTTACCTGTCCCACACCCTTGAAAATACCCCCTCATTGGACTCCCCTCAATGACATCACCCATTTCCATTCAGGACTTTGTCTGTGTACAGAGTCCCAGTCTCCTTTCTCCATATCACCCCAAATCTCCTCCTATTAGCCTAGTTTGTCATGAGCCTGTGCCCCAAAGGGGGAAGGGCAAGTGACAAGCCACAAGGAAGGGTCAAGGGCAGGAACAACCCACGCTGCCTCATAAAGGAGTGGCTTGTATGAGTAATAAATTCAAGTCACACAATAAACAGAGATCTATGTATGGACATTATTTAGAGTTAAAAACTGACCATATTTGGCTTAAAAATATGAAAATCTTACCCACAGTTAAAGCTTTGCCTCTCAGCTGCCAAAACAAACATTGCAGTATACTTACCAACTTCCAACTCTTATAATGTTAGAATGTAACCACTTCTCTGAAGTTTTACCTGCTATAACTTAGGTATAACTAGGTTTTTCTTTTAACTTGAAAAATATGCTTTTAAATTGCATTTATTATATTGATGAGACAATTAAGAAATGATAAGAATCACTCTGAGGGGGAAATCAAGGGCTCTCAAAGAAGATTCTCAAAAGCAGGCTTGGTTCAAGTCTCATCTCACTGGAATCATTGAGAAGCATCTTCTGGGATCACTTCCAGAAGGAGAATGTACTCAGAGACTAAAAGCTGCAGGTTCTACTTGCTCCCCTATTCTTCCCCAACTCTAAGATTTTTAGATAAAATTAGGCCCAAAATTAATATAATGAACAGCATAAAATGGAAAAGTAAGTAACAGAAAAGAAACCTGAGGGGTTGGAAAGTATCCTATCTTGGCCCATGGCAATGTTCTCTTTTTATTTTCAATATCCACTGAGTTTGGAAAAACATGCCCCTTTGTAAATTTCTAGGTTGACATATAAAATGCCTTCTTCACCTCAGTTTAAATAGCTGCACAGAAAGAAATTTCCAGAATATTATAAATACTAACATTACCGTTTTAAGTATATCCAATAAAATATAAATATTACATCAATATGATGCCATCATCATCTATTTTACAAACATATGAGCAAATACATGATCAACTCTTCAAGTGTCAAAAATTTGGCTTGGCCCTTTTTTTCCTCAAAACAATTATTCTGTGTGATTTCTCCTATAGAATCCATAATAGAATATTATTTTAAAGTAATTTTTTATGATACTTTAAGTTCTGGGATACATGTGCAGAACATGCAAGTTTGTTACATAGGTATACATGTGACATGGTGGTTTGCTGCACCCATCAACCCATCATCTACATTAGGTATCTCTCCTAATGCTATCCGTCCCCTTGCCCCCAACTCCCCAAAAGGCCCTGGTGTGTGATATTCCCCTCCCTGTGTCCATATATTCTTACTGTTCAACTCCCACTTACAAGTGAGAACACGCAGTGTTTGGTTTTCTGTCTTGTGTTAGTTTGCTAAGAATGATCGTTTCCAGCTTCATCCATGACTCTGCAAAGGACATGAACTCATTCTTTTTTATGGCTGCATAGTGATCCATGGTGTATATGTGCCACATTTTCTTTATACAATCTATATATAATGCTAAAAGTATTTTTGATCACCTTAGCATATTTCTCTGCCACAAAAATATGCCTATAAAATGAAATTAATTTTTGCTGCCTATGATAATAATACCTAACAATTATAGGTTTCCTTCTGGAGTATTGTTTTAATTATTAGTAGTTCACAATAATAAATAATAGTAATTACTATTAAAAACAGTAGTATATATTTTATTTATCAATTAAAAATAAATTTTAAACTGTAATAATAGTATATAATTGATCAATAAATTATAAATAGTACACAAATTTTGGCGAAAATTGCTAAACATAAAAAGAATAATGTATTGGAAATGTTTATTTTAAATGAGCTGGATTAGAGGTAATGCTTATGTACTCTGATTGAAGAAGATTTTGCTGCCAGTCCTATTGTAATTTATCCTTTCCCCACGTCTTCCACCTGGAGGCTTTTACACTACCGCGTACAGCAGCGTGGTGAGTTCAGGATGGGTCTGCATTTCTTTATAATTCTTTATATTTCTGTGTAAAATGGGAATTTTTTTTTTTTTTTTTTGAGACAGGGTCTTGTTCTGTCTCCCAGTCTGGAGTCTGCAGCCTTGACCTCCTAGGCTTAAGCAATCCTCCCACCTCAGCCTCCTGGGTACCTGGAAGTACAGGTACACACAACCATGCCCAGCATTTTTTGTTTGTTTGTTTTGTTTTGTTTTGAGAAATTGAATCTCACTGTGTTAGCTGGTCTCAAACTCCTGGCTTCAAGAAATCCTCCCACCTTGGCCTCTCAAAGTACTAAAATTATAGGCATGAGCCACTGTGCCTGGCTGAAAGAAGCAAATTTGAAAAAAAAGGAAAACCACAGAGACACAGATCAGTCATCTGGCAAATTAGTTTTGGTAGAGTATACACAGAAGTCAAACAAATGAAAACTGATTCCCTTAAACTACTTTTCAGTGAGCCAAGATCACGCTATTGCACTTCAGCCTGGACAACAGAGCCAGACTCTGTCTCAAAAAAAACAAAACAAAACAACAACAAAAACAAAAACAACTACTTTTGCTCATATGCTCTTTGGTTAGCTCCCAAATATCTCCGAATAGAATCTATAGATGTTATTTTATTTGTCCTGTTGGCAGACATGAGAAAAACTCCCCACATAACTCTCTGAAACAGCAGCACACGCCCCCTTGCAACACACTCCCCACGACAGGGAATTGCCCAATTCCGTTATCTTAGAGATGCTGCTTCACTTAATCAACAGATTCTGTAACTCTAGGAATTACAAATTGATTTGGTAAAATCTCAATTACTCAAATACTGGTAAAGGTTATTCTTTGGCCGGGCGCGGTGGCTCACGCCTGTAATCCCAGCACTTTGGGAGGCCAAGGCGGGCGGATCACGAGGTCAGGAGATCAAGACCATCCTGCCCAAAATGGTGAAACCCCGTCTCTACTAAAAATACAACAACAAAATTAGCCGAAGGTGATGGCGGGCACCTGTAGTCCCAGCTACTTGGGAGGCTGAGGCGGGAGAATGGCGTGAACCCGGGAGGCGGAGCTTGCAGTGAGTGGAGATCACGCCACCGCACTCCTGCCTGGGAGACAGAGCGAGACTCTTGTGGCGGGGGGTGGGGGGGGGGTAGTTTATTATTTGTCAATATTGCTTCAGTTATTTAGTTATTTTCTTTTTACGACAATTTAAATCAGCCCAGCAAAAATGAGCAATTAACTGAACCAGTCAATAAGCCAATCTTCATTGAGCCCAAACTACATGTTCAATTTTGTATTAGATCCTTATAAGGTTTCAAAATAAATAAGAGGCATAGACCTTATCTTCTACGGTTTTTCTGGAGAAAAGAGTACCATGCCCCCAGAAAAGATATAACTAATAATGCAATACATTGTAAGTTCATTCCCACATGACAAATCCACGGGAAACAAATAACTATGGAATATTAAGTATATAAAATGAAATAAGAATTTTCATAGTGGAGAAAATGTTTTAGGTAAAAACTATTCAACTTTTAGCTTAGAAGTCTGATATTGCTCTTTGAATGGCATATATGTTGGCTAACATCTTGTACAAAAATGCTAGTGATTGGGAAAATGTAAATCAATAAAATACCATTTCTCATCCACTAGGATGGCTATAATTAAAAAAACACATAATAACTAGTATTGATGGGGACATGGAAAACATGCTAGTGGGAATGTAAAATGGTGCAGTCACTTTGGAAAATAGCCTGGTAGTTCCTCAAAAGATTAAACATAGAGCTAACATGATTCACTCCTAGGTATATACCCAAGAGAAATGAAAACAAGTGTGTATTTAAAAACATATATACAAATGTCCAAAACAGCATTATTTGTTATAACCCAAAAGTGGAAATAACCAAATGTCCATTAACTGATGAATAGGTAGCATTGCTAAAAAGGAATATTATTCACCAATAAACCTTGGAAACATTAGGCTAAGTGAAAGACATCAGTCACAGAGAACACATATTGTATGAATTCATTTATAGAAAATGCCCAGAATAGGCAAATCTATACAGACAGAAAGTAGCTCAGTGGTTGCCTAGGACAGGAGGAGATGGAACGCTCGGGTGATGTTAACTAATGGGTCTGGATTTCTTTTGGGGGAATAAAAATGTTTTAAAATCTATTGTGATGATTGATGATCGTACAACTCTGTGAATATACTAAAAACTATATTGTACACTTTAAATTTGTAAATTATATGTTAGATTAATTAGCTCAATAAAGCTGTTATTTAAAAAATGAAACAAATATGTCTAAATATTTTTCTGTATTGATTCCAACTTTTACTTAGTCTATTCTCCCAAATCATACAAACTACATACATTTCCTTCTGTGATTTTAGTCTGGCATTTTTTGAGGCATTTCAGAGCTATTTCGGTAGAACCTGCAGCCATGTGGGTGGCTGTTTCCCTGGCTGGTTCTCCAGGGTCAGCCCACTCCCCTTGGAGAGGCATGTGCCACTCCCATGGATTTGGAACACTATCCACCTGTTTTCCCTGGCCCCCCAGTTTTGTTTGTTGTTGAAGAACTAGCAAAGTCCTGACTATCCAAGTTTCTCAAATTAATTATAACTTTCTAGTGTTATCAATCAGAAAATCAGTAGGGAAAAATTCTAAACAATAATTGGCCCACAACTAACTTTTTATTTGCCTTTGAAATAATTTGTGTGTTTTAATCACAGACTTAAATTATTAACTCCATTTTGGATACAATATGAGCACTCCCATTGCAGAATGTTCGCACTGAAGAGGGTTGAAAGAAAACTATCTGAGGCATTTCTAGTATTCAGGGGAAAGCAACTACAGAATTGAATGTTTGTTTGAGAATCACCATAAAATGTGTAATTCATATGCAGATAATAAAAGATTCATGATTTGATCTTTGAGCTTCCAGAACAATAGCACCTCACTGTGTAGAAAAATAAGCCAACTATATTACGCAAGCACACACCTTAAATATTTTATTATTGAAAAATTCCTTTCAAATAAGTGTGATATCTCGCTGGATGAGTCCAGGATGATGTATAAAGAAATGTGGGTTTACAGCCTAGATTTAACATTTAATAATCATGGAAACTTTGTCAAATCTGTGAACTTCCCTGAGCCTCAGTTTCTTTGTCTCTAATATGGGTGTAATAGCAATAACCCGGCCTGCTCACAAGATAGTTCTTAGGAGCAATGTAAAAGTACTTGCAGAAAAATGTAAAAGATGTGTATAATATTAAGAATTATTATTCAGATGAGCAAATTAGACCTTATTCAGTACGAGGCCCCCTCCCCTCCCCTCCCCTCCCTTTGGTTGCCTTATTTGTAAGCATTGATCCTCTAAGTAGGCTAAAATTTATTGAGTATCTTTTCTGAAAATTACAGAGCTAAACGTTGTCTCAGGCATTTTGTTTTATTCTTACATTTCTACTATTTGGCAATGAAGAACCCAAGGATAAGAGAGGTTGACTAACAACCAAATTTATACCTGAGTTTTAGATCAGAAATTAAAACCTAACTCTAAACTTACATTTTTTTTTCTACTACACCATACTTTTGGGGGAAATTCTCCTTTCTGTAATCTCCTGAACAACCCCCATTCCTTTAAAACATTCACATTAGAGGATCCACCATCCACAGCTCCTGAAAAGGGAAGAGGATGATCTGAAGATGATTATCAAGCTAGGGTGAAAATAGGTCCTAATTTGCCTAGGACGGTCCCTGCGTAGGCTGATTGTAATTATCCTGATGTAATTCTGATGTAATTATCAACAATGCCGCCCTCTCTTTTTACTCCAAAAAGTTTTGGTTTGAATCTGAGGTGGTAACACTGACTCTTCACCGTGAAGGTCAACCAGAATCACCAAGAAATTACATATGTATTTCTCAACTGTCATCCCTACATATCAAAGTCATAGATTTCTAAATGTGCTAAAGATTTTCTCCAGCTGGATGTGATGGCTCACACCTGTAATCCCAGCACTTTGGAAGGCCGAAGCAGGCGGATCACTTGAGATCAGGAGTTTGAGACCAGCCTGGCCAACATGGTGAAACCCTGTCTCTACTTAAAAAAAAAAAAATACAAAAACTAGCCAGGCATCGTGGCACATGTCTGTAATCCCAGCTACTCAGGAGGCTGACATGGTAGAATCACTGGAACCCAGGAGGCAGAGGTTGCAGTGAGCCGAGCTCACGCCACTGCACTCCAGCCTGGGTGACAGAGGAGACTCCACCTCAAAAATAAATAAATAAATAAATAAAAGAAAAAGAAAAAAGAAGATTTTCTTTAAGTTTATGTAGTTAGGCTAAGCTTTATGTACATGTCTGAAGAAGATAAAGGCCTGGTGAATAATTAGACTGAAGAGACAGGAAAGAGAAGAGAAATAGAGAGTACATAAATGAAGAATTGTGAGACAGCATGTGTTAACATACTCAGAGAAAAATAATCTACTGGCTGATAATAAGATATGTTAAAAGGCAGTTTGGAAAAGCAAGATATTTCCTCCAGCATTTGATGTTGTTTCTTCCTAGGAGGCAAGTAGAGTGGGTAAGAGTGCATTTTTCATTCCCCAAAGAGACATTTTAGCAAGGTTGATTTTTTGACCCTTGTGTTTTCCTGTGAGTGTGTGTTTGCCAGGGACCCACCTCTTGGAAAGCATATCAGTTTCAAACCAGTACTCAATTATGCTTTTCACTCACTCATAAGTTTAAAATGACAGCAGAGATCTGTCGCCTTTTACTCTAGACATTGCCAACCTCAATATTTTCTTCTACTCTTGTTGAATTATCTGTGTTTTTAGATAATTTTTTTGTTTTTGCTATTCAAAATCAAAGTTTTACGTACACATAGTGAAAATGTAATTGTAACTCTGATTCACTGCTGGTGGGGGTATAAATTAATATAATCACTTTATAATATGGCAGTAACTAGTATTATCGAACGTGTATTTACCCTTTAATGCCTCAGATATTTTCTTAGATATAAACCCAACAGAAATGTGTATACATGTAATCCAAGACACATATTTAGAAATGTTCATAGTAGTGTTATTCATAGCATCCCCAAACAGGAAGTGGCCCATATCCCATCAACATTAGAATGAATAAATAAATTGTGGTTTGTTCATACAATAAAACACCATGTACAAAAACCAAGAATCAAATGAAATGAAGATGAAAGAATTACTCCTATTTACAACTTGGATGAATCTCACAGTCTTGTTTACCAAAATGAACTAGACACAATAGAGAGTAATGTATGATTCTCTTCATAAGAAATTTAAAACAGGCAAATCTAATGCATGATGTTAAAGGTTAGGACAGTAGTTACTTTGTGGGAGGAGGATACAGGTGGTGACAGAGATAGGCTTCTGAGGTCTGGTGATGTTCTATTTCTTGATCTGAGTGAAACTTATAAGGTGTGTTTTCCTTGTGATCTTTGGGATGTATATTTATGATTTATCACTTTTCTGTGTGTGTGTGTGTATGTGTATATATACATATACGCATACACACAAGAATATTCACTAAATTGTGCATCCTTTAAAGGTTCTTTGGCTACTCTGTAGATCAAGTAACTTATGAGAAGGGAGTGGGAATGAGCACCCAAACATGGAGCCTGTGGAGGTTTCTCAGGTGAGATCTGAACTTAGACCAGGGAGGAGAAGTGAAATAGGAGAGGGTGAAAGCACTGATTTTGAAGGTAGAACTAACAGGCCTCATTAGAGAAGAAGTAATGAGGGAAATGGAGGAATGAAAGCTGACACGTAGGGTTTGAGGTTGACTGTGTGAACACAGAATGATCAGATTTGGGGATGGGAGTACACTGGTAGGTTTTGGGGCATAGGAAATCTGAGATGTCAAAGTTGTCAGCAGAATATATCAATTTGAAGCTTGAAAATAGCTAGAACTATAAATTTAGAACTTGTCAGTATATAGAGGATATTTATAGCCATTAAATTGGAATGCCTCATAAGTCTGTTCTCAACCCTTCCTTATTCAACATTTTATCAGTCACCAGGAATAGAAGTGTAAACAAACCCACAGATTAACAGTGGAGTAATACACAGAAAACAATGTAAAAGGAAACTCAAAGCATAATAAAATACAGTAGGAATAATTAGATGCCTTAGGTTCAAATAATCAATTGTTTCATAGTAGCAGTGTGACCTAACCAAAATACAAAAGACTACCAAAGACATAAAGATTTAATTGCAAATGAGATGCATTTGATTCAACAATAAGATACAGCAGCCAAAAAAAAAATCAGTCTAGAGATCAATACAAAAAAGGTAATATAGTTTTCTCATTTTATCCTGTGTTCTTCCAACCCCAGACCAAGTGTCACAAGATATGGGAACAGCTTCAGAGAAAAAGAAAATTACAAGAAATATTTGGAAACAGTGGCACATGAAAAACAACTGAAAGAAATGGAGCTGCTTAGCTAGAAAAGAGATAAAGTGGGGAGAGGGACTGGTGTTTAAAATCTACCTTCAAGGCCGGGCGCGGTGGCTCACGCTTGTAATCCCAGCACTTTGGGAGGCCGAGGCGGGCGGATCACGAGGTCAGGAGATCGAGACCACGGTGAAACCCCGTCTCTACTAAAAATACAAAAAAATTAGCCGGGCGTGGTGGCGGGCGCCTGTAGTCCCAGCTACTCGGAGAGGCTGAGGCAGGAGAATGGCGTGAACCAGGGAGGCGGAGCTTGCAGTGAGCCGAGATTGCGCCACTGCACTCCAGCCTGGGGGACAAAAAAAAAAAAAAAAAAAAAAAAAAATCTACCTTCAAATACTTCAAGGGCTGACATTTAACACCTTTTTCTTAAAAAAACTACAAAAGGCAGAATTAGATAGATAGATAGATAGATAGATAGGCAGATAGATGGTGATCAGAAAAATAAATCCTGACACAGAATAACACAGAATTTTCTAAGAATTATATTTGAGTTGCTTAATATGGTAATTCTCCATTGCCAAAATATTCCAGCAAAGCCTGTATGGCCACTGTGAAGATTCATGGACGAGTGGATCGTTGGTCCAGAGCCTCTAAGTTCTTCCCAACTCTGAGATGTTATGAATGGACAAGTAATTATTTTGAAAAGGAAAAAAAAAAACAAGAATGCAAGAAACAGAGAGGAAGGAGCAGGACAAAAGGGGAGGAAAGGGAAACATTTATATTATCAAACACTTTCCCTGGCAGAAAAAGACAAACTAACAACTAAACACTAAAGAAATTTAGGTGAAAATAAGATTTGTGACAGGAGTGTGGTCTTGTAAAGCAGGTTTTAATATCCTAAAATATCTCCCTATGCCTAAAAGAAATTTCCTGGATTTTATTCTTTTCCTAAAGAACAGCCCAACTGTGGTAAATAATCAGCATTCTACAGTTTTAAGTAATTTAAACCTATCAGTCAGTCATTCGACATCTCTCACTTCTTGTGTTATATCATTTTTTAAACAACATGACATGCAATACACACATGGTGAAATTGGAGAGGATTTTACAAAATGATAATATAATAACTCTATTTTTGCCCTAAACATTTAGCTATTTGTGCTCTACTCCTTCAGAAAATACTTTGCTTTCATAGTAAAAGTCTTCAGAACCAAGTAATTTGAGTAGCATGCCCTTTATAGCAACATTCTGCAAATTCAACTATTTCCAAATAAAGTACTGTGCAGTTTTTCAGGACCACAATGTTTTTACTATCTAAGTTTATTTCCAGTAACTTATTTATCCAAGAGATTCCAATGACCACAATACTTTTTAAAAGGTAAAAAGGCATACCTTTAAGTACTATGTGTAATTATATGAACATATATCGATGGACAATAAGTAACAAGCAGAATTTTATGTATATTCACTATTATGAAGCGGGGGGAGTCCCTCTGTCTATCTGGCACATAATTGCTGTCATTTCCCAATAATGAAAAAAACATAAATAAAGATGTTATAGAAAATAGTGCATATTTCAGTAAAATGTTGTTTCTTGCAAGGTTAGCATGATGAGAATATTCCGAATGCTTTGAAAGATTCTACTCTTCCTCTTCCTTTTTTAAAGAAAATGCAAACATCTACTAAAGTTGTTTTGAAATAAGACATTTATCCATTTAGTAATTGTTTAACTAGAGAAGAATTACTTCATTCAGACACTCAAGAATGTCAACAGTCTTATTTATAATGTATTTAATAGAGTACCTTCTTTATTAACTACCTGTAGATCCAATCTTCAGGCTGTTCTAAACAAGAAACTGAGACCTTAATAAGCAGTTGGCAGACACTGAGGGTCTCACTGTGCTTCAGTGGCCCAGAAAGAGTAGATACAGACATCTAAATTGCCTATTTTATGCCTTTATGTATTGTAGAAATCTGCCTTACTGTTTTGTGTAGCCACAGAACAGAAATAGAGTAACTTTTTTTTAGTAAACTCTCTGGAAACAAAAATCTTCCCAGATATTTATTGTTAGGAAAATATAATCTAAAAATTCTTCTGCCCAACCCCTTGGCTGCATCCCAGTCTTCCATCTGCTCTGTGCAGTTGGATTCCCTTTGCTCTTTACTCATAAATGATTCTCTCAAGCATTAAAAGTCATCTATCTGATAGACACCAAAGCCATAATTTGCAAGATCCAGGTGGAAGGCATTCTGTACTTTTGTTCTTATTTTTGTATTGGAAATATGCAATAAGGCTAAAATTTGTTTTTTAAAAAAAAGTCTTCCCATTTTTTTTCTCTTGGCTAACGTAGTAGATTAGCCATGTTATTTTTAAAAATTTGCATTAACTCTAAATAAAACATAGGATAACATTTGTAAAAAGAAAAAGATTAGGGAACACAAAGGCTTCAAACCGAGCTATAATAAATTTTTTGTCCAAAATCAAATCCCAAATCAAGAAAACAACCTTTAGATCCGTTGTTTTAGCAACTAATAATCTTGCAATGCACATTTCAGTTGGTATTTGGAAAACATTTAACTCTGTAGCTTTGTAGAAATGATATTCCCACTTGAACATACAGGAAATTGTACTTATTGAGAGTTTAACTTAACAGTTAGTGCACAACAGAAGTTCATTAGTGCCCATTTCATGTTCTGGAAAGATAAAATATCAGCGTCCTATAGAGATGTTTTATTTGTATATACAGTATTTCAGAAATCAATGGGATACTCAAAAGATTAAACAGGAACATCCTTTACTTATGGAACACAGGATAAAATAAATCTAAAATTAATTGTCATACATTGTTTTTGAATGAGAACGAAATGACCTATCCTACCACCTCTAATTGTGAATACAGGTTTTTCAAGAGTGTACCTTCTTCCTCATTTATTTCTAATTGCCAGGCATTGCCAAACAAAAGTTAATTCTGGAAATTCTTGTAAATGAGGAGAGGTTTTTGACCAGAGAAGGTGCTGTTTGAAACAGCCAGAAGATCAAGCTTGCAACAATTACCGACAAGCTACTGTGTCTTAATATTAAGCTAAAAATCCCCTGGTCCACTGATGGAAGACTTACTTTACTCAAATTGTGAACAAAAAGACAAGTGGTAAATTAGGGGGGGAAAAAGTGAAGAAACTTTTATTAAATACCATGCAACCATTTGGCACCACTCCGCAAAGTTGATTATTGACTAACTTTAATAGCAGACATTTTTTGTCTATTCCTTTAAACTTTTTGGTGGAGGAAATGTCCTCTGTATTGGGGAGGGTGGGGGGACAGTTGGAAGGAGGGGGAAGTGGTTAAGGGTGAGTTGGAGGGTAGAAGGAGGAAATTAAAAGATGCATTGATAAAGAATGAGTAGGGGACAGGAGTTATGCAAGGAATAGTTTATGTAAAGCCACAGAGAGAGTGGCTTATGCCAGAAACAGCAGGTCCTTCCAAATTTCTCAAGCTTTGTCCTTGCTAACAGTAAGCAAGCCTAGGAGGGGATGCTTGAAGAACCCGGTAAGCAATTGCCTGGCTCTCCCACTAACAAGTCCATGGATTTCTCAGTTAAGATCACTTAAAATTGCAAACACTATTCACTTGCTGAAGATTGTCAAAAATCACTGAATTTTATAGCTTTAAGATAGAATCTTACAGATCAAGAAGCCCCAAGCTTGTGTTTTTCCAGATATAATCATTTAAACAATCCTACCCTTTGTGAGGAAAGTATAGGAGGCCAGGCAGGCAAGGTAGACAGGGCTTGAGGCCTTGGCAGTTGCTTCATTTTGATCTCTAGGGGAAGGGGGTGGGGGTTAATATGTATTCATTAATTAATACCAACATTGTATTGAAAAAATTGCAATTAGTCAATGATAATGGGTTCTTCTGAACATTTTACATGACAAACAAATATTCTTAAGTTTAATTTCAAAAAGATGTGGAGTTTCTTTCTATGTTTTTTAAAGATGGGCCTTGCTCTGTGCCCTCAAACTCCAGTCTACAATCTCAAACTCCTGGGCTCAAGAACTCCTCTTGTAGCGGCTAGGACTACAGGCATCTCTCACTACACCTGGCTAGTTTTTTTTTATTTTTTGTAGAGACTGGGTCTCACTATGTCTCCCTCCTTAGCCACCCAGAGAGCTGGGATTATAGGTGTAAGCCACTGTGCCAGGCCTAGCCCTGGAGTTTCTAATACATTGGTGATACAGTTCCGAGATTTCTCTTAAGCATGGATTTGTAAATGAAGAGCTGGAGCTTAATTTTTCTAATTCACACAGCACTGTTTCAACATTGTCTTATTCAGTGGTTCTCAGCCTAGGAAAGAAGGGGAAAGGTGATTTTGCCCTCGAGGGGACATTTGGCAACATTTGGAAACATTTTCGTTGTCATGACTGGGAGTGTTATTGGTATCTAGTGGGTAGACGCCAGAGATGTTGCTAAACATCCTACAATGCACTGGACAGCCTCTCACAAGGAAAAATGATCTGGCCCAAAATGCCAATAGGGTTGAGACTGAGAAACTCTGGTCTAATCCGAACACTCTGAATATTATTAAAACATATGGTGAGATCAAGGAGTTATTACTGCATTTTCGTTAACACCAATTTGCTCAAAGGCAGTTTGAAAAACAGACCCTGACTAAAATTATATGTGAGTTATACAGGGAAAAAAATATGACACATTTGTGATTTGAAAAAAAAAAAACTGAAGGGAAAAAATTAGACATTTTTATTCATAAGAGCATTGCCATACAATTTTCAATGCTCCGGAAAAATAACCTTCTTCCATTGACACTGTGCTGAAAGAAGCGAGTAACAAAATGGTTATAAACTATCCTTCTCACAAATTCTAATCTATTATCAGACTGTTATTTCTAAAATATATTAATACACCATCTAAAAAACAGCCCTCTTATCAGAAGCTATGATACATAATAAGTCAGAAGATAAATGCACCAGTATGAATTTATTATAATTTTATTAATTTCTCTGGATTACAGGGCACTTAAACTCTGTAGGAGGTGCTTATTGGAGAGTAATTCTGTGGTCCGGAAGACACTAGAATCTGCTCAGCCATTTAGCACCCACCCACCTCCTTTCTTTTCCCTTTCCTGGTAAATTTTCCTTTATGTTCATAAAGACAGATGCCATTGCTGTGGGAATCACTCTGGTTTAAGCCCCTTGAGAAAAACAGTAGCTAACTATATTAGTCTGTGCTCACACTGCTATAAAGAAATATCTGAGACTGGGTAATTTATAAAGAAAAGAGGTTTAGTTGGCTAACAGTTCCACTAGCTATACAGGAAGCAATATGATGGCATCTGCTCAGCTTCTGGGGAGGCCTCAGGAAACTTACAATCATGGCGGAAGGCAAACAGGGAGTAGCACTTCACATGGCCACAGAAGGAGCCAAAGAAAGGTGAGGGGGAGGTGCCACACACTTTTGAAGGACGAGATCTAATGAGAACTCACTCGCTATACAGTACCAACTGTGGGGTCGGGGGGCGGGGGTGGCAGTGGGGGTGGTTGCTAAACCATTCCTAAGAACTCTGCCCCCCATGATCCAATCTCCACCTCCCACCAAACCCCACCTCCAACACTGGGGATTACAGTTCCACATGAGATTCGAGCAGGGACACAAATCCAAACCATATCACCAACCTTATCTAAACAGTGACCAATAGGATAAGCAAAATCATTTTTATAGCTTCTTTCAAAACAATCGTATGTATTAAAATGTTGAAATGGATAAGAATTTCATCAAAATAAGAACCTTGCCAGATCTGACCCATGAGAGAGAAGATTGTTCAATAAAAAATTACAAATGGATGAATAAATGAATCCTCTCCTTTCAAGTTCTATGCTCCATACAACAAATCTAGATGGGTTTCATTTACATGGGTTTTAGAGACACCTTTCTTAAATACCTATCATTTATGAATGAAGCTATCGTCTAAATAGTCCTCTTGGCCACTTCCTGAAAACAAGTCAATTATTTGTGATAACTCTCAAATGTCCTAAAAATCCCATGGAAAATGCAAATGTAATGAGGACCAAGAATTATAAGGTAAGAAGTGCTAATGTCAGATTTTTACCCACTACATAAGCCCACTCTTGTCCTAGAGGAGTGACTTTCTTCTTTGGGTGAGACCTTGAAATCTGGGATTATAATTTTGAATTATAATTATAAAATGGTATTTGGCTGTAAATTATCTCCTTTTTTTTTCTGTTCCTCACAATTGATATTATGGATTCCCATAAGGATTCATGTATTCTATTCACTTTAATCAACAGTTGTTGGGCAACAATTCTAGAAGAGTTCCAATTCTCATCAGGAGAATGGACAAGGTGGAGAAGCAGAGAAAATGCAATGAGTAGAATGTATAAGTCATCACTCTGGAATTGACTGAACATAAATAAAAATGAGAAAGATACGTAAAAAACTAGGGAATGGGTAAGCAGGGTGATGTCTGGGAGAGGAGAGGCTCCATAGCCATGAGAGTCAACTGTGTAATCCCCTATAGGGTTATAACACTGCCATTCATATACTGAGGTAGCAGCAGGGAAACTTTTTATTTAATTGTTAGAAATGTTGAACTTTGCCCCCCACCCCCAAACATTTTTCTCATTCAGTTCCTGTTCTTTTTTATTTCTGTAATTTTTACTGTTTGAAAAGTGATCTTTTTTCTTTCAGAAGAAGTAATTCTTCAAATCCAGTTCACATAAGGGGATTTGATATGTTCAACAAACTCCAAATACACTGTATCCAGCAATACCTACTACATGCCTACTTTGAGCTCTGAGCAACCTGCACCTCAAGCCTAGTTCTCACTGTTTTGCTTTTGGCAAATTTTCACTAAGTGCCCTTCCTCCCCAAACACACGTATATGTCTACCAGACCCTAAAGCCCTTTATGAACATGCAAACTCCTCCCTTCTGAAAACCTTTGTGTGAGTGGTCAGCAGGCTAATTCATCTATTGCAATGTGGCTTCGTACTAGCGTTCTGTTTCCATGTTGCCTACAAGATAATCACAGATGTGACTGCATCTTAGAGGTTCCTGAATCTTTCAAGAATCTGGTTCAAAGGAAAATTAACAGGTGGAGGCCGGGCGCGGTGGCTCACGCTTGCAATCCCAGCACTTTAGGAGGCTGAGGCGGGCGGATCACCTGTGGTTGGGCGTTCGAGACCAGCCTGACCAACATGGAGAAACCCCGTCTCTACTAAAAATACAAAATTAGCCGGGCGTGGTGGCACATGCCTGTAATCCCAGCTACTCGGGAGGCTGAGGCAGGAGAATCGCCTGAACCCGGGAGGCAAAGGTTGGGATGAGCGGAGATCGCGCCATTGCACTCCAGCCTGGGCACCAAGAGCGAAACTCCGCCACACACACACACACACACACACACACACACACACACACACACACACACACGGTGTAGTTTAGGAAGTAAAAAAAAAAAAAAAAAAAAAATCAGATCTCCCCTCACCCTTCAGGTCTGAAGGCACAAACTCTAGGACCAGGGCGTTCGCCTACCCAACTCCACATGCACTTGCAGGTCACCTAGCACTCAGGTACCTTGTGGCTCCTTACCTCTCACTACAGCAGCAACAACGTTGATTGGAAGTTCATAACTGTGTGTTACGGGCCATGGGCCATGTGTGTTAGAATTTTACGTGAAATTAACATTTAATTCTCACGGACACCTCTGAAGCAGGTGCCACAGCCCCCATTTTGCAAACGAGGCAGCTGAGGTTCCCAGAGGCTCAGTACCAGCACCGTGGGCCGAAGCACGCAGGGCAAACACAGCCGGAGGTGAGCACAGACCTGCTTCGCACCCCGTGCTCCTAACCACAAGGCTCCCTCCCTCCAGGAAGGCCGTTGTCTTCCCTGGGACCACCTACCAGCTCTGAGGCATGACAGTACGGGCCTCCAGAAGGGTGACCAGGAGGCCCTCCTCGTCCCAGCTGCAGGCGTCGCCGCCCACTGCAGGGCCCGGGCTGTGACTCGTGGGGACGGTTCCCTGCCCCCCAGCCGGGGAGGCGGGCGGGGAGGGGCGGCGGGGCGCCGGGGCGGGGCTCGGGACGGCCGGGCTGGGAGCTGGAGCCCACAGCGGGAAGCGGCCGCCGCCCGGGCCGCGCAGGGCGAGGCGAGGCGAGGCGGGGCGGGGCCGGGCGCTACGGGAAGGGGAGGCCGCGCGGAACGGGAGCCGCACCGCGCCAGCCGGGCTGCAGCGGCCGCGCACCGAGGCCGCGATGGGGCTGGAGACGGAGAAGGCCGACGTGCAGCTCTTCATGGACGACGACTCCTACAGCCACCATAGCAGCCTCGAGTACGCCGACCCCGAGAAGTTCGCGGACTCGGGCCAGGACCGGGATCCCCACCGGCTCAACTCGCATCTCAAGGTGAAGCCCGGGGCGGGCGGGCCCAAGTCCCCGCTGAGGCTGGGAGGTGCGGGCGCCCCTCAGCCCCGCCCTATCCCGTCCCACGCTTGCCAGCGGGTCGGCCCCGCAGGGTCTGAGACTCGCGCCCTTCCCCGGTCCCACCCGTCACCAGGCCGCCCGCGTAGCCAGGAATTCTTAGCCAGGTTCCTGTGCGCCCACCGTGACCCTAAGAGAAGAGGCGGACGCCCTGGCACGTCCTTCCCTCCTGCTTCCCCCGCCCAAAGCGCTCCCGGTTCCCGGGGCGGCAGGTCGGTGACAGTTCGGGGTCCATGCCTCCTGTCTCCGCAGCTGGGCTTCGAGGATGTGATCGCAGAGCCGGTGACTACGCACTCCTTTGACAAAGTGTGGATCTGCAGCCATGCCCTCTTTGAAATCAGCAAATACGTAATGTACAAGTTCCTGACGGTGTTCCTGGCCATTCCCCTGGCCTTCATTGCGGGAATTCTCTTTGCCACCCTCAGCTGTCTGCACATCTGGTGAGACGGGGCACACCGGGTGGACCGGCTTTCTGAAACATGGGTATATGCTCCGCCACCTGCCCTCTACTCTCCCCTTATCCCAGGCCGGCGTCAGGAGGAGGAACGCGCATCAGTTCCCAAGCAGTAGGAAGAACTGGAAGGCCTTGAAAGGCAGTGCGCTTCCTTTAGAATAACAGTTTGGGCTTGGAGTTTCAACAGGAGAAAGAATGTCGGTCTTTCCTGGGGTGTGATTTTCCTTGCATACATAAGGCTGGGCTGAGTGTGGAGGCGGGTACCTGGAAGCCACACTTCTTGCCACAGGCTGCTCTCGGGGCCCTGTTGTGACTCGTGCCTGCGGTTCTGGGCAGGACTCTTCTTTCTTTCATTGCCTTTTATTCAGTCACTACCTGTGCTTGGGGTAAAACAAAAGTGATCTCTGAGCAGAATGCCGCTGACAGTAGAATTGGATGAAGATGTCAGACCTGGTTAAGCAGTGGTGTGGAGGGGCTGCTTGTACTTTGCCCCTGGCAGATGGCAAGGATGGGACCCAGAGGAAAGGGAGGTGTGTGCAGTTAAGGCGAGGGTCACCCAGTACAAACGAATGAAAACTCCAGCTGCGGGATAATGAATGAGAAGGCCTCCAAATTACTTTCTCACTGATGAAACACAAATGGAAGTGGCATCTAGTTAAAGGGGAAAGAAATATGGAAGCCCACTGGATATTGATAGGCTGTTTTGAGTAACTCTATTCATACTCAAAATGTGTCCTAAACTGTAGAGAACATTCTTAAGCATCTTTTAATTTTTTTTAAGGAAAATGTCATATTTTGCCAATAAATGTTGTTGTGTTAGAAAATATCCACTTTAATGTGAGAGGAAGAATATTCAGATCATCCCCAGTATCACAACGGTTGTCACGCTAGTGTTTCAGGTTAGTCCTGGTGAAAGGTATAACCCAAGGTACCTCCGTGTCTTTCTTACACTTTATATGATATTGCCACACCCTGATAAATGCTCGGTGTTCATTGTTAGAAGTTACCAATTTATCCTTTATTCTTCTATACCACCATAATCTTACTTTCTTTAGTCAGTTAGCTAGCTAGTTAGTTTAACAAACTTTAAATTGATTGAGTGCTTAGTTTGTGCTGGACACTGGGCCAGGATGAATGAGAGATAGGGTCTGCCTTCGCTTACTCACAGCCTATCAGGGCAGCTGGCTAGGTACATAGATGGACGCTTAGAAAACACAGTCAACTGACAAAGAGGGAGGAACAGACAAGGCTTTGAAGAGGGAAGGGAGTCGAAAAAGACTTTGAAAGGATAAATGAAAATTTACCAAATATGTAAAGGATACACAAAGAACACCAATTTAATTTTATCACTAAAGTTTGTAAACAATTAAACTATGTTGAAGGTGCCAAGATTGCCAGGGAAATGAAAATGCTGCCTTTGTACATGATCAGCTTCATGAAGGTCAAATGGATAGTTATATTCTGACATTTCCACATGAATTTTTTTTAAGATGCCTAAGTTGGCACATAAGATTTGGGATTCCCAATTAACTAAAACTAATCATCTAACCTCTATGTCAGTTTTCTCACTTTCAAAACTGTGAAGAACGGAGTGACCGCATAGCATATTGTGAAATGCTGGCTACGAAGCTATTTGGAAACATAAAGTACCATATTTATAGTCAACAAAGCTAGGTTTCCCAAAGCTTTTGTGAAAGAATTTGAAAAAAATAAAAGTTTCTCATTTACTAAACGGTGGAAAGATATAAGTAAAACTACAATTAACCAAGCAATGCCTCTCTCCAGCTGGCTCTTCTGAGAATGGGAGGTGTTTTTGTATAGTGCTTCAATTGGTGAACATCAATGCACCTTTTTTTAGCCACATAAAACGTATTATTTAACTTCAGCTTGATTTTTTAACTATGTTTATGTGGGGCATTAATATTTAACTGTCAGACATTTGTCACCAGGCAGCTGTGATTGCAAGTAGAAGAGTAATTTCAAACAAGAATGCTTAAAAGTTAGCTTATGCCTTGATAAAATAGGTTTATCATTAATAGATTGTATTCCCATGACATGAGAAGACCAGATCAAGGACAGACGTTACAGAATTGCAAACCCATTTGGGTAAACTTTTTTTATTTTCTT